>NC_060138.1:80635990-80943512 GCF_021461385.2 Schistocerca piceifrons
AAGAAGTATTAGAAATAAGAACAAACATAGGCCTTAACTCGAGCGATAAATTTCTGAGAATGTACGTTTGTATGGTAGTGAAACATGGACCGTGGGAAAACCGGAACAGAAGAGATTCGGAGCATTTGAGATATGGTGCTACAGACGAATTAGGTGGACTGATAAAGGTAAGGAACGGGGAGGTTCTGCTCAGAATCGGAGAGGAAAGGTGTGGAAAACACTGACAAGGAGAAGGGACAGGAGGACAGGATATCTGTTAGGATATCAAGGAATGACTCCCATGGAACTAGAGGAAGCTGTAGAGGGCAAAAATTGAAGAGGAAGACAGAGATTGTCGTACATCCAGCAAATTGTTGAGGACGCAAGGTGCAATTGCTACTCTGGGACGAAAGAGTTGACACAGGAGAGGAATTTGCCGCGGGTCGCGTCAAATCAGTCAGAAGACAGATGAATCAAAAAATAAATAAAATCAAGCCTTTGCCCCTTATACTACTATTTCGCCCACACACTTTCTTCCATTAACAAGTTGACCGTTCCTTGATGCCTCACAATGTGTTCCTTCAAGCGATAATTTTTTTAGTCAAGTAGTGCCACAATTTCCTTTTCCACATTTCGATTCTGTACCCAATTGTTTGCTATTCAAGCTACCTAATTTTCGCCATTGGTTTATAACACGACATTTGAAATGATTCTGTGCTCTTTTCTTTTCTTGCCTGAACTGCTTATCGTCTACGATGCACTCCCATAGGAGACGACACTGTACAAATACCTTCAGATTAAACTTCCTAAAACTTAAATTTTTATTTGATGTTAGCAAATTTCTCTTCTTTAAAAACGTCTTTCTCCCTATTGCCAGTCTGAATTTTATATCATCCCTACTTCAGTCATCATCAGTAGGTTTTGCACCCAAATACCAAAACCTCAACTAATTATAGTGTCTCATTTCCTAACCTGTCTCTCTCAACATCGGCTGATTTAATATGATTACATTCCACTGCCCTTGTTTTACTTTACTCTATACTCACCTCATAACTTTTTTTTTCAACACGCTCTCCATTCCCTTTAAATGCTCTTCGAAGACTTTGTCGTCTCGTACAGAATTACGATGTCACTGGCAACCCTCAAAATTTTTATTTTTTCCTCCTGAACTTCAAACCTCTTTCATAGTTCATTCTTGGTTTCCTTTACTGCTACCTCGATGTACAAACTGAATAACATAAGGGATAGGCTACAACCCTTTCTCACTCCTTTTTAGACCGCTTCTTCGCTTTGTAGCAGCAACATAGTTTAGGATAGGGATAGTTAATTCTGTGCAATATTCTGAGCACAAGTTACAGCCAGGTGTGGGCCTGACTGAAGTGAGTTACGCATACCAACAGTTGCGAAGTAGAATTGAGGCTACATGGCCGTCACATTGCTGAAAGAGTATACGTAGTGGTTCTGCATGTCGCAAATCACAGGCAGAAGGGGCCCACTGGCCAACCTAGCACGTTATGAGTACGTGACGCGAAGCGGCTCGTATGGAAAAACAGAGGAGCACAGCTGCGTATAAATAGGTGCGAGTTTCTAACGAGATTCATTCAAGTGAGGCAGCTCTCCTGGATGGCAGGGTGTGTCATACCACCAGTTACATGCAGCAGCACATGTTGCGCCAGTGTTCCAGTCCACGGCGGGTCGCTGTTTCGACCCTCTGAGGCCGACGCGGGGTTCGTAGCCAGCCAGCGGCGGGCCACTCCACAGCTCGCTACTACGCGCAATCATTTTGGCTTCCAACACACATTCGAGGCATCTCGAGGCGAGGGCCGCATATTCGGACGCCAGATCGTGGGCGCTTGTTGTCGCCGCAATCTCAACCACGCCAGTTAGAAGTACGCAGCTGGCCACCTGAGGCTCACACCAAACTGCACTGAGTCGGCAGGGACACAGACCACTGAGTCGACTGCCGGCACCCCGACGGTGCCACAACTCCGTTGGCATACAAGGACGACACACAGTACGTGCACGGGTCACTGAGGCAGCCGTCCCACGCCAAGCCGTTTCGCGGACAGCGAAGAGGTGTCCTCAGCATTGTGGGACCCGGTGACACAGGCCGAGGGGAACACGGCACTGCGGTTGGAAACAATAAATCACTTGGGAAGCTTGGACGAGTCTTAATTCGGTGCCTTCTACCTCTTCCCGCTACATTTGGTCATCCTGATACATCAGTGGCAGAAGCTGCCATTATACCTTTCATACCGTTCACCTCTTACACTGAGGTGAGAAAAGTCATGGTATGGCGATATGTTCATACACAGATGGTGTAAGTACCCTGTAGACAACGTATAAGGGGTAAATGCATTGGCATAGCTGTTACTTGTTCTCAGGTGAATCACGTGAAAACTTTTCTGGCGTGATTATGGCCGCACGACGGCAGTTAACAGACGTTAAACACACAATGGTAGTATCTAACATTCTGCGTGGTGTCTGTTTGTTCTAAGTCGTGTCTCCCTACCACTTTTGCGCAACGACGCTCTGAGCGTGTTTTTTAGGTAATTGACTAGTTTGAACCTGGGACCTGTTGCTGGTAAGGAGACGCCAGACCACACATGACATGTAGAGTTCAGAAGAGTTCAGTGAGACTAGCGATGATATAACCAAATACTTAATGATTTCAGCGTCAGCTCCACTGCACTCCCTGTAAAAGAATCTTAATACTAACTAAATTTAGTTTCCTATTTTAGTTAGCTGGTAAAATAACGTCGAAAAAGCAGTTAAGTTTACCATTGGAAATTTTATTCTACTCACAAAACATTGTTTATAAATTGCACTATTGATAAAAAGGAATGTTGTAATACAGGATGATAAAAACCAACTGCGTTCAACAAAAATGTGAACGAATATTCCCTGAATGGGTTTCCAAGTTCTACAATGGATCGAACGATGAGCTATGCCATATCACATCTGTAATCTAGGTTTAAATTAAGTTTCGCAAAAGAGAAACCTATCAAAGTGGTCTACAGTGACCCTCAATTATCTTTAATTATTTATCTAACTCGTCGTAAATTACAGTGGCTGATGTGGCTTCTCAATATATAACAGAAAAATCATCGCTTTTCAGATTTTTACTTCAAGTAGCAAATGTGAACACCATGAGATTTAATTGACGATCGACACTAGTATTACGTAAAGAGGGGGTGTAACAGAGGAGACTTCTGCAGTTCTGAGTGAAGCTTTATGCGCTGTTATGTGGCATCGTGTGCGTTCATTACCTTGTCATTGGTTAGGCAGCGTCAGGGGGCGGCGGGCGTCGGGCGGCGCAGCCCCATACAGCTCGCCATCTCGGAAGCAACACTTTCCTAACTTCTCCTTACTACAATGTTAACCTTAAGCTCCTCCTACAAAAATTCTGTCTATCCAATGAGAAACGCTATACTTTTCGTCGTGGGGCTATGTTTTTAACGTTTGCAACGTAACAGAGATGCGAAAAAGTCTCACGCTAAAACTTGCAGCTGGTGTGGCCCTTTTAGTGTTATTGTAAGATCTATGCTGTTCTTCTGGAGGGCTCTATCTTTTAACATAGGCTGGAGGGTGGTCCTGGCGGTTGGCTGGCGACGTGGGTGTCCGTCCCTTATCGTAGGGCCTTCTAGCTTAACACGGTTCTGCTCTCGGCTTCTGTTCTCGTTTCTCCGTTCGGAACTGCGCCTGTTTCACGGTGGGAAGGTATGACATGCATTTAGGCATTCTTGTGTTAGTCTGTGGTATTCCATTTGCTCACTCGTTGGTCGTATTACTTTGGTTAATTGAATGTCACGATTTATTCGGAGCTATGTGACATACTGCCGGATTTGCTTATCATGTCAGGGTTATCTTGGAAGGTGTTGAATTTGCCTGACCCCTTACAAGTTGGAGCTAGAAGCATATGACACCCCATTTTGGAAGACATTCCGAGATCCACAGTGACAAGAATGTGACGAGAATACTAAATTTCGGGCCTTACCTCTCACCTGGGGCAATGCAGTGGTTGACTGCCTTCACTTAACGATAGAGTGTAGCGGCGTTTGAGTAGAGTTGTCAGTGCTAACAGACACTGCGTGAAATAACCGCAGAAGTCAATGTGGGACGAATGACGAACTGGGATCGTGGCCATATGGTTGAACCCTAGAAAACTGGAAAACCATGGCCTTGTCATACGAGTCCCGATTCCATTTGATAAGAGCTGATGGTAGGGTTTGAGTAAGGCATAGACCCGACAGAACCACCGGCCCATGTTCTCAACAAGGCACTATGTAAGCTGCTAGTGGCTCCATAATTGTGTTAGCCGTGTTTACATGGAATGGACTGGGTTCTGTGGTCCAACTGAATAGATTAGTGACTGCAGATGGTTATTTCGACTACTTGAAGACCATTTGCAGCCATTTATGGACTTCATTTTCCCAAACGGCGTTGGAATTTTTATGGATGACAGTGCGCCATGTCACTCGGCCACATTTGTTCGCGATTGGGTTGAGGAACATTCTGGACAATTCGGGCGATTGATTTGGCCACCCAGATCGCCCGACATGAACCCCCATCGAACATTTATGGGACGTAATCGAAAAGTCAGTTCCTGCACAAAATCCTGCACCGGCAACACTTATGTAGTTATGGACGACTATAGGGGCAAAAAGGCTCAGTATTTTTGCAGGGTACTTCCAGCGACTTGTTAAATCCATGTCACATCGAGTTGCTGCACTAGGCCGGGTAAAGGGAGTCCGTGACTTTTGTCACCTCATTGTGTAAGTACTGCAGAGTCTTGTACAACTTGCGACTAACTTTTCACTCTCTGTGTTTTACTTCTGCTCTTTTCAGAAATTTAGACAGTGTAGTCCAGTTGACATTGTCAAAAACGATCTCTAAATCTACAAATGCTATAGAAGTAGGTTAGACCAACTGCTAGATACATCCTAGGATTTGAACCGCATCATCTGTTCCTACATTTACCCGGAACACAAACTGATCTTCCCCAAGGTCTGCTTCCGCCAGTTTTTCCTGTCTTACACAAATAATTCGTGCCAGTGTTTTGCAGCCTTGTCTTATTAAATTGGTGGCTCGGTAGTACTCACATCTGTCAGCACTTGCCTCCTCTGTAATAGGCTTTATTACATTCCTCAAGAACTGTGATGGCATTTCGTCTGTCTGATATATCTTACATACAACGTGGAATAGTTACGGCTGGCTGTCCCAAGCATCTGACTAGATGTGAGGGAATGTCGTGTGCTAGTAGGTATACGTTTCCACTTGCGTCTTTCACAGCTCTGTCACATTCTTCTCGCAGTATCGTATCTTCTGTCGCATCTTCATTTAATTCCACTTCTCGTACTACGATAATGTCATCAAGTTTCTTTCCTTTCCCTTCTACATATTCTTTACACTTTTTCTGCCTTCCCTTCTTTACTTAGTACTGGCTTACCATCTGCGCTTATGATATTTATACAACAGCTTTCCTTGTTTGCAAATGTCTCTATCTATACGCAGCGTCAATCCCACAACGATGACCGCTTCTATAGACTTTCAGTTACCGTGTGACCTTTACTGTTTCCCCTTTTTGCCCTTTCTGTCAATGTCACTTCGTAGGCGTCTGTATTTTCTCTTGCCAGCTTTATTTGTAGCATTTAATTTTTTTTCTTTTCGTCTATCAGATTCAAGAACTCATGTTTTATTCGAGGATCTCTACAGGGCCTTGTTTTCTTTTTGCCTGGTTGATCGTCTGCTACCTTCATTATTTCATCTCTCGGGGCTATCAGCCGTCGTATGTTTTGTTCCTTAACTTTATTTAGTCAATCGTTTCCTTGCGCTCCCTTTTACATTCTCAATAACCTCTAGTTCTCTTTCAGCTTATCCGGATCTCAGTTCCGCAATTTCCTAACTGCTGCTCATTTCAGACTGCGGAGGAAACCATAAGAGGATACTTGCAAATCGATTTTTTTGGAAGTATATCATCAGTAATTTCAAGAATTTTAAGAACATACGACATCAAAAGTATACCTATGCCACCGACTAAGACTAGAACCCTTCTTGGCTCAGTAAAGGATGACCTGGGACTTAGTGAACCCGGGGCATACAAAATTCCTTCTCATAGTCGGATGGCCTATATTGGCCAAACGATCCGCACTCTATTCAGTACCGGCAAGTGCGACACCTCCGTCACACTTGTTTTCTGCAGTCAGAGAAATTCGCAATGGCAGAACACTGTGTTAACGAAGGACACAAGATGTTGTACAATGAGACGCAAATGAGCGCTCCTGCTTCCCGCTACTGGGTATGTGTCCTAAAGGAATCTACTGAAATTCGGTTATCTGATAATACTATTAATAGGGATAAAAGTTTCCCTCTCAGTAAGACGTGTAATCCGATTTTATCTGATATCAAGTAACAACAGGAGTCATTTCGACAAGCGGATTCTTTTAGTTAGCGTTCTGCTAGCGTTAATTTCATCTTTTGCCTATTTCTTCCATCGGTGCATTACCAGACTACTTGCGCTTGACGGCAGCGGCGCTGCTGCTGAGACTTGCGTCGGGCTAGCCCGCGGTGTTAAAAGGAGCCGCCGATTCTGTTGGAAACTCAGTTCCGGCGAGATGGTGCATTAGCATGCTCACCTGGAGACGGCGGCCAGTTGGTCCGATGAAGTAATGTGTCGAGGTCACTATATTGACCAGCAGCATACCCGAGAAGAGTATCACCAAAGGTTAAGTAAAGATCTTCATCGCAAACTACACCCATCTTGTTTTTAAGGACATTTATTCATTTCACCGACTGCAATGCTGCTTATAACTTTTGCTTGCCGTTTTCTCACATGTTACACTGAGAACTATGGATGAAGGACAACAGACAGATGCCATATTTCCAGATTTCCGGAAAGCATCGCAGGTTGGTAACGAAGGTAAGGCCATATGGAATAAGTGTACAGATATGTAAGTGACTCGAAGAGTTCTTAAATAACAGAAGCCAGTATGTTGTCATCGATGGCAAGTGTTCATCAGAGGCAAAGGTATAGTCAGGACTCCCCAAGGAAGTGTGATACGACCGCTCTTGTTCTCAATATACATAAATGATTTGGCTGAGGGGGTTTGGTGTTGATGCCGTGGTGTACGGTAAGATGTTGAAGTTGGATATGGAAATGAACGTTCGGCGTCGTTGGCCGGGAGGCCCCTTGCAGGGCACGTCCGGCCGCCTTACTGCAGGTCTTATTACATTCGGCGCCACATTGGGTGAACTGCGCGCCGGATGCGGATGAAATGATGATGAAGGCAGCACAACACTCAGTCACTGAGCGGGAATCGTACCAGGGCCCGTAGGAAGGCAACCCGTCACGCTGACCACTTTTTTTTTTTTAAATCTCATTTTGTTCGCTTTTGTTCGTTGCATCTGCTCGGGTCGGACGTCGTAAAACATCCACTGAAATTCGTTGTTGATCGATTAACTCAGTTTTTTTTTTTTTATTACAGAGGGCACGTAACCCTCTGACCGAACACGCTGAGCTACCGTGCCGGCGTCCACTCCGCTATCGGGGCGGACATGTTCTACGACTTATCTTAGAAGCTAGATTAAGGAAAGGCAAACCTACGTTTCTAGCATTTGTAGACTTAGAGAAAGCTTTTGATAATGTTTAATGGAATACTGTGTTTCAAATTCTGAAGGTAACAGGGGTAAAATACAGGGAGCGAAAGGCTATTTACAATTTGTACAGAAACCAGATGGCAGTTATAAGAGTCGAGTGGCACCAAAGGGAAGCAGTGGTTGGGAAGGGAGTGAGACGGGGTTGAAGCCTTTCCCCGATGTTATTCAATCTGTATATTTGGGAAGGAGTGAAGGAAACAATAGAAAAATTCGGAGTAGGTATTAAAATCCATGGAGAAGAAATAAAAACTTTGAGGTTCGCCGATGACATTGTAATTCTGTCAGAGACAGCAAAGGACTTGGAAGAGCAGTTGAACGGAATGGATAGTGTCTTGAAAGGAGAATGTAATATGAACATCAACAAAAGCAAAACGAGGATAATGGAATGTAGTCGAATTAAGTCGGGTGATGCTGAGGGAATTAGATTAGCAAATGAGACACTTAAAGTAGTAAAGGAGTTTTGCTATTTGGTGAGCAAGAGGATATAAAATGTAGACTGGCAACGGCAAGGAAAGCGTTTCTGAAGAAGAGAAATTTGTTAACATCGAGTATAGATTTAAGTGTCAGGAAGTCATTTCTGAAAGTATTTGTATGGAGTGTAGCCATGTATGGAAGTGAAACATGGACGATAAACAGTTTGGACAAGAAGAGAATAGAAGCTTTCGAAATGTGGTGCTACAGAAGAATGCTGAAGATTCTATGGGTAGATCACGTAACTAATGAGGCGGTGCTAAATAGGATTGGGGAGAAGAGAAGATTGTGGCACAACTTGACCAGAAGGAGGGATCGGTTGGTAGGACATGTTCTGAGGCATCAAGGGATCACAAATTTAGTATTGGAGGGCAACGTGGAGGGTAAAAATAGTAGAGGGAGACCAAGAGATGAATACACTAAGCAGATTCAGAAGGATGTAGGTTGCAGTAGGTACTGGGAGATGAAGAAGCTTGCACAGGATAGAGTAGCATGGAGAGCTGCATCAAACCAGTCTCAGGACTGAAGACCACAACAACAACAACATGTTGAAGTTGAGTGACTGGCACAAGTCGACTTGGAGCAAATTTCCAGTTGTTGGGATGAATGGCAACTAGCCCTAAATGTGGAAAAATATAAGTTAATGCCTATGAGTAGGAAGATCAAACCTGTAATATTTGGATAGGGTATTTCTCGTGTGCAGCTTGACACAGTCAAGCCGTTTAAATATCTGGGCATAACGTTGCAAAGCGACATGAGGCGGAATGAGCGTGTGAAAACTGTGGTAGGGAAGGTGAATGGTTGACTACGGTTTATTAGGATAATTTTAGGACAGAGTGCTTTACCTGTAAAGGAGACGGCATGTAGGACGCTGATGCGACCTGTTTTTGAGTACTGCTCGAATTTTTGAGATCCATATTAGGTTAGAGTGAAGGAAGTTATCGAAGCAATTCAGAGGTGGGCTGCTAGATTTGTTACTGGTAGGTTCGAACAACGCGTGTTACGGATATACTTCGGGAACTCAAATGGGAATCCCTGGAGGGAAGGCGACGTTCTTTTCGAGAAAAACTGGTGATAAAATTTAAAGAACCGGCATCTGAAGCTTACTGCCGAACGTTTCTACTGCCGCCAACATATGAGGGGCATTTGAAAAGTCCGTGTAAAGTCAGAGAGTTGGCACCACCGGCGCGTATCGAGGTCATGTTTAGTTAGTAGCATCTTTGGAAAGAACGCACACTAAGTTTCAGCCATATTGCTCTATTTCATGTTTGGCATTCGTGTGAATCAAGGAAGTCCAGTGATTCTCAAAAAATGGACGAAAAAGAATTTCGTGTGTTGATTAAACATTACTTTATGAAAGGCAAAACGCCTGAGGAGACTAAAGAGAAGCTTGATAAGCATTACGGTGATTCTGCACATGCGATTAGAACAGTTTATAAGTAGTTTCAAAATTTTCGGAGTGGCCATATGGGCACAACTGATGCTGAACGTTCTGGACGCCCGTGGACGTTACGACTCCAGAAATCATTGATAAAATCCATGATATGGTGATGGATGACAGAAGAGTTAAGGTGCGTGAGATTGCTAGTGCTGTGGGCATCTCGAATGAATGGTTACATAATATTTTGCATAAACATTTGGACATGAGAAAGCTATCCGCAAGATGGGTCCCGCGATTGCTCACGCTCGACCAAAAATGGAATCGTGAGAAGTGTTGCAAGGATGGTTTGCAGCTGTTCAGGAAGAATCCACAGGACTTTAAGCGTCGTTTCGTCACTGTGGATGAAACATGGATACATTACTATACTACTGAGACCAAACAACAGTCTAAACAATGGATTACCGACGGAGAATCTGCACTAAAAAAGGCGAAAACCATTCCTTCTGCTGGAAAGGTTATAGCGACTGTCTTTTGGCATTCGCAAGGGATAATCCTCATCGACTATCTGGAAAAGGGTAAAACTATTACAGCTGAATATTATTCATCGTTATTCGACCGTTTGAAAACCGAGCTGCAAGAAAAACGCCGGCGATTGGACCTCAAAAAAGTCCTTTTCCATCACGACAATGCACCAGCACACACCTCAGCAGTTTTGGTCGCAAAATTAATGGAAATAGGATTACAAGTCGTTACACATGCCCCCTATTCTCCAGACGTGGCTCCCCAATTTGAAGAAATGGCTGGCGGGACAAAGATTTTATTCAAACGAGGAGATGATTTCAGCAACTAACAGCTATTTTGCAGACTTGGACAATTCTTATTATTCAGAAGGGATCAACAAATTAGAACAGCGTTGGACGAAGTGTATAAGTGTAAAAGGAGACTATGTCGAAAAATAAAAAAGGTTTACCCCAAACACGTAAGTACTTTTTATTTTTGCACGGACGTTTCAAACGCCCCTCGTACGAGTACATTGCGCGTAAGGATCACGAAGATGAGATAGGAGAAATTAGAGCCCATACACATACACACAGACATTCCTTTTTCCGTCGCTCTATTCGAGTGGAACAGCAAAGCAAACGGCAGGTAGTAGTACGGAGTGCCCTCCGCCACGCACCGTACCGTACAGTGGATTGCGGAGTATCCGTGTAGATGTAGATCCAGACCTGAGTTATAGGAAGTTAACAGAACGATATGAGAGTAATCGACAGGCGTGTGGCCTTCCGCTAGACGCATACGAAGCCAGCGAACTTCAAAAATCGGTCACGTAAACATTTAAGTCATTTGAAACACAAAGACAGTGTGATAAAATGCAATTAGTGTATCGAAAGGCTAGCTGAAACCCGTAGTGCGTCGTCACGGCAGTCCTCAGTCCTCACACATTGGAGAACTGCTGCTGGACTGCCATAGAAGAGTGGGACAGATTTCGATCGCCTTGCGGACAACATGTCAAGAAGATCTAATCACTTTGCTGTGTACGACTTGGAGAAACACGGTATTCAGTGTTATGCAGTATCAGATTTTGATTTCAAAGATGTGCAAGGATATTTACTATTGAACGCATTGCCTTTATTTTGTAAGTTGTTTTATATTAGGTAATACGGAGCCTGTACTATAGGAAGAAGTTTTATATTAGGTAATACGGAGCCTGCACTATAGGAAGAAATAAAAGAGATGCTGAGAAAGGCAAGAAATGGAAAGGCAGATGGACCGGGAGGAGTTGTGATGGAGCTGTGGAAACATGGGACCCCTCCAATGGTGAGACTTACATGTGAATTGTTCAGACAGGTTGTGGATGGAGAGAAAATACCAAGGAAGTGGAGTGTATCATATATATCTAACAAGGAAAACCCAAATAATTACAGGGAAATAAGCGTTATGGCATCTGTCATTAGACTTTTTAGCGCTGTACTGAAAAACTGGTTGGAGAATGAGATTGACGGAACAATTTGAGAGCAACAGGCAGGTTTCACAGTTGAACGATCTTGTATGGATTATATTTTTAGGCTTAGACAAATGAGTAATATTTTTGGATTTAGAAAAAGACGTATGAATCTGTACCCCTCAGCGATGGAGTATATAGGTGTAGATGCTGAACAAATACTCCTACTTCTGAGAATATACCACTAATCGTACACAGTAGTTAGAGGAGGCAGAAAGTTGAGTGAACAGCGAAAAGACTTAGACAGGGCTGCAGTATGGCAGTCATTCTGTTTAAAATGTATATGCAGTATATATTGGAACGGTGGACTCAGTCATGCGGAGGTATGGGAATTCTTTTCTAGCATGTCGCTATCTACTCATTATTACTTGTCGACGATGAAGTACTGATAGCATGAAGCAGAGAGGATGTCATATTTGTGGTACAGATGTTAGTGGGGACATTTGAACGACGCGGTCTTAGAATAAATACGAGTAAAACAGAATATTTAATTGTAGTATTGTGAGGAGATGGAAGAGATATACTACTGCTACAAGGAACTATCAAAACTGTAAAGCAGTTTAAATACTTACGATCGATTATCAGTTCCTCGGGAAGCTGTGAACCAGATGTAGAACGCGGGGTCCAGCAGGCAAAATGAGCAATTAAAATGTTGGAATGGAGTTCCACGAAGCCGGGCAATGTCAAAGGAAACAAGGAAGAGGGCTCTTCAAACAATAGTGGAAAGTATACTAACATACGGTGCAAAAGGTTGGACCCTGGGAGAGCGGCAAAGAAGCAGAGTACAGGCGGTAGAGATAGATGGCATATGGAGGTCAGCCACGATATCCAGAGCAGAGCGGAGAAGAAATTGGGAAATTAGGGAGATAATGGATATGGAACATCCAGTCGTGCAAAGAACTGAGAATAGACTTCTTCAGTGGCCATGTACGGCGACTGGGGTAAGGCAATGACCAAAAAAGCAATCCTGGACCGGACGACACCAGGAATGAGGAAGCACGGACGTCCGAGCTTAACATGGAGAGCGGCAGTAATTACAATAAAGGGGAAGAGGGATCTGGAAGAGAAAGACTGCCATGATCGTGGAAGCGGCGGATGGGAATACAAGAAAACCGCTGAGGGGTGGAGAAGTCCTTAAAAGTAAAAGTCAGTAAGGGTCGTTTTCCTCTTACAAAAAATTACTTTTTATGAAATCCGTTGGGGATAACTCTCTCTCTCTCGATCTCTCTCTCTTTGAATCCAAGCCATCAGTCGTACTCAGATTCGTAGTTGTTGCAATTATTTTGAGCAGTTCAAAGGAAATGGAGCATTTGCTCGTAATAGGATCGAAATTTACACAGTAATAAACAGCAGGCTAACAAGTAGAAACAGGATGAGTCTCGGGACAGACTACAGAAAACTAGGGAACTAACTACGGTGTTCAAGAAGTGAATGAAGACTAATCTTCATGTTTGACTTCGTGCTTCACCAGCATCGAGGAGACGACGAAAATGCAGTCGACGCAACTTTGCATCTAAAGAATATGGAACCTAATAGAAAAAGCCTCTCTTTACTAATGAACCCCAGGGATTGCGTATAACGACAAGTTAATCAACAAAATTTGAGTTGACAAGTATTGCGGTAAGTCAAAGAATATGTCAAAAATGCCAGCTGAATGAAAGGAGAAAGCAGAAGCTAACTGAAGCTGGCGAAGACATCTATAGCATTATTACCATGGTAAGTAGCAGCAAGTAATTGTACCTGAAAACGAAGGAAATGCAGGAATACTACCAGAAAGGGCAACGAGAAAAACCAGTGGAAAACTCTTAAAAGAAGAAGGGACAGTGTAGCGAAAAGTGAGCTAAAGTAGGGATCAAAACCGTTACAATTGATGTTGCAACAACGGAAAAATCGAAGAGGCGAACATAGACTGAAATTTCTTAAACAAACTGTCGGGAGCGCTGGATTATGCGCGTATGCCCTGTGATAGAATTTATTCAAGACCGTGTCAAGAATGTTGGATCAGGTAATCATGCATGTCTCCTGCAGGTTTAAAAGTAATCGTCAGGAATTGTTTTCTGTTTCTGACAGCAGTACGACTGCCGACTGATATAACATCTTGCATCACAGTGAAACGCGTCGCCCGAATATGGAACCGACACGTTTCATATATCTAGATACATTAAACTTCCCTTTACTTTAATAGAGCATACAAGATATGTAAATGGAGGAAGGATGCAGCTGGTATGTTGAACGCATGTATTCCATTCCCAACTGTCGTGCGATCCGTTAATACGTACAGTGGTGCCACACTTTGTTTACTAACTGAATCATTAGCACGGAAGAAGAACTGCAGCATGAAAATGTTTATTCTGCAATTATAAACGTCAGCTGGAAACGTTTACCCCTGTGTGAATTACCTGTGTTAGTTCACAAAGAACGTGTAGATGCTTTCGCGTGTTAATTTAAAAGAGAATTAAACATGTGTCTCTCTTAAGCAGTTGAAAAGAGGCAAATATGACAGAGGGTTAAAAAAATTATTTTCAAATGTTGCAGCAAGCAACTCTGTTACTTCCTCACTTTAAACTGCTACACTTTTAAAAAGAACCCTCTTAATACACCCAGCGTAATTTACACATTTAGCTGCTGCTCTTTACTTACTGCTTCTGTGATATTAATACAATCACATATTGTTTACGATATCATTTTACCTGAACTTTTCCCCTCAGATTATGGTGCTGGCTTAGTGAATGTTCACTTACATCATCAAATGACATAGTCTAGTATATTTTTCAATAAACAAATCCGTTTGAGCATCGTTGGGGTGTCCAACAATCCGTAGAAGTGTAAGGAGTTATTCTGTTAGAAGTTTACTAACTTTAAACTGAGATTTCATTCCGAAACTGCTTGTCTCCAACTTCATAGTGTTATATACAAGTGAAGTGAACGCTGTGACAACTAGGAACTGAGAGTGTCTGAAATGCGGCAACAACGAGAGACCTTGTAAGTGGACGGACGAAGAAAAAACTAGATCACCCGTCCATGAAATGCCTTTCTTAGGGGGAAAGGATAGGTTAGTGGAACCTGCACCAGAGAATAGCAATAGTGGAAGAAAATGTAGGGACCAATAAAATATTGTATAAACTAGATTATCAAAGAGATACTTCAGCGTCTCCCGACGTACTTCATATGTATTTCACGGACGAACTGCCGGAAGTCAGCATCCACGGGCACAATCCTTCGGCAAGCGACGTTGCTATCATCAGCTGTGCTGATGATCTGACCGCTTGGAAGGGGGGCAGGGGGCGGGGCAGAATTTTTATCTCTCCCCCCCCCCCCCTCCGTCCGATCCGCCGCCGTCTCCTCCCACACTGCTCCCAAAGACACATTGCCCCATCATAGATTCGAGCCTAGGTACGCGACCTGGTGGCATCTTTGTTTTTCCTCCGCCCGTCCCCGAAGTCATTTCGTTGTGGGGTATCTCCTTGCCCTTCCTAATCCAATTAATTGCGGGTACCTAGCCCTTACTAAGAATGTAGCCGCTACATCGACTGATCAGTAGATCCCTTACTCGAATCGAATCGAAGATGAAAAAATTAGTAGAAGGTACGAACAGAAGGAAGCTGATATCAAACCAATCACATGACTGATAAACAGAATGAGTAAACAAAACAACAGCCGTCATCGATAACCTTTTCTACATATTCCAGATCAATGAAAATGTTACACAGTGTCATCTTAGAAAATTCCACGACAGCTGAATTAGTATAATCTCTTTCAATACATTTTACTTTCGCACTTATTCTCAAAATGATCAACACTTCTGTTCAGTTACAAACTAAACCGGTAATCGTTGTGAGAGTAAATGTGGTAGCAGATTGGCATTATAATGTCTTTATTCTGCTGTTCTTTCAGATTTTCCCTTGTAATCTTTGCTTTTCTTATTAGCAAATTCGGAGGCCCATCCCGTATTCTAAAAACCTGTCCATTCTACAGCAATATTCTCCGCACAATATTTTCTCTCTCTGCTGATGAGTATAATTTATCTCGATAGTGTATTTTCCTTATTTCTAAAAGTTTAGTGATTCCTGTATAGAACGACTCACTATAGCAATTAATTCCATTCTTCTCTGGTTTTCAATCATTGACAGTTAATTCCCATTCACCAACCGATTCCAGATACATGTAGCACTCTATTAGCACAATATCTTCATCACTAATTTTATTTCCTTTTTGTGTTTTCCTGCTTTTAAATAAAGATAGCTACAGGAAAAAAATCGAGTATATGTTAGCCAAATTCTCAATAAATAAAAAATATTAAGTAGTATTAATTTACCATCTCCAACAAACATTTAGTATGACATGTATATAATTTCTTTTCTTCTCGGCGTCTAGTCGATTGCAGGCCGTTATGACAAAAACTGGGTAGTGTGAACACCAATTACACCAGTTTGCGTGCAGACATACAAAATACAAACACAAGTTTGCGTGCAGAAATAAAAAATATAAATTCCAATTTGCGAACGGACATAAATACAAAATTTGACAGTTTGTCGCAAACCCTTACCACAGTCACACAAGACATAAACCACATAAAACAAGAGCAAAAACAAGTTTTAAGAGATTTTCAGGATATAGTCACTCAGTAGATCAGTGATTTGACAAAGAATTTTCGCGAGAAGATGAATGTGAAATTTCAAATGTTCAAATGTGTGTGAAATATTATGGAACTTAACTGCTAAGGTCATCAGTCCCTAAGCTTACACACTGCTTAACCTAAATTATCCTAAGGACAAACACACACAAACATGCCCGAGGGAGGACTCGAACCTCCGCCGGGACGAGACGCACAGTCCATGACTGCAGCGCCTTAGCCGGCCGCGGTGGTCTCGCGGTTAAGGCGCTCAGTCCGGAACCGCGCGACTGCTACGGTCGCAGGTTCGAATCCTGCCTCGGGCGTGGATGTGTGTGATGTCCTTAGGTTAGTTAGGTTTAAGTAGTTCTAAGTTCTAGGGGACTGATGACCACAGATGTTAAGTCCCATAGTGCTCAGAGCCATTTTTTGCAGCGCCTTAGACCGCTTGGCTAATCCCGCGCAAAATGTGAAATTTAAGGACATGGAAAAACAGCTAAAACAATATGTACTTTCCGAAATAAACAATGACATTAAGGGTATAAAACAGAAATCAGACACTCTTAATGAGCAAAATGATACAGTAGAGCAGCAAATAAAAGTGATGAAAGACACACATACAAACCTGGAAGCTACACAAACACAATTAACTTCCACAGTAAAGAACATCTCTACCGCAGTAAACAAACTGCACAAGGATTACGAAAATATACCAGCAGCAACAGATGAACTCTCTTTACAAGTAACATCACTTGAAATCGAATCAGTCTGTGCCAAAAAGGAAAGAGACAAAATTAATGAAAATTTGTCTGACGCAATTCCTCAAGCTGAAGCAGGAACTTTTGACAAAACCAGTGCCGCAGCGGAAAAGGTAGTGAAGGAATGTAAATTAATCAATGATGTAGTTGAAAGGGTTATTCGACCAAAGGAAAACAACAGTTTCTACAAAGTTACCAGCAATTTGCCAGCTACAAAGCACAGGATACGCAGCTACTTGGGTGAAACTGATACAGAGACGCCAGTTGTACACATAAACAAAGTGCCAGCCACAACACACCATAGTAATGTATGCACACAGATCTTTGCAAACCCTACAAGTAATGCCAATAGTAGTGACAGACCACACTAAGTTTACAGGGCATAATACCAGAACCAGAACCTACGAGAAGTTTAAATAATTATGACAGCTATATAAACACAGCACAAACTACAAACACCTTGTTCACTGTATTTGCTGACGAAGGTCTATTAACACACTGTCAATTTCCAACATTTACGAGTGAATGTAGGAAGGTGAATCCTGTTGTGTTTATTAGTGCTTTTCGACATGTGTTTCCTAGAAATTGAACGGAAGCACAAAAGATCAGGTTTGTTGTTGGGTACACGCATGGTGATGTACTTTTGTGGGCGACCGAGGTGGCCGGTGTGCCCGTGCGGTCCTAGGCGCTACAGTCTGGAACTGAGCGACCGCTACGGTCGCAGGTTCGAATCCTGCCTCGGGCATGAAAGTGTGTGATGTCCTTAGGTTAGTCAGGTTTAATTAGTTCTAAGTTCTAGCCGACAGATGACCTCAGCAGTTAAGTCGCATAGTGCTCAGAGCCAGAGCGACCGAGGTAGCTGAGCGTTGTATCACATATTTACAATTTGAACGGGCATTTCTTGACAAATATTGGTCAGAAGCCGAACAGGAGAGACTTAGGTGAGAGGTTTTTAACCCAGCCCCTTTTAATAGCGAATATGGTAGCTTACGAAGATATTTTGAGAAGTATCTCAACAAAACACGTTATTGGACGTATCCTATTTCTCATGTGGATGTTTTAAAAATTTTAAAAAGTCTTTTACTTTCACACATTCGTGAAAAATTAATTACTACACCTGAGTACGACACAGAATATTTTCTATCAATTTTAGATTCAATAGACGTAATATATGAAGAGAATGTAGTAACAAATAGGGCGTCAGACAGCCAAACATCACAACAACGTAACTTTAATGGTCAATATAAAAAGCCACACACGAGCACACAGCAAAGCTGGTACGCCCAACCGCAAGGATACATTAAACGTGGTAATGGATACGGAAATGGAAATGGTAGGAACAAGGGATTTAAACAAAACTTTCCGTATAACAGGAACGATTACCATCCACCAGCTACTTTCAATCCCTCCTCTCAAAATTATGCACCGCGTGTAAATGAAAAGTCAGACGCATCGGTGGCCGGCGCGCGGCAACAACAATAACATACAACACGCCGTACCGCAGCCAACCTTTACGCAGGAAAACCCCAATACGGCAACATTTCACAACAGCCATATGAACACACGAGAAAGCATGTTGCGAACTGGAAATGATACACACTGGAGAAACAATCACACAGTACAACTGACAGAAGTTGTCCCGTATACCGAAGTAGATCAGACTAAACAGAAAAACCCGAAACGGTCGTAGTTGAGCCCCATTCTATCGACAAACATGTTCCGTACGATTCGACGAACAACGAGACATAAAGGACGATCTTTACCAACATGAACTATAACCGGCGAAACATACACTGGAAGAACTAGACGAGTTCAGTGAACTGTCTGAACACGATTCAGAAATCCGTACACTACTGATGCAAAGTAGTACACAAAAATCAGACTACAAAAAACTATATATACACATATATAAATTTGAACAGCTTCCATAAATAACGTAATTAATGACATCTTAATAATAATCATAATATCCACTGCTTCTCAATCCGGCAAATCAACTTTTTGTAAAACTACGCACAGCATGTTTTGTACCAAAGAAAACTGATTTCTTGGCAGCGCTGTTCTCTATTGCTTTCAGACAATTTTCCACACTTCTGTTTCAATAAGATGATGAGTCTTTCGACTGGTCTGATGGCGCCCCGCATGAATTCCTCTTCATCTTAAAGCAGCACTCGCACACTACATCCTCACATTTGTTGAATTTGTTCTCACTCTCCCTTCAGTTTTTACCCTCTATAGTACCCTTTAGTTCAAATGGTTCAAATGGCTCTGAGCACTATGGGACTCAACTGCTGTGGTCATAAGTCCCCTAGAACTTAGAACTACTTAAACCTAACTAACTTAAGGACATCACACACATCCATGCCCGAGGCAGGATTCGAACCTGCGACCGTAGCGGTCGTGCGGTTCCCGACTGTAGCGCCTAGAACCGCTCGGCCACTCCGGCCGGCACCCTTTAGTACCATGGTAGCTATTCCATGGTGTCTGGACACATATAGTAACATCCTGTATATTGTGTTTGTCAATTTTGCCATATGTTCCGAATCATTCGTTATCTTACCGGTCTACCTGATTGCAGCATCGTTCTACACTCCTGGAAATTGAAATAAGAACACCGTGAATTCATTGTCCCAGGAAGGGGAACCTTTATTGACACATTCGTGGGGTCAGATACATCACATGATCACACTGACAGAACCACAGGCACATACACACAGGCAACAGAGCATGCACAATGTCGGCACTAGTACAGTGTATATACACCTTTCGCAGCAATGCAGGCTGCTATTCTCCCATGGAGACGATCGTAGAGATGCTGGATGTAGTCCTGTGGAACGGCTTGCCATGTCATTTCCACCTGGCGCCTCAGTTGGACCAGCGTTCGTGCTGGACGTGCAGACTGCGTGAGACGATGCTTCATCCAGTCCCAAACATGCTCAATGGGGGCCAGATCCGGAGATCTTGCTGGCCAGGGTAGTTGACTTACACCTTCTAGAGCACGTTGGGTGGCACGGGATACATGCGGACGTGCATTGTCCTGTTGGAACAGCAAGTTCCCTTACCGGTCTAGGTATGGTAGAACGATGGGTTCGATGACGGTTTGGATGTACCGTGCACTATTCAGTGTCCCCTCGACGATCACCAGTGGTGTACGGCCAGTGTAGGAGATCGCTCCCCACACCATGATGCCGGGTGTTGGCCCTGTGTGCCTCGGTCGTATGCAGTCCTGATTGTGGCGCTCACCTGCACGGCGCCAAACACGCATACGACCATCATTGGCACCAAGGCAGAAGCGACTCTCATCGCTGAAGACGACACGTCTCCATTCGTCCCTCCATTCACGCCTGTCGCGACACCACTGGAGGCGGGCTGCACGATGTTGGGGCGTGAGCGGAGGACGGCCTAACGGTGTGCGGGACCGTAGCCCAGCTTCATGGAGACGGTTGCGAATGGTCCTCGCCGATACCCCAGGAGCAAAAGTGTCCCTAATTTGCTGGGAAGTGGCGGTGCGGTCCCCTACGGCACTGCGTAGGATCCTACGGTCTTGGCGTGCATCCGTGCGTCGCTGCGGTCCGGTCCCAGGTCGACGGGCACGTGCACCTTCCGCCGACCACTGGCGACAACATCGATGTACTGTGGAGACCTCACGCCCCACGTGTTGAGCAATTCGGCGGTACGTCCACCCGGCCTCCCGCATGCCCACTATACGCCCTCTGCGATGGAGCTCCGTATGCCACGGCAAACTGGCTGACACCGACGGCGGCGGTGCACAGATGCTGCGCAGCTAGCGCCATTCGACGGCCAACACCGCGGTTCCTGGTGTGTCCGCTGTGCCGTGCGTGTGATCATTGCTTGTACAGCCCTCTCGCAGTGTCCGGAGCAAGTATGGTGTGTCTGACACACCGGTGTCAATGTGTTCTTTTTTCCATTTCCAGGATTGTATAATACCACGACTGAAACGCTAATCTGCGTTTTACTTCTTCCCGGTTTCGTCCATATTCCAAGGTAGCAAATTCGTTCACTACGTCTATTCGTGATCCCCTATTTTGATGTTAAATTTATTGCTAATCTAAAATCTGCTACTGCTCATTACTTTCTTCTTTTATCTGTTTATTTTCAATCCATATTCTGCACTCACCAGACTGCTCGTTCCTTTCAAAACTTGCTGTAATTCTTCTTCAGTTTCGATGAGGATAGCAATGTCATCAGTGAATCTGACGCTTTAATCCTGAATTTTAATTCCATTCTTGAACTTTTGTTTCTGCCATTGCTTTTTGGATGTACAGACTGAACAGTAGGAGCAAAAGATGGTATTGTTGTCTTATACCCTTTTTAATACGAGTGCCCTCTTCTTCGCCTTCCACTCTTATCGTTCCTCTTAGTTCTTGTAGATATTGTGTACTACCGAACCTGGTAACGGATCTCAACTGCTAAATATGTATAGGAATTGGATACGCATCCTGATCTCCTTCGCCCTCTTCTCTCTTCCATCCCCTTCCTCTGCTCTCTCTTTGTCTGTTTCCTCCTCTTCCCACTCCTCTGTCAACCACTTCCCCTCCCCCCTCTCTTCGTCCATCTCCTATTCCCTCTCTCTTTCCAACTCCTCATACCTCCTCTCTCTGTCCATCTCCTCCCTCGTCTTCCCCCTTGACTATTCCAGCCTCCCCCGACCCCCTCCATCCTTTCTCTCCATTTGTTGTGGCCAACAAGGCCTTGATTAGGAATTGAAGACGCTTAAGATAAATGGGTAAATCAATTCGGACCATTCGTATAGGTGTTTGACACACACTCCTATTGCTGGATCTGCGAGGATAGTACCTTTTTCATGAGAGTATTTTACATATTTTTAATCTGCAAAACGGATAAGACTATCACGTTTTGGACGATTGAATTTCGGTAGTAGAAGTACAATTTTTGTTTGAAATTATGTATGAAGAGAAAGGATATACGTGGGAGAAGCAATACGTCTAATGGTTTAAATTCCCAGCTATCGTAGGTAAAACTGATTGCGAAAAAGAAAACTAAACCGCACGTTTTCACAGCACAGTGGAGCACGCCATTTTCTTTCTCGCAGTCGGTTTTATCAGAAAATCTGCACATTGTTGTTCCTCTTTATATGTTTTCTAAATAATGTACCCTATGTCTGTCTGAATGTTTGTTACAGTATCGTTGAAAAATTTGAACTAAATCGATTAATAACTTTTTGGAATTTTTGCTAGCAACTTTTCCTTTATATATTGACAAATGTGTAGCCCTTATCTTTATCCATCCGATCCGTCCGAACTTTTATTAGAGTACCGTGCAAAAATGTGAGGTAAGAGATAAATGTGATAAGAACTTTTTGAGATTTTTTGTAACAACGTTGAAAATCGACTTATTTTTATGCTGCATTATCGACTTTAAATATAAATTTATATATCACATATATTAAAAGTATGTAGCCTATGTCTGTCCAAAGGTTTACCTGAGTATCGTATAAAATCGGAAGTAAATGGGTCAGGAATATTTAGAGATTTTTTCTAATAATGTTGCTTCTCTAAAACAATATGTAGCCTGTGTCTGCCCGAAAGTTTATTAGAGAATCGTGTAAAATTTTGAAGTTAATTGGTCGAGTACTTTTCTAGATTTTTCGTAACATCAAATAATGACTTGTCTTTACATAATAGCAAATATTACCCGTCTTCCGCTATAGCTCACGCCTATTTATCTCAAAATTTCAAACATGTTGCTTCATTTTACATAATCGATTGCTTTTTCTACATCGTCAAATCCTATGAACTAGAGCTTAATTTGGGCCGGAACGTCGTCCCGAGAACTCGCACGGAATTTTTTTGAACTCACAGGGACGTGTCGGTACCGGAGATTAAAAATATTACACCTGTATTAACTCGTAACGTAACTGTAATTTGCTGCTGCGCCGGCACCAGCGAATGTGGCAATGGTTGACGTATTATTGCGACGTTCGTGCTCAAATATGTTTCTTATTTGCAGTAATAAATGGACACTTATTAGTGATTCAATTCAATGAGTAGACGGCAAATGACATTTAAATAATTTACTGAACATCTATCTCCGTGTTCCCATATTACATCGTGGTTTTTTTTTTTTATTTCAGCTCTTCCGTAAGTCGAATTGTACGTTTCCCCGATCGGCTAGGAATATCTTCATTGTCATTCATCACTAAATACTCTATTGCTTACTACTGTACTACAGGCCCTAATAGAAATTTTTCCAGAAAGGGGGGAGCAAGATTGTAAAATTTAAAACTGCCAGTTCTGATATAAATTAATTGATAAGTTTTGAGGCGTATCGTCTCACAAGAACTAAATTCGGTATGTGACTTAACTTTTTTATATTCCAGAGAACTGATTATTATTCATTCAGTATGTATATTTGTTAAAGATAGACTACTTTGACATTTAAAAGGTAAGCAAAACTCATAATTACCTTCAGAGTAAGCCTCTTTGTATTACTAAAAGAGCTGTAGATGTTAACTTTTGGAGTCGTCGACCTGAAATTATATCCTTTTACGATCATATTTGAAATGTATCAAACAAAATCGTGAATGAGCTAGGAAATAAAGCAGCAAAATGTTTAGAAAAGGTATTTTTATTCATTTTCTAATAATGTTTATTGATACTGAATGTAGAAAATTCTGAAGTAGGAAATAATCTGAAGTGAGAATTCTGTTGGTTGTGAACAAAAATAACCAGTCAAAATAGCCTTTTGACTAATGTCCCTAGAACGCAATAATGCAGAGAAAAAGTTTTAATGCATAGCGGAATGGATGTGATACCGCACATGGAATTCAGTGAAGCAAAACAATGCTCCACGAAGGGCTGCGTTTAGCTGTTGTTGATTACGTTAAGAAGACTGTGACGGAAAACTTGATTCCACAACGTCTCGTAGCCAACTTGACAACAATACACTTTCTTTGATCTGCGGCATACCAGCATGCCCGTTCTTTTGGAAACCAGGGCGACTTAACGAGGGCTATTCGGAAAATAAAGCCTCATCGGTCGCGAAACAGAAAGCACTGCGAAAGTCAAAATTATTTTATTTCCAACAATTTCCTACGCCTTCCAGCTACTTCTTTACACAGTCGCGGCTCCGACTTAGACATATGTCGTTGTGTTGTATCAAATTTTCAATACGCTCGTCATACAAGACAGCCGCCTGTGCTTTTCACCTGCTCTCTGCGCTGGTCTACAGCTCGTTGTCTGTACCAAAATGTTGTCTTCTCAGCCAGCGCCAGGAGCATCGGCCGAGAATTGGCATGGAAAAGGAAACGTACGACAGTTATGTTATGGGGGCTGCACGATGTCAGACGAACTCTCTCAGCAGGCCCTCATACTTGCAGAAGACACATACTTAGCAGAGACAATAGTTTCCAGGCATCCTTTCGTGCTCATTGAGCGATCAGAACTAGAAAGGTGGACGTGTCGTGGTCGACGGGCATACTAGAGCCACTGCCCAACACATCTGTGGAAAGCATCATCAGATTTTCATTTTGTTTCCATTTCGCGCCCAATCGGGTCTTGGTTTCCGAATAGCCCTCGTACAAACAAATGAAGTTAAGAGTATTTTTAGACCATCGTTACAACTACAAGAGAGTGTTTCTTTTTGTTACTAGACGTATTTCCCTTTATTGAAGTAAACCATCATCGGTGGTCTGGAATTCAAAATATTTACAATTTGATTTGTTTTCTAGAACGAAAAACAACTTGTTAACGAAGTGTTGGTTTTTGCTTATGATATTTTCTGCTAGCACGTTTTTGGTCCCTTCCTTAGTTAGGCACTGGTAACTGTGGCCCAATTTTACGTTGCTTTGCAAAACAGCGCATTGTTGATACAATGCAACTGTTTGAATGTTGCGACTGGCAGCAGCTGAAAACATGACGTCTTAGTCACGAAGATCATCGATTTGTGCAT
Organism: Schistocerca piceifrons; assembly: GCF_021461385.2. Taxonomy (NCBI): domain Eukaryota; kingdom Metazoa; phylum Arthropoda; class Insecta; order Orthoptera; family Acrididae; genus Schistocerca; species Schistocerca piceifrons. The sequence continues at coordinate 80,660,782 of NC_060138.1, forward strand.
ACATATATCTAGGAGAACTAGGGAGCAAAGCAACACAGCTATGGGGACAGAGTGTAGCACCTGTCTTTATATTAACTCTCGTGGTTTTATTGTTTTGATTATAAGAAACTATCTTTCACAACCCTCAATTTCAGAACAGTCTTGTGTAAAAAATGAGTCCCCGTTGTAAGTTTTATCTTAAGTTTTCAGACATCGAAACTGGTTATTTTTATGGCTAGAGGGATGGGGGGAGGGGAGGGAGGTTATGTCGTTGAAGAACTATTTAGAAATGAAGTACTGCTGTGGACATATCTTGATTTTGCTCGTCTTCCATACACTATCAACTGCAGCGTCATAACTACCTCATTAGTGGTCTTATCTTTCCGAAAGCCAAGTTGATTCTCAGCTAACAGACCCACAATTAACTTTTCTGTTCTTCTATGTACTATTCTTGTCAGCAACACGGTTACATGAGCGATTAACTTGATTTTCCTATAGCTCTCGCAGATACCTACCCTTGCTAACTTTCGGGATCGTGAGAATGATATTTTTCACGGAAGCCTGATGGTATGTCGGTGGTCACATAGATCCTACACACCGACTTGAATAGTCGTTTTGTTGCCGTCCCCCAACGGTTTTAGAAATTCCGATGGAACGTTATCTGTCCATTCTGCCTTATTTCATTTCAGATCTTCCAGAAGTCTTTAAATTCTGTGTTTTTTTTTTTTTTGGGGGGGGGGGGGAAGAGACCAAACAACGAGATCATTGGTCTCATCGGATTAGGGAAGGACGGGGAAGAAGGAAGTCGGCCGTGTCCTTTCAAAGGAACTGTTGTGGATTGGCAGGAGCCAACCCACGGAGTTTAGAGGAAGCCGAAAGGCACGCGTTTTAGCTCACGCAGGCTGGCGTGAGGTCTGGAACAGGACAAGGAAGTTAGACTAGAAAAAAAGGATGTAGCTGATGGAATACTTAACTTTAATCCATTAATGTTGAACGTAGCTCTTGTCTGTACATTCTTTACAATATCAATACCAACTGATAATGGCGCCTTGCTAGGTCGTAGCAAATGACGTAGCTGAAGGCTATGCTAACTATCGTCTCGGCAAATGAGAGCGTATTTTGTCAGTGAACCATCGCTAGCAAAGTCGGCTGTACAACTGGGGCGAGTGCTAGGAAGTCTTCCTACACCTGCCGTGTGGCGGCGCTCGGTCTGCAATCACTGACAGTGGCGACACGCGGGTCCGACATGGACCGCGGCCGATTTAAAGGCTACCACCTAGCAAGTGTGATGTCTGGCGGTGACACCACAGGAACCATCGCGGCATTTGCCTGGGGCGATTTAGGGAAATCAGGGAAAACCTAAATCAGGATGGCCGGACGCGGGATTGAACCGTCGTCCTCCCGAATGCGAGTGCAGTCTTTAAATTCCGACTGCAATACTGGATCTCCTATCTGTTCCATATCGACTCCAATGTCTTCTAGTATCAAGCCATCAGGCAATTCCTCCCTCTCATTGACGCCTTCAGTCTACTCTTTCAAAAATGTGTGTGAAATCTTATGGGACTTCTGCTAGGGTCATCAGTCGCTAAGATTACACACTACTTAAGCTAAATTTTCCTAAGGACAAACACACACACAAATGCCCGAGGGAGGACTCGGACCTCCACCGGGACCAGCCGCACAGTCCATGACTGCAGCGCCCCAGACCGCTCGGCTAATCCCGCGCGGCTCTACTCTTTCCATCTACCCGGTTTCTCCTCTGCGTTCAACAGTGGAATTCCCACTACACTATTAATATTGCTATCCTTGCTTTTAATTCCACCGAAGATTGTTCTCACTTTTCTATATAATGAAGGAACCGAACAGTTCAGCTACGATTACCAGTTGTCAGATTTGCCGTGTGAGTACAGCACGCTGTGTTTCACACATGTGGCTTTCCCTTAATCCTTTATGAGTTTACTTCCATCGTAATTTGCATTAGAATCGTCATTAATGACCGCAAACTCCGCTTGACACGAAACCTGGTTGATTTCTTGCGTCTGGGATTTACAGTGTAACGGAATGGGAGTGGTTACTATCATTATTCAGTTATACCTGACCTTACGAAACTTCACGTTTTATTACCTGATGAATTATTGCCAATTCGCGCATGGCCTCGCCGTCCACATGAATATGCATACTGAACGAGGTTACGAATGTTAAATCAATTTCTCGCCCTTTTGCGCCGTCTGCATGCCTGGAAGGGATGGGCCGGCCATGCATTGTGAGGGGTTGGAGAAGTAGTGGTGTGGGGGAGTAGGGTTGAAAGGGGGGAGTGGGGAATCTGGAGGACACAGATAGGCCGCGACGGCGCGGTGATTGATCACTTAGCGCCATAATGGCGTGATGTACGGCTCTATTAACCTTTGGAGCCGGCCAGAGCGCCACAGGTCGGCACTCCGTCAGTGCCTGCCGCTACCACCCGCCGCCACGCACCTGTCACCGCCCGCAGCGCCATATTGACAAGGCGCCGAGGCTGTGGAATCCTGGGACTGCAGCGCGCTCCCTTGTGTTGGGGTGGACACGTCGTAGATATCCGCATGCAGTGCTGGGAAGTCTGCTGGCTGGATACAGACTGTCGTAGCGGTCGAGGTCCTCGGCACAACGATACTTCAAGGAAATCCGCACTAACTGCGTCCGAAAGCTGGTGTCTGATTATAAGGCGGAAGTGTGACCTATATATTCAATATACAGGGTGGGAAAATCAACACACCGAACATGTACTAGTGTGTGAGACTTACGTGTGCTCTGTACACAAGAAAGGTGACAGCCAAGTCATCGACCCCATCGGATGTACTGACTTGGCAGAAAATCCTAAGAAATTTTGGTCTTATGTCAAAGCGATAGGTGGATCAAAACAAAATGTCCAGACACTCTGTGACCAAAATGGTACTGAAACAGAGGATGACAGACTAAAGGCCGAAATACTAAATCTCTTTTTCCAAAGCTGATTCACAGAGGAAGACTGCACTATACAACCTTCTCTAGATTGTCGCACAGATGACAAAATGGTAGATATCGAAATAGACGACAGAGGGATAGAGAAACAATTAAAATCGCTCAAAAGAGGAAAGGCCACTGGACTTGATGGAATACCAGTTCGAAATTACACAGAGTATGCGAAGGCACTTGCCCCTCCCCCCCCCCCCCCCCCCCCTTCTTGCATCGGTGTACCGTAGGTCTCTAGAAGAGCGTAGCGTTCCAAAGGATTGGAAAAGGGCACAGGTCATCCCCGTTATCAAGAAGGGACGTCGAACAGATGTGCAGCACTATATACCTATATATCTAACGTCGATCAGTTGTAGAATTTTGGAACACGTATTATGTTCGAGTGTAATGACTTTTCTGGAGACTAGAAATCTACTCTGTAGGAATCAGCATGGGTTTCGAAAAAGACGATCGTGTGAAACCCAGCTCGCGCTATTCGTCCACGAGACTCAGAGGGCCATAGACACGGGTTCCCAGGTAGATGCCGTGTTTCTTGACTTCCGCAAGGCGTTCGATACAGATCCCCGCAGTCGTTTAATGAGCAAAGTAAGAGTATATGGAATTGTGTGGTTCGATTGAAGAGTTACTAGATAACAGAACGCAGCATGTCATTCACAAAGGAGAGAAGTCTTCCGAATTAAGAGTGATTTCAGGTGTGCCGCAGGGGAGTGTCGTAGGACCGTTGCTATTCACAATATACATAAATGACCTTGTGGATGACATCAGAAGTTCACTGAGGCTTTTTGCGGATGATGCTGTGGTATATCGAGAGGTTGTAACAATGGAAAATTGTACTGAAACGCAGGAGGATACGCCGAGAATTGACGCATGGTGCAGGGAATGGCAATTGAATCTCAATGTAGACAAGTGTAATGTGCTACGAATACATAGAAAGAAAGATCCCTTATCCTTTAGCTACAATATAGCACGTCAGCAACTGGAAGCAGTTAATTCCATAAATTATCAGGGAGTAGGCATTAGGAGTGATTTAAAATGGAATGAGCATATAAAGTTGATCGTCGGTAAAGCAGATGCCAGACTGAGATTCATTGGAAGAATCCTAAGGAAATACAATCCGAAAACAAAGGAAGTAGGTTACAGTACGCTTGTTCGCCCACTGCTTGAATACTGCTCAGCAGTGTGGGATCCGTACCAGATTGGGTTGATAGAAGAGATAGAGAAGATCCAACGGAGAGCAGCGCGCTTCGTTGCAGGATCATTTAGTAATCGCGAAAGCGTTACGTAGATGATAGATAAACTCCAGTGGAAGACTGCAGGAGAGACGCTCAGTAGCTCCGTACGGGCGAACATACCTTCACCGAGGAGTCAAGCAGTATATTGCTCCCTCCTACGTATATCTCGCGAAGAGACCACGAGAATAAAATCAGAGACATTAAAATGGTTCAAATGGCTCTGAGCACTATGGGACTTAACATCTATGGTCATCAGTCCCCTAGAACTTAGAACTACTTAAACCTAACTAACCTAAGGATAGCACACAACACCCAGTCATCACGAGGCAGAGAAAATCCCTGACCCCGCCGGGAATCGAACACGGGAACCTGGGCGTGGGAAGGGAGAACGCCAGAGAGATTAGAGCACATACAGAGGCATACTGACAATCCTTCTTTCCACGAACAATACGAGACTGGAATAGAAGGGAGAACCGATAGAGGTACTCAAGGTATCCTCCGCCACACACCGTCAGGTGGCTTGCGGAGTATGGATGTAGATGTAGATGAAGGATGGGGAAGGAAATCGGCCGTGCCCTTTCAAAGGAACCATCCCGGCATTTGCCTGAAGTGATTTAGGGAAATCAAGGAAAACCTAAATCAGGATCGCTGGATGTGGGTTTGATCCATTGTTCTCCCGAATGCGAGTCCAATATTCTGGACAGAATCCAGCCGTTTGCAGAAGGGGTGACTGGTGAATGTCAAAGAGGTTTTCAGAAAGGACCGTCGACTGTCGACAATATCTATGCGCTGCGATAACTCGCCGAAAAAAATTTGGGTATATGGCCAAGACCTACACGTGCGCTTCATAGGCGTATGACTGCATCCACCACGAGAGCCTTATGAATTGCCTAACTGACTTTGAAACACCCAACAAAAGTGTCAGCCTAGTTCGAGCTTGTCTCAGTGATTCCAGAGTTGTTAAACCCGGCGCTCGAAAAGCTAATGAGGCAAGGCTTCCAACACCCTGTTTACGAGGGGCTTCCAAAACCGGATTTCGTAAATCGCTTTTGGATGGCCGTGTAAAAATCCATTCTGGATATCAGCTTCTGGTTGACAGTTTTCCAATCTCATGTAAACGCAGTCGGTTTTGGAACGTGCTTGGGCTGTCAGGATTATTCTTGTTTCTAAAACTTTTCAGCTAATATGCAGGGATTGGCTTTTTGTACAGTGAAGTTCAACTAGAAATATTAGACTGAAGCTGTTTACACGTCGTCTAAGCGATTGTACTGACTAAATCATGAACTGTATCAACTGTTTTCACGGCGCCGTATTTAACTGGGCTAGCAAGTCCACTTCAGACCTTAACATGTCTACACGACAGCGAGAAACGGTAGCCGAAGTTCGGTTCTCGTCTTTCGGAAGATTGTCACATGTAAACGTAGAGCATAAGAACTTCGAGGAAATCGAGGTAGAGGTTGAGCAAATCAGACAAGTCACATTTGCCGGTGATGTAGCCCTGTTGTCCAGATCTAAGGAAGAAGGCATTTGCCGATGATGTAGCCCTGTTGTCCAGATCTAAGGAAGAACTGGAGCTTGGAGGTGGTAGCGCGCAGAAGCGGTCTCCTCTGGTGATGACCAGGACTCATGACTGTTCAAGAGACCCACTCCAGCCTCTGGTAGTCGGAACCCGACCATACAAATAGGGTTCATAACTTTAAATATCTCGGGGAAATCTTTAGGGATGACGTATCGTGTAAGGCAGAAATAAAAGTCAGGATCCAAGCCGCAAACCGACTTTGAGTCAGCTTTTCAAATCTCGCAGTCTCTCAAGGAATTTCAAACTCCGGCTGTACAAAACACTGATCCAACCGATAGAGCCGTAAGATTGCGAAACTTGAGGAACGTTCAGAAAACAGACTGTAAGTGTGTGTGTGTGTTATAGTGAATACAAGTCTGAGAATCTGGGCTGACAATCTAAATATGCTACTGATCTCAAAGTCATATCACTTACATGAACTTGGAAAGAACAAGTATGAAAACTGATCTCATTCACACGGAAATACATAAACAAACCAACAATTTCACGCTCAGCAGACTTGGTCAGTATGAACTATTCGAAAAAAACGTAACTGTATAAAAAAAAAACGGTAAGGTCGACCTGTATAAGAATGTAACCTGAAAAACACGAAAATCTTTGCGCTGATATATGGTCCTGATAAAGCAAAAAACCTGTCACAACCTACATTGCGCAAAGGAAACGAAACAATCACGTATACTGAATTTCACCTGCAAAATAATGTACTGGCAAAAGCAACACGAGAAGACTCCACAAAAACAAAACAAAAAAACTGCTAAAAACTAACTACAGTTGGTCAAACGAGATTGGGTTCATAATCGTGACACAGAATGCCAAACTAACGCTTGACTCAACCTTAAGTTCTGAAATTTCAGTTAGAAAGGAACTTATCGAAGAAAACAATTATAGACTGTAATACGAAAATTCATTTAATCTAAAAGTCTTAATGAAGATCTATAGTGCGGTACAAGATGAGATCACAGGAGAACGGAGGACCCTGCGCAGTTGTGAGTCAATGAAATACTCAACAGACCAAACATTTTACACTTGATGAGAAGCAAGCGAGTAGTATGGTTCAAATGGCTCTGAGCACTACGGAATTTAACATCTGAGGTTATCAGTCCCCTAGAACTTAGAACTACTTAAACTTAACTAACCCAAGGACAACACACACATCCACGCCCGAGGCAGGATTCGAACCTGCGACCGCAGCGGTCGCGCGGTTTCGGACTGAAGCGCCTAGAACCGCTCGGCCACACCGCCCGGCCGGGTAGTATGGGCAGGACATGTCGCTCGGATGGATCAACACCGATGTCCTTTGATATCAATGGATTTTACATCCTGCGGAAGATCAGTAGGAAGACCAAAAGAAATGTGGAGAGATGGAGCCCAAGAGGACTTGCTGCACATCGGCATAGAGGATCATAGGCGATAAAAGGCACAAAAGAGATTCCAGTAGGAACATTGTAGCTGGCACAGTCCTCTGGACATACAGGGTTCTTTTCAAGTTCATGTAAATGATACGGCTTTGAGATCAGCATATTTAGATTGTCAGTTCACATTACCAGATATGTATTTACGACACCACACACACAAGTAGAGGGCACTCACGTATAGCCTTTCTTTCTGAACGCCCTTCAGGTTTCGCTACCTTACGGCTCTACCGGTTGGATCAGTGTTCTGTACAGCCGGAGTTTGAAATTCCTTGAGAGACTGCGAGATTTAAAAGGCTGACTCAAAGTCGGTTTGCGGCTTGGATCTTCACTTTTATTTCAGCCTTACACTATACGTTCTCTGTAAAGATATCCCAGAGATATTTAAGTTATGAACGCCATTTGTACGGTCGGGTTCCGACTACCAGAGGCTGGAGTGGGTCTCTTGAACAGTCATGAGTCCTGGTCATCACCAGATACTCGGTCTTCAATTCATTTACGAGGAGACCGCTTCTGCACGCTGCCACCTCCAAGCTGCAGTACTTCCTTAGATCTGGACATCAGGGCTACATCATCGGCAAATGTGACGTGTCTGCTTATAGTAAAGGAAGTGCAAGACTTAGGGACGAAAGTAACTTTTGCATTGTGTCACTGTCACAAAGCTTGACGAAACTCGAACCAAACATAGAAAGAACAACTACAGCGTAGTACAGAAGAGAAGGGAAAGAAGTATGTAATGAGACGAAAAGAAATGACACCTCTTTTCAAAGACAGTATTTTCATTGAAGTCACCGTGGTTCATGATGGTCCGCTAGTCGTAACAAAGGGAGGGACATAGTTCTTAATAGGATCTGTAATCAACCGAGACATAACGTATCATTCCATGTAGGCTTTCACGGCCGATTTGTCGATATGTCCCAAGCGACAGTTTCATTTGTGCTCCGTCAACCGTGTATTGATGCTTCTTTTTGTAGTTCCTATGTAAACCCTGCCGCAACTACACGGAATTTTATATAACCCTGGGGTGGCTAGGGGGTGACGAGCATCTTTTGTTGATCTTAGGCATTCACTAATTTTCTTAGTAGGTCTAAAGGATGGAGATCACGAAATAAAATTTTGTGAAACAAGCGTGCTAGCGAGGACGTCGCACTATCATACACGTATGTATAGAGAGGCAATTGAAATCCACAAACATCAGCACAATTTTAATCGTAAAGAAGAAGGATTAAAATTGGATAAGATATGGCGGTCGACGTTGCATCAATCACGTGACAATCGATTGCCTGCAATCGAGAGAACAGACGATAGCCAGAGATAGCTGCACATCGACGCCATGTACCGTGGGGTGGCGCCCCCTACGATCTCTATATAAGCGGCGGCCCCAGCTCCTAGCAGCCAGTCGTCGACTCACCTCGGAAGATGTTCTCCGTAGTTGAGAACGAAACGTCAGGGAGAAGAAGTTCTACAGATCGACCACGGCAACTTAGCCCGGAAGGGGTTACTGATAAAGACATAACGTGTTCGCCGGCCGGGGTGGCCGAGCGGTTCTAGGCGCTACAGTCTGGAACCGCGCGTCCGCTACGGTCGCAGGATCGAATCCTGTCTCGGGGCTGGATGTGTGTGATGTCCTTAGGTTAGTTAGGTTTAAGTAGTTCTAAGTTGTAGGGGACTGATGACCACAGAAGTTAAGTCCCATAGTGCTCAGAGCCATTTGAACGTAACGTGTTCCCATGCTGCCCACAAGGTTTAGTAAGGGGTTCTTGTGGCAGGGCGTTCTGTTCCTCCACCAGAGCGGCTGACAGTTCCTAGGTGGTCGTTGGTGCATGTGGACATGCTGCAATACACCTACTAGCTGCACCCCACACACGCCCGATGGGATTTAAGTAAGGGGAAATGGCAGGCCGGTCCATTCGCTGAATATCGTCTCCTTCCAAAAGCTCTTCAACCTGCGCTGTTCGTTCCGTTGGTGCACTGTCATTCGTAAAAACAAAGTCGAGGCCAAATGCACCCCTGAAGAGACGCATATGGGGAAGGAGCACAGTGTCAAAATAAAATTGACTGGCGAGTATAAGGCGCTCAAAGAGTTGGAGATCAGTATGCCCACGCATCATTATGCCTTCCGACTCCAAAACACCTGGACCACCGAAACGATCATGTTCGGCAATGTTCGTGGGTGACTTAACTGTCCCACAACTTGCCATATGAGGGTAGGCCCAGCAGTGTCGAACATGATCGTTTTGGTGGTCCAGCTCTTATGGCGTGGGGAGGCATAATGTTCCCTGGGCGTCTTTATATCCCAATCTTAGAAAACAGTACACTCAGTTGTCAACGCTACTGTGGCACTATACTCTTCCCTGTATGAATTATCTGAGGGGTTACTTTCGAACCGGCCTTATTTTGATGAATAAGAATGTGTGACCGCATCGAACTGTGGTGTCACCGCCAGACACCACACTTGCTAGGTGGTAGGTAGCCTTTAAATCGGCCGCGGTCCGCTAGTATACGTCGGACCCGCGTGTCGCCACTATCAGTGATTGCAGACCGAGCGCCGCCACACGGCAGGTCTAGAGAGACTTCCTAGCACTCGCCCCAGTTGTACAGCAGACTTTGCTAGCGATGGGTCACTGACAAATTACGCTCTCATTTGCCGAGACGATAGTTAGCATAGCCTTCAGTTACGTCATTTGCTACGACCTAGCAACGCGCCATTATCATTTGCTATTTATATTGTGATGCATGTACCGTCAGACAGATGTTCACCAATTATGGATTAAAGTTAAGTATTCCAGCAGCTATGTACTTTTCTTGGTAGTATAATTATTTTACCTGTTCCAGACCTCACGCCAGCCTGCGTGAGCTTAAACGCGTGCCTTTCGGCTACCTCCCAGTGGCTTGGCTGTCTGGCCAAGTCACAACACGAACTGCGCAGGAAGATGGGGAATCCTTGGAGCGTGAGGATATTCGGCAAAGGGATCGGGCTGCCAGTTACCCCGACTTACATCACATCGAGCACCTGCAAGATGTGTTGGGGAGACGTGCTGCAGCAAGTTCAAGTGCAGCAAAGACCATACAGCAGTTGTCAACCGAAGTGTTGGACCAATGGAATGCCCTACGACAAGAACTCGTTATCAAACTTGCGAGGAGCATGGAGCAAGTTGCAAAGGATGCAATGAGGTCATTGCTGGTCACACACCCCATTAAGAACCATGTTCCGCCCATCGGTAAGTCCAGAGGCCCATCACTATTCGCCATGAAGTCAGTGTAATTAATATCTTTGAATAAAAATGCCATTTCTGTTCGTCTCGTTGTGTATTTCTTACAGTTAGCGTTGTTTCACCATGTATCAGCATTATCCTTAATTTATGAGCATGAGTGTAGCTGGATAACATTGGTATGATGCACCATCTACATGCTACGTGGCGTTTTCTGGAGCATTTATGTAGATCTGCTATGTAGATCAATTATGTAGATCTGCTATGTAGATCAATTATGTAGATCAGTAATTCCACAATTCAATGACAAGTACACGCTCGTCCTGCAGGAGACGATTTCTTTCTCCTCCCTTCATCACCGCTCAAAGTGTACAACAATGCACGAACTTGAGACGTAATGAGCTTCTCCTTCTCTAAATCTGTGGCGGAGTGACCACTGGCGCGCTGATGGACTTTGCTCTTTGAGTCGAGAGTCGCAGGGTGATTAGGTTATCTCTGGCGGCCGCTTCCGCTTTGTGCTCTGAACAGTGAGTGTGGTGTGTTCGTCCTTCATCTTCTATGACCTAGTACGTTTCACATCACCTAATATGCCGAGTAGCAGATTGCTCCACACAGAGCTGATTTGCTTTATTTATATTCTTCGCACCTTAGCCACTTTTTTTCTAGAATTTGTTAAAATCGAATAAAGAAGTATTAAAAATAAGATAACTTGTGAATGATCACGACCAGCTAGAGCATGAGAGGTAGAAATTCGCGTGCCTCGACACTTCTGGGTTTCGCAGAAGTAAACTGGTTGTTAGCTGACGTTAGTTCTAAATAAATAACCGTAATGATTGTGGAGTGATTAAATTTAACACATCAAAGATTGAAGAACTAAAAAATTGACGGATTCGAGAAATAGCACAATAAGCATGAAGTACAGACATTCTACTCGCTGCTCTCGCACCCAAGCGACTCCTAAACCATAAATTTATCTCCACTTCAAAAATGTACGTACATGCCCTCCTAACTGAAATAAAACGGCAATAGCCTTTCAAAGAAGACTCAGACAGCACTAAACAATGTATTCAGGGTGGTAAGAAACAGTCTGAAAAGCTTTTGAGGTTTTTTTGCTGGGTGGGTAGCGCTGAGAAATAATTGTTAAGAAAAAAATTTCCACATCTCCAAAACGAAAGTAATGTCAGTGGGAAAGAAATATAAACGGACTGAGTGCCAAATAGGAGGAACAAAGTTAGAACAGGTGGACGGTTTCAAGTACTTAGGATGCATTTTCTCACAGGATGGCAACATAGTGAAAGAACTGGAAGCGAGGTGTAGCAAAGCTAATGCAGTGAGCGCTCAGCTACGATCTACTCTCTTCTGCAAGAAGGAAGTCAGTACCAAGACTAAGTTATCTGTGCACCGTTCAATCTTTCGACCAACTTTGTTGTATGGGAGCGAAAGCTGGGTGGATTCAGGTTACCTTATCAACAAGGTTGAGGTTACGGATATGAAAGTAGCTAGGATGATTGCAGGTTCTAGTAGATGGGAACAATGGCAGGAGGGTGTCCACAATGAGGAAAATCAAAGAAAAACTGGGAATGAACTCTATAGATGTAGCAGTCAGGGCGAACAGGCTTAGATGGTGGGGTCATGTTACACGCATGGGAGAAGCAAGGTTACCCAAGAGACTCATGGGTTCAGCAGTAGAGGGTAGGAGGAGTCGGGGCAGACCAAGGAGAAGGTACCTGGATTCGGTTAAGAATGATTTTGAAGTAATAGGTTTAACATCAGAAGAGGCACCAATGTTAGCACTGAATAGGGGATCATGGAGGAATTTTATAGGGGGGGCTATGCTCCAGACTGAACGCTGAAAGACATAAGCAGTCTTAAATGATGATGATGATGATGATGATGATGAAAAAAATTCGATGCGTTGCGCAGTTTCCGAGTTTGAAGTTGGCTAATCAGGCATCTGCGCGCGCTAATTCGAGCGGCATGCCAGAGACGGTGTCGCGAAAAGTTTTCTTTGTTTGGTTTCGTAAACCCTAATAAGGGAGCGGTACAAAAACTGGACATGAGACGGTAGCAAGGACTGAACCCGAGCTAAAGTCTGAGCAGTCTCGAGCGCTATCATCTACGCTATGAGAAAACTGAGACTAATTGTATCTGGTGGCTCTCTTGAAATTGTGTGTGCAGCGTCCTGATTGGCTAACATTAAATTTAATTAATTCGTAAACGGCGGAACGTATATAATTCTTTCTTAACGATTTTTTTTTTCAGCACAACCTTCCCTGCAACACTCTTACAAGTTTTACAGGCTGTTTCCGACTACCCTGTACGTAACGACGATTACATTACTGTTATTATTATTACAATTATTATTATTGGCGAATTCTCCCCAGAAATGGAAGACGTGAAGCAAATAGCACCATCAAATTTTCTTTGAGTTCTTCTTGTTCTTCCAATACGCTTTCATTCTTCCCAAAAAGGCTTCTTTACGCTCATCCGACCACTCTGGTCTGTACTGTTTTTCTTTTGGTTGCTCTGATATAACTTCCCATTTGTCTACTTTGTGTCTGAATGTACCTGTTTCTAGAATGTCGGCTGGTCTTAGGTTTGCATTATTTAGCTCCTTTCGAATTTCACCCGGCCAAGGTGTGGAATACGTAAGTGAGGTTACATAATCTATTATTCTCTTCGTCAATCGATTTTTTGGTAGTCGGCTGAGATGGGCAAAAAATTTCATTCGCCTTTTCCTAATGTCAATGTTTGAAAACTTTTCTCTTGTTTTAATTGATTGTATTGGGTATGTCTTCCTCCTAGAATTTTCCTGATAATCTACCTCTCTTCTTTTTGATGTCTTCGAATTATTGTTTTCTGTTAAGGGGTTAGTGTTTCATTTGCTAGTTTTTGCCCTTCTTGACATTGGTTTTTTTTGTTGTAAATGTTAACCGTAACCCTTTTTTAATTTTTCGAAGACGATGTTGCTATGACGTTTTTTTTTTTTTCAATACTTGTCGGTTCGATGAATTTTCCAAGATATTTAAAGTGTGGAACCCTGTTAATTTTACCATATTTTGTTTTCAGGCTTGCAATTCCTGTTTTTGAACCAAAGAATTTAGTTTCCTCAGATGAAATTTGTAAACCTACGTATTTTATTATTTTTCGTTTAGTTATCCGTGGTAGATATGTACAAATTTTTCAACTTTTCTACTCGGGAGCAAGCTACGTATATTTGACTGTGAGAGAAGCAGAAGTCGTTGAGACTGATGCTGCAGTGTTTTTAAGCTTGACATTGCGCTTTGTTAATTACAAAACTGTAGCCTAATTTGATTGTAAAGTGCAGTCTTTTGGCGCACGGGATTAGCCGAGCGGTCTGAGGCCCTGCAGTCATGGAATGTGTCGGCTGGTACCGGCGGAGGTTCGAGTCCTCCCTCGGGCAAGGGTGTGTGTGTTTGTCCTTAGGGTAATTTAGGTTAAGTAGTGTGTAAGCTTAGGGACTGATGACCTTAGCAGTTAAGTCCCATAAGATTTCACACACTTTTTTTTCGATAGCTGTTTGATGATCATCCACCTTCCATTACTTAGTTTTGGTGAGTTTAGATTTCTGAGTAGTATGATCGGAAATTGAATTTTAAATCGAAGGCAGTGTAATGACATTCCTGCTACTTGCAGAGAGTTTGGAAATTCTGTGCGAAGCTCACACCTGCTTCAACGTCTAGAATCGTGTCGATCGATCTGTATATTCTTTCTTCGCCGGGAATTCTCTTTGACTATCAAAGTTAATATCGTCGACAGTATTACTTTTAGTTGCCAAAATAGCCAGGGCGGATCGGTATAGTTGTGAACAATGTTTGGATAAATTTGGTCGAGAGCGCTCACATTATCCCCTCCAGAGGAACTACGGCAGAGACGTATACGTAAGAGAGCCTGGAGGCTCAAATCAGGCAGTCGTGTCGCCATTTTGTGCGCGTCTAGAACCGGAGAGAATGGTTGCCGGCCAATCACGATGACCTGCTGATGAATATGAGCGGCCAATCGGCCTGCTGAAACCACCGCCATCCTCCACTGCACGGACACGCCATAGCTGTGGCGGGGTTGCGCTAGAAGCGAGGGGGCTGCTAGCCTCCGCCCTCTGGTTGCATCTTCCGGCGGACTGCAAGCTGCTCTCCAAAGGACCGGGGCCGGAGCGCGAAATCGCCGCCTCCCGGGTGCAAAGCAATCAGCACAGCCAAGACCTGCGGAGGTCACTTAGCCGTGGCATGAGGGGGAGAGCTACGTCTGCAAGGCTGGGGGGCAGGACGCAGACACACCAGATTGCAGCGTTGGCACTGGCACTGACCCACGCACGCAAGCCGTGCGGCGCCGCCACCAGGATCAGCACAAGGATCGCTGGGTACACCTTCAATGCAATAAAGTGACACAGTTGCCGGCGCATCTCTGTACGCTTCGGCGTGAGTCATCCCTCTCTCCCAAACACTGACCCTCGGTCGTTCTGACGTATTAAAACCCGTGAGCTCAGGAGGTTGATACACTCACTTGAAACGCTTTTAAATTTCAACAGAATATTTGTTCCTACGTACATGGCCCTGTTGTACCTTAGAAATGTATAAACATTTGGAAGCACCTTAATTTTTAGAGGTAATGTTTGTAATTTCAGCAAAAGACTACAGCACGTAAAAATGAATGCTATACTTTAAAAATGGAATAAGAAAAAGTATTAGACTTGTACGAATGCATACTTTCGCGGTGATATCCGTTAATGAAGCATTCTCGGGTTCCAAGTCGTGTCAAGCGGTTTACTGCCCACGACCTTTCGGCAGAGATCTCCTCTGCCATTGTCAAGTGGATGACGGTCGTGTGGTTGTCATTTCCGTGCTTATATAGCCGCGCCGTTGCTCGTGACGTCACTGGTGCTCGGTCCGGCACCATTATATGGTAATGAAACTTCCTGGCAGATTAAAACTGTGTGCCGGACCGAGACTCGAACTCGGGACCTTTGCCTTTCGCGGACAAGTGCTCTACCAACTGAGCTACCCAAGCACGACTCACGCCCCGTCCTCACAGCTTTACTTCTGCCAGTACCTCGTCTCCTACATTCCAAACTTTACAGAAGCTCTCCTGCGAACCTTGCAGAACTAGCACTCCTGAAAGAACGGATATTGCGGAGACATGGCTTAGCCACAGCCTGGGGGATGTTTCCAGAATGAGATTTTCACTCTACAGCGGAGTGTGCGCTGATATGAAACTTCCTGGCAGATTAAACTGTGTGCCGGACCGAGACTCGAACTCGGGACTGAGCTGTGGCTAAGCCATGTCTCCGCAATATCCTTTCTTTCAGGAGTGCTAGTTCTGCAAGGTTCGCAGGAGAGCTTCTGTAAAATTTGGAAGGTAGGTGACGAGGTACTGGCAGAAGTAAAGCTGTGAGGACGGGGCGTGAGTCGTGCTTGGGTAGCTCAGTTGGTAGAGCACTTGCCCGCGAAAGGCAAGGGTCTCGAGTCTCGGTCCGGCACACAGTTTTAATCTGCCAGGAAGTTTCATATCAGCGCACACTCCGCTGCAGAGTGAAACTCTCATTCTGATTATATGGTAATGTTTTAGCCGCGCGATCGCCGGGCCCGCTTCAACTCCCTCAACACCGGATTCCACGCTGTACTCAGCTGCATTCTACCGTCTCTATTGAAGGTGTTGTCAGAAATTCTAATCTCTATGGCTTCGTATATTACACTATCCCAGAAGCCATTAGTACGTTTAATAATAGACGTCTCATCGAATGCATTTCGGTGTCCGTTTTCCAGAGTATGTTCTGCTACAGATGACTTTTCGGGATAGCGCAGACTCTAACACCTTTCATGTTCTATGCGGCGCTGTTCAATAGTGCGACACAGTCTGGCCGACATAGAACTGCCCACAACCACACGCTATCTTGCAAATCCTGGCGTTCTGAGGCCTACATCGTCTTTCACAGATTTCATTAGTTGCAGGATCTTTGTCGGAGCCCTGAAGATTGTGTCTATTTTATGCCTGTTCAGGAGACGACTAATCTTCCCTGTTGTCGAAACACAAAACGGTAAGAATGCAACCTGCTTGGTGTCTTCTTCAGATGTCTTCTTCCTTTGAGGCTTGGATGAAACTGCTTGTGAGATCTGCTTGTTGTTGTAACCGTTTTCCTTAAAAACTTTACGTAAATGGCTCAATTCTCTCGGCAAGTTTTCAGCGTCTGAGACGGTTTCAGCACGATGTACTAAGGTCCTCAGGAGTGATTGTTTCTGTGCTGGGTAATGTAAGCTGCTGACGTGCACACACCGATCCGTATGGTTGGGCTTGCGGTAAACGCCATCCTAGAGACCCATTGGGTTTACGGCGGACAAGCATGTCCAAGAACGGCAGGGAACCCTCCTTCTCTACTTCTATTGTGAAGTTCATGTGGTCGTGGATGCTGTTGAGGTGCTCCAGGAACTCTTCTAACTTTTCTTGTCCATGTGGCCAAATGACGAAGGTATCGTAGACGCAGCGATAAAAACAGCTCGGCTTTGCTGTTTATGGAGCATTTCGAAGACATCGCCTTGGATACGGCTCCTGCAAAGCCGTGGGCAAAGTTCGTGGGCAGTAAAACACTTGTCGCGGCTTGAAACCCGACAATGTTTTATTAATATTAGGCTTCTTTTACAGAGCTGGCTAGAGGCAAAACTCTGTAACGTATTGCAAGATACAACACTCTCCTCTATTAAACACAAGCTACACAAATATAATAGCTGTCATTTCAACTGAAAACATATGAATTATAATTAACAACAACTTAAATTGGAACCAGCACATAGAAAATGTTGAAGGGAAGAGGAGTTAAAGCCTGCGTTCTACTGGCAGAACATTTTGGAGATCCAACAAACATACTGAAGAGACGGCTTGCACTGCAATTGCCCCTCTTCTTACAAATTATTGCTGTGCAGCGTAAAATCCTAAGCATATAGGATTGTCAGAGGACACTGAAAAGGTTCGGAGAAGACTATCTGGTTTTTTTATTACAGCGAAACAGATTAGGGAGTGTGACAGATGTGATGAGCGAATTGGGGTGGCAATCATTAAAACAAACGTGTTTTTCATTGCATTTTCTCACGTAATTTCAGTCACCAACTTTCACCTCTGAATGCGAAAATATTTTGTTGTCTTTCACCATCGTGATAAAATACAGGGAACCACAGCTTGCACGGAAATATATAGGTGTTCATTTTCCTACCTGATATTCGAGAGTGGGATGTTCGACATAAAGTCTGAAAGCGGATCTATTAACCTTTTGCTAGCAGTTAAGTTTGAATTGCAGAATAGCTATGGAGATGCAGATGTAAAGCAGACCGCAAAAGTACTTGCACGGCACGTATAGAGATTTGCTTCACACTCAGTACGCTGTGACGTTGAATGCTCGAGGAGTGGTAAAGTAATTTCGTAAGTAAGTTTAGAGTTAACTGCTCCGCTGTGGGGGGTCTCCTTCGCGACGTGCAATTTTGAGTGCTGTGATCTTTTTTACCTTTGGCTTTGAATGTGACGTTGTAAAACGATGGCTTTGAATGCGACGTAGTAAAACGAATGCAAGCAACGTTTCCCACAAGTTGAGTTACATCAGAGGCGTCAGTTTACTTTGCACATTATGCGCGGTGGGTATCAACATAAGTAGGTGAAAGTCTTACAAACAGGAAACTGAATTCACTTCTCTTTCCAATAGTTTCCATTTCTTCAGCCCATTCACAGGCGATTTGTCAGAGCCTTCCAGAGGTAGAAGAGGAAGAAGATGGGGGGGGGGGCGATGGGCGGCAAGGAAATAGATGGAGAAATTTTCGATATCACTCGCAGCGAATTCTTATGTCGCTCCGCTGCAGAGAACAGGCGAACAGCTAAGTTTCCTTTTTGATATCCTTTCTAGAAAATGAGGTTAAGGTTTCTCCGAGACATTCAGAGACGTCCTGCGTCGACGTATATGGATAGAAACTGGCAATTCTACGCTAGTATGACGAGAAAGGAGATGCCCTCGTCTCTGTTACGGGACAGATACAACAGTGAAGGAATCTGGGTAGAATAGACGCGCCCAAGATTTACGGTCCACGAGCGTAGCCAAACACGCTCAACACTCCGGCTTCCCACACCACTTCGTCGATCCGAGCTGTGAGGCTGAAGGCCTCTCACGCGGTAAACTTAGGAAGGCGTGTTTGCAACACAGTGCGACCACAGTCTTACATGTACAGCCGCGACACTCACTGCTCTGACAATTGTCAGCGTCCGACAGATAGTGCGACACTAGCGCTCGAAGCGGCGAGAGAACAGCCGCAAAGGTTAAAGTTTGTTTTTAATTATTTTTCTAGTTAATTAATGAAATACTTATTACATTTTTTGCGTTCGAAGCATAAGTAAATTATCAAGAGATGTGTGTGATCATGAAATACATGTAAAAACAGCCGAATCTCACTGATTCGGTGACCCAAGCTATGCCTTAATAACCCAGAAATAATTTCGAATGTGTGTATAATTGCAGCCTCCTTCGCTGAAAACAAGAAAATGTAAACACATGTTTCATGCATGAGAAGAATATATTTATTTTGTTGCCTGTCCTTATTATGACAGGCACTTTGATTTCCACGTAACAACTTTGTAAGGAGCCAAATGTTTCGCACAGTCTTACACTTCAGTCGACTTACTAATACACGAATACTTTTTTATATGTAATTACTCTCGCTTCAAAAGCGAGCGTGTTGAGAATTCTTACCGTTGGTGGCTCAGACACAGCAGCAGTTGTGGAACTAGCTTTTTCTGTGTTGGAAAACAGTTTAATTTCTTTTTTTTTTTATCGTCACGTCTATGTGGTTTTTCTGTCAGCTACAGTTGCGGTAGCTTATCTGCTACGTTAAATAATGTAGGCAACTGCATAATACAGCGTTTCCTTTGTTCCACGTTCGCCGTTTTGACAGAAAGTGTAGGTACACGACGCCTTTCTGCAAAAGATCGGGCCTTCTTCTGTGCACTACCAATGTTTTTTGTTCTTAAGGAACACCATATTCTCCAGTACATATCTGTAGGTTACAAAAAAATCAAAGATAAACTGTTCTGTAATGTAGCGGTTCGTATCTACTAGGGTCGTTAGGAAACTAAAAAAAGACAAATGTTGTTACTGCAATTTACTGTGCTACCCTTTGTAAAAAGCATTCTACAGACCAATATACACAATTACGATTCGCTTTCGCTTTCATAAGATCTCGCCGAACTCAACAGTATAAATTCCTGGCCGCTTGGCGCGCTGGAATCGCAATGGGTAACAAAAAAGAGACGGAGTGTCGCGACTGTTATATTAGACTGTTGTGCGACTGCTTCGAACAGTAAGACGCGGATACAGCAGCATACCTTTACAAGTAAAATTTTGTAAGTAGTGTTTAGTTTTAGCTTTTTGCTTTTCTTTCGAAGCAATTTCTGTATTATTTACTTCAAATAAGCACACTAGACGCTGCTAATATGGTAAGCAGCACTACACGAAGCTTTTCATACAGCGATTTAACATTAATCTGTTGTTTTTTTTAATAAATTTATATACATTTCAGTTTTAAAATATGTAAGAATACCGAACTATCACTCGTGATACAGTCAAACACATGCAGCTACGTAGATTAAAGTCGGTTGAACTCGAAAGTTGGCAAGACTTTGTCAGTTTCTTAAGAGACCAAAAAAAATTCCGCATACCTACATTGAATCGAACATCGAAACAAGCTTAGCATCTCGTGTGTGCATTCGAACATGCTGTTCTGCTACACTGTACGTGTTTCTGCTTGAGATGGAAGAAATCAGACGTATCAGCAATCAAAACCGAGAACGGTCTGATAAATAAAGAGAAATCAGACTAGTCAAGCAGTGTACTGGAGTCTCGATGAAAATCTCATGATGAAATGTTTCAAATACTGAAACGTATTCAGTTATGTTTGGTTTCGGGAACTTTCCACATCTTGAAATTGAGGACGATTTTTCCAAAAGATTAATTTTTGTTTGACAGCATCAGTTTTTTATGCCATATCAGCTACCAAATGATACGCCCCTTGCATTACCAGACTGTTCGCGACTGTAGCCAAGTGGACAGCTCGCTGGTTTGTTATGCCAGGGGACCCGGGTTCGATTCCCGGCTGGGTTACAAATTTTCTCGGATCAGGGACTGGCTATTTGCGTCATCTTTATCATCATCATCTCATCCCCATCGACACGTATATCACCGAAGTGGCGTCACTTGGAAAGACTTGCACCCAGCGATCGGGTGCAGGGAGGCCCTCGCCACATGAGAATAATTTCTTCATTAAGAGACTTGCTGAATTCAAGTAATTAGTCATGTCGATCATAAAAGCTTTTGTCTGTACTGTACCTATCATTAATGTAGTTGTTTTCCTCGAAGGCTGCCCTCAGTTCAGCCATCATTCATTCTAGTTCATCAGAAGACAAGTGCATCATATCGTCTTTTCGGCTGATCTTGTAATGACGTTCCAGTGAGTGTTTTTTTTTCATCTTATAACAGTGCAATGGCATATTTGCATATTAAGCACTTTCTGTGGCCTTCAAACTATACGGAAACTAAAACAAAACCCATTGTGCACTTAACGACGTGCTTAGTGTGTCACAAGACGACTTTCTGGGTTAGAAGGATATGGGCGTGTGATGTTGGTGTTTTTTTTCTTGGGAAGGGACCTTCATGGCGTACAAACGGGGCAAAGTGGGCAGAGGTCACAACCCAAGGACCCGAGGCCTGGTCTTCATCTCCCATTCCCACCTCCCAGGAACCAGGAAAACGTAGGAAACGTGGATTAGACGTACAAACAACATAAGTGATTTATCTATTATTTTACCTTTTTCATTTTGTTTTTATTATATTTCTGTCATTTTTTATTTTCTTAAATCATCATTAATACCATCGAGAATAGTAGGAAACCGACGTAGCGTTAAGACGCCAGACACAGTGAGACTATCGACGCATATGGTAGTTTTTCCGAGAAGAGTATTCCGATGACCAGAGAATATACCAGTCCTAAGAGTGGAAGAGTCGGGAATCAAACTCATCATGGGGGAAACACACCAGCTCTTGGGTTGGTTAGGGAAGACACTACAAAGGAAATTGGCGAAAAATTGTATTTGGAATTATGGACAAGTACACAATGGCGTTCGTTAAGGATGTACCAAAAATCAATTACATTTTTTCGCTGTCAGCGAACAAGTAGTGAACTGCGTGCCAACAGATCCATTTCACGGAATTCGTCTTCGTTTGTGGGAAGTACCCCGAGCCTGGAAAGAGGAGCAGGTGAGGAGGTATCACATGAGGAGTCGTTCGGGTAATTAGGACCAGCGTCTGTAGCACAGAGAACCACACACCTATTGCCGATTCGCACACCAGGCGATGTTCGTCCATGTCCATAACACCACAGGCGACACACAAGGTGTGTCTGCAAGGTGAATCCCGTGTAAGGATACTTTGCCCCATTGACCGTAAGGTACCATGCAAACTGTATGTCAGTGGTAAAATAAGGAGCACACAGCGATCGCCAGTCGATACGGGGTTGCTTCCCCATAATCATATTTGGTGTTCTGTGCTGCTGAAGAAAACCGTAGATAGCCTTCATGGATGTCAAGCGCGTTGGCAACATCGCAGTATGGACATAGCTCAGTTCGAGGAAAAAATGGCGGAAGATGTACAGGTGAGCACAAAGTCTTGCCCTGATTATAAAAATTTATAACATAATAACCGTTTAATATAATAAGTTACATTTGATGCCGTTACAGAGGTTACTGTTAATAGTTGTTGTGACTAATAGATGGTGCTAATGGTGCTAGTGCTCCACAACACCGACGCGGTCTGTTAGGTCACGTAAGTTACTAGCGAAATGGCGTCGAAGCAGGAGAAAGCGCAATGTATGCTTTGGTTTCACGAAACGAAATCGCCCATCAACGAAATTTCGGGCTTCTTATGGACGCAGCCCTCCTGACGTTAAATCAATAAAGCGATGGTATGCAAAGTTTAACGAAACAGGCAGCGTTGAAGATCGTTCTCGAAGTGGCAGGCCTCGTGTGAGTGATGCAACTGTTGATCGTGTTCGGCAGTCGTTTGGCCAGAGTCCGTCTAAATCAACTTCGAATACCGCAAGCAAGTGTGGTGAAGATTCTTCATGAAAGGCTTAGGGGGCATGCTTACGAAGCGCAAATTGTGCAGGCCTTGCAGCCGAATTATTTTCTGACACGTGCTGAATTTGCAACTGAGATTCTCAACAGGATTGATGGTGCTAACGATTACTTAAATCGTATATGCTTTACCGATGAATCCACCTTTCGTGTCACTGGGATGGTAAATAGGCATAATGTCCGTATATGGGGTTCAGAGTCTCCACATGCTACTGTACAGTTACAGTGAGACAGCGAAAAAGTGAATGTTTGGTGCGGTGTCATGCATAACAAGGTTTTTAGACCGTTTTTCTTCGCAGAAAAATCCATTACCGCTAACATTTACTTAGACAGTTTGCAACAGTTCATTGCCCCACAGTTAGAAGAATATCGGCCATGGATAATTTTCTATCAAGATGGAGCAACCTCCCCTCCCCCCGCACTGGGCTTTGATAGTGCGTGATTTCCTGAATGCTGACGTCGACGAACTGAAGGCTAGGATACAAGCTGCTGTTGGTACTGTGACAGGACACATGTTACGAAACACCTGGCGGTAACTGGTATATCGCCTCGACATTCTCCGAGCTACCAAAAGAGCACACGTTGAGGTTTACTAACGCAAGTTGTGTTAAAAAAAACTAGTAACACGAACCTATGTAACGGCATCAAATGTAAATTATTATGTCAAACGGTTATTCTGTAATAAATTGTTATAATCAGGACAAGGCGTTGTGCTCACCCAGTATCTGAAACAGAAATTAAGCGGTTGTGCAATCGGAAAATTAATGTCATACTCTGTCAGTGGCAGAGGTAACTGACTGCAGGTATCGTTTCGTCGATTATCAAAAGAACGTTTTGCCTTAAAGCCACGAAGAGCTTAGAGTAGTTCACATTACTACTATACACGATATACGTTTTTCGAAATGCATACAGTTTTCATCTATGGCTGAAGCTCACTTTTTCTCTGTGTTTGATTTCAAATACAATAATCATACAGGGTGACTAAGGCCAGTGTACAGAACAACATCACATCAGTATTCACTTTATTTGTAGACTAAAGAATAACTATTAGAAGTTTTTCTGACTATTAGGAGTTTTTTAGGTCGGTTAGAACCTCTAAGTACATGTGACAAGAGCAAGCCATTAATACGTATTTTCCCCTGGGCAGCGAGTCAGGTGTTAAAGTGTGGGCGCTTGCAGGCAAAACGGTCAATCTCTACTGACGGGAGGAGTTCACTTAGTGGTGCTGTTACAAGCGAGTAGAAAACATCAGGTGGTAAATTATGGGACGTGTTTATGGGAAGACTGTTAGATACAGAGAAAAAATAACTAATACACTGAGGTGGATACATATTATGATCACAGTATCTGCACTTATACCCCGGGACACCTTCTGTATTTAAATAGTTTGCGCGAATACTGCGTTTGTTGAATCCAGAGTTAGATAATTTCTGGATGTTGATAGATGCTCATACTGTTTAATCTCTGCCATAATTACCTTTCCATTCTGAAGTAAGGGAGGTAAGTAAACTGTTTCAAATACCTGGATGTAACAATCTGTAGGGATGAGAAATGGAATTACGTCGTAAGAAAAGCAGGTGACAGACTTGAAGTTCATTGACAGGGCACTGGAGAAATGTAATTAGTCTACAAAGAAGATTTCTTACAAAACACTTGTGCGACCAATCCTAGAATATTTCTCAAGACTGTGGAAGTTATACTGAACAGGACTAACTAACGGCAGAAAAAATGGTCACAGCTCGGTTTGACCTCGTTTTCCAAAACACCTGGACTGTCACTTATTTGTAGATGGATACTAATTCTGTCTGTACATTTACATGACTACTCTGCAATTCACACTTAAATGCCTGGCAGTGTGTTCTTCGAACCACCTTCGGACTATTTCTCTACCGTCCACTTGTTACACAAAGCGCAGTGACACATATTTTACAGTACTTGATTATATAGTTTTAAAACTATTTCTTGTGATTATATGTACTTGTGAGTTTTGTCAGTAAATAGTGTTTATGAAACTGTGATGTGATGCTAGACGTACAAGTAATAAATAATGATG
This sequence comes from Schistocerca piceifrons, assembly GCF_021461385.2. Classification (NCBI taxonomy): domain Eukaryota; kingdom Metazoa; phylum Arthropoda; class Insecta; order Orthoptera; family Acrididae; genus Schistocerca; species Schistocerca piceifrons. The sequence goes on from NC_060138.1 coordinate 80,685,408, forward strand.
TGAAAGTTTTGCAGCAAGCACGCTGGTCATGGGAGAGGAATTCATACTGTACAGAGCCCGAAGTATACACTGTGTGCTCAAAAGTATCCGGATGCGTTCGTGGCTGGAATTCAATATGGTGTTGGCCCACCCTCAGCCTTGATGACAACTTCCACTCTCGCAGGCTCAATCAGGTGCTGGAAGGTTTCTTCGGGAATGGCAGCCCATTTTTCACGGAGTGCTGCACTGAGGAGAGGTATCGATGTCGGTCGGTGAGGCCCGGCACGAAGTCGGCGTTCCAAAACATTCCAAAGGTGTTTTATAGGATTCAAGTCAGAACTCCGTGCATGCCAGTCTATTACAGGGATGTTATTGTCGTGTAACCACTCCGGGCCGTGCATTTTGAACAGGTTCTCGTTCGTGTTAAAAGATTGAATCGCCGTCCCCGAATTGCTCTTCAACAGTGGGAAGCAAGAAGGTGGTTATACATCAAGGTAGGCCTGTGGTATGATAGTGCGACGCAAAACAACATGAAGAACACGACCACACCATAACACCACCGCCTCTGAATTTTACTGTTGGCACTATACACGCTGGCAAATGACGTTCACCGGGCATTCGTAATACCCACATCCTTCCATCGGAGCGACACATTGCCTACCGTGTTTCGTCAGTCCACACAACGTTCTACCACTGTTCAATCGTCCATTGTTTATGCTCCTTACACCAAGAGAGGCGTCGTTTGGCATTTAGCGGCGTGATGTGTGGCTTATGAGCAGCTGCTCGACCATGAAATTCAAGTTTTCTCATCTCTCGTCTAACTATCGTAGTACTTGCAGTGGATCCACATGCAGTTTGGAATTCCTTTGTGATGGTCTGGGTAGATGTCTGCCTATTAGACATTACGACCCTCTTCAACAGTCGGCGTTCTCTGTGAGTCAACAGACGAGGTCGGCCTGTATGCTTTTGCGCTGTACGTGTCCCTTCGCGTTTCCACTTCACTGTCACGTCGGAAACAGTAGACCGAGAGATGTTTAGAAGAGTGGAAATCTCGCGTACAGACGTATGACACAAGTGACACTCAATCACCTGACCACGTTCGAAGTCCGTGATTTCCGCGGAGCGGCCCATTCTGCTCTCTCACGATGTCTAATGACTACTACAGTCGCTGATATGGAGTACCTGGCAGTAGGCGGCAGCACAATGCACCTATGGTTTTTGGGGTGTCCGGATACTTTTGATCACATAGTGTATCTCTTAATGTAACGATAACATCGTAGCAGTGGAGGCCTAGTGGGAAATTACGAATAGTCTGTAGTGAGGTACGAACGGGATGTGTTGGAGCGCTAATGCCAAATGGAGCGTAGTTGTAATGTGTGGAGGGGAAAAATATATCAGTGAGCGAGCACATTTATGAGCATAGTACATTGTTATAAGGAGATACGGTAATTTAGGAACACTACTGTTGCCTAAGTTATTCAAGCTGTTTGCTAACCAAGAAGAGCCTTTTGCGAATAATGGATACCATAAAAAACATTACGTAGCATTGAAAGTAACTCGTCGCAAAATAAGGTCAACCCAGTTATTCTGTAGTTGTGTACAAGACTTGCCAGCGAAGTAGTTAATTTTTTGAAAATTAATAATGTTATACGTAAATTGAAGGTGGAGGGAGGAGAAAGGAAAGGAAAGGGAAGGGACTATTGATATAAGCTGCATCGGGACATTATGCGGAATCAGGAGCGGCGAGAAAAAATGTTTGCCAGACTGGGATCTCCTGCTTAGTTGGCAGTTGCAGTAACCACTGCGGCACGCGGACACAATGTTTATCGCAGTTTCAGGAACATCTCGACTCGCTTCTAGGCCGACCCACACTCCCATCCAGCGCCACCTATTGTAAGTCCCTGCCCATATCCTCCATGCTCGCTACTTTGAGATTGCCACACGAGGTCTGACGTAATTGTGCAAACGCACTGAAGAAGGTGCACTGGTTGCCCATCGAGGCGAGTCAGTTATTGAATGTGTGGTCTCCGTTCTCTCAGACATACGCGAAAGAACAGACACCGCACATTCACATAATTAACAGTACTGTTGAGTCAAATCATAAACTTAGTAAATGAAGCTAACTGACCCAAGTCATTAACTATCAGCAGGCTCCCATTCCTTCACCAAAACTTCCGAGAAAGTCACAGGTGAAAGAAAGAATGAAAAGATGATAAATTCAATTACTTTTACAGTGAAATTTTTATTCAAATAGTTATAGGAATCAGAGGTAGTAATAATCAGAGTTCTTCATACTGTGTTGTACTACTACTGCAGACAATCAGATAAACTGGAAGTTATTTAAAAGCAGTTTATATTTCAGCGACAAAAGTATGTTGACGCTATTGCAGGCAAAGTAATTTTGTGATTTTATGTCGGTTTTACAAATAATTTCATGTACTTATACCTTAGAAACATTGCCATTGGCAAATGTTTGTTGCTATTAATGAAATAATTTGCGATCTTAATTTGAGAAGGAACCATGAAGGAAAAGCAATTAATTTTGGTTTCCCAAACAGACATCATTTCCGTGAGGTACGTAATTCAGTACAGTTTCATAAAGTGTTGTTGGGCATTCCCTATTATTGATATTCGTAAATATAAACAATTATCAGTGGATTCCATATTAATATCATTATGTTTATGATTCACATATCTTCAACTACTAAGCTCGTGCAAGGTTATTTTCTTCAGTTGTTCCATTGTTATTGACTCCCAGTTAATGCATGATTTCGAAGTCATGTCAGACGTTAATCAAATTTAACTTTTGCTTGTTTTTTAGCTGGCGGCCGTAATTATTCTGCAAGCTAAATTTATTCACCCTTCTAACTACTCAAAATTATTAGTACCTACAGTTAAACGTTAACTTACCACCAGTTTTATTTTTCAATCGTTGTTGCAATTACCAAAATCCTTGCGGTGACAATCAGGAGATAACTATCTGTATTCTTCCGTTAAACATTGTTGTTCCGAATTGATTCCTTATTTCTATTTATTGCAGAACTTTCAGTACGCGTGTCACAATATCTCTTATACACGTATAGGTACGTTTAAACTTTCTGTGTGTGGGGAAAATGAACACTTAAATTTTTCAGTGCAAGCTCTGATTTCTCTAATTTTATTACGATGATCATTTCTTCCCATGTAGGATGGCGACAATAAAATATTTTCGCTTTCAGAGAAGGAAGTTGGTGACTGAAATTTCGGAAAAGATGTTGCTGCAACGGAAAATCCGTTTACTTTAATTTGCACCCCAAATTGCTCGCCGTATTCGTTACACTCTCTCCCCTATTTCGCGTTAATAAAATGGCTCTGAGCACTATGGGACTTAACATCTGAGGTCATCAGTCCCCTAGAACTTAGAACTACTTAAACCTAAGGACAACACATACATCCATGCCCGAGGCAGGATTCGAACCTGCAACCGTAGCGGTCGCGCTGTTCCTGACTGAAGCGCCTAGAACCGCTCGGCCACATCGGCCGCCTCGCGTTAATACAAAACAAGCACCCTTCCTTGAACTTCTTCGATATCCTCCGTCAGTCCTACCTGGTAAGACTTCAATATCGCACAATAATACTCCAGCAGCGGAGGGACAAGCGTAGTGTAAAAAGTCTGTGTAGTAGAGCTGTTGCATATTCTAACCGTTCTGTCAATTAAACGCTGTATAGTATGCCTTCCCCACAACACCTTTAATTTGTAGTTCATGGCATGCGTGTTTTCCACCGCAGTTTTACATGACAGTCGGCGCTTTCAGAGTCCAACCAAGTAAGTTATTTCTATTTTTTAAATTTACTCACCTTTCAGTGATATTAAATCCACTGTTCGCTAGGTTCCTGTGTTTGAGCTGTAATTATTTCCGTACTGTTCCAGTCTTACGATGCGTAAACCGCGTGAAACACGTAACTGGATTTAATAAAACAATTACGTAAATGAAACAGAGACTATTCTCCCATTTAAATCGTTTACCTACAGTCCTTCATCTGCCATAACGGAATGGAATGGAATACATCAAAATTTAACAGATTGCTTTTAGTACTCACATGTTTTGTTATTCAGAGTCAATTGCCACTTATCGCACCGCACAGATATCGTGTTTAAGTCATTTTGCAGTAGCTTTTGGACGTTACTAGATGGTAAACGACAATGTCATGTGCAAAGAATTTACAGTGGCTGGTCAGATTGTTTCCTCAGCCGTTTATATACATTAGATATAACAGAAGGCCTCTGACAATTCTTTGGGGAACGCGAGATATAAATTCTGTTTCACTCAACGACTTTCCGTCGCCTACTACGTACTGTGACCATTCTGACAGAAAATTCCGGATGCAGTCGCACAGCTGAGACGATACGCCATAGGTACGCAATTTGATTAAGTCTCTTGTGAGAATCGGCCGGAGTGACCGAGCGGTTAAAGACGCTACAGTCTGGAACCGCACGACCGCCGCGGCCGCAGGCTCGAATCCTGCCTCGGGCATGGATGTGTGTGATGTCCTTAGGTTAGTTAGGTTTAAGTAGTTCTAAGTTCTAGGGGACTTATGACCACAGCAGTTGAGTCCCATAGTGCTCAGGGCCATTTTTTCTCTTGTGAGAAACAGTATCAAAAGCCCTCTGGAAATCTAAAAATCTGGAATCAGATTGAGATCCCCTGTCGGCAGTACTCATTACTTTGTGAGAATAAAGAGCTACTTGTGTTTCAAAAGAACGATATTTTCTGAATCCGTGCTGGCTGTGTGTTAATAGACCGTTACTTTCGAGTAATGTTCGAGCACAGTATACGAGGTGCGACAATAAAGTAATCAGACAGATGTGAAAAAAAAAAGATGTTGCTTACATTTCAGTCAAGTTTAGTGCTGTCTCCTTCGAAGTAGTTCCCTTCTGATTGCACACACTTTTTCCAGCGCTTCTGCCATTGTTGGTAACATTTATGGAACTCATCTTCTTTAATATGCTCCAAGATCCTCGCCACAGCTTATTGGTCATCTTGTGTTGTTTGAAAATGGTGTCTCTTAACCGCCGTATCGACTCTTGGAAATAGAAAAAAGTCGCACGGAGCAATATCTGGTGAATAAGGTGGCTGTGGTAGTACTGAAATTCATTTTGAGGTTAAAAATTGCTGTTCTCACAGAGAAGTATGGAATGACGGATTATCGTGATGCAGAATCCAATTATCAGCAATGTTGGCCCAGACACGAAGAACTCTTTTACGATGTTTTTCTAAACTTTCTTTGCAGTAATATTGGTTAACTGTTTGTCCGTGAGGCACCCACTCTTTATAAACAATTCCCTTGGAATCAAAGAAGCACACAAGCATGAATTTCACTTTTGACTTTGACACGTGATTTTTTTTTTTTTGGTCTGGTGATCCCTTGAGCTCTTGACATAAACTCCTCTCCAAAAGCCTCCTGAAGCTTACTGTAGGTTTTCGTCGCGATTTCACCCAATTTAACGCTAAAAGAAATGGCATACCGTTGCGCCATATTATGCGGTTCCATTTCCGTGGCGAGAGACACAAACACGTGTTAAAGTTAGTACACTGAGCAGTTGCATCGATGTGCCGCTTGGACTAGAAGCAGCTTATAGACCAAGGTCAAAGATATTGTGCCGATGCAAGACTGCAGGGTTGCCACATCTTGCAAAGAAAATCAGTCTCATTACTTTATTGTCACACCTCGTATGTTCCAAAATACTATTGCAAATCAACGTTAATGATATGGGTCTGTAATTCATCGAAATACTTCTATTCCCTTTCTTGAGGATTGGTATGGCCTGTGCAACTTTTCAATTTGTAGGTATGGATCTTTCGTCGAGCGATCGGTTCTACATATTTGCTACATATGGGGCTATTTTATTAGCACTTTGAAAGACACCCAACTGCTATACTAGATGGACGGAGGGAGTTGTCTTTATTAAGTGATTTAAGCTGCTTCTCTACACCGAGGATATCTACTTTTAAGTTACTCATGTACTTGATTTGGTTTCTGGAATATTTACTTCGTCTTCTGTGGTGAAGGGATTTCGGAAAACGGCTTCAGTGCCTGTTTCATCAGTAATGTTACCACTGGTATCACACATTGAAGGTACTGATGGTGTCTTGCTACTGGTGTACTTTACATACGACCAGAATCTCATTACAGTTCTTGGCGTATTTCAAGACAGAGTTGTGGGAGCTGTTATAAGCATCTCGAACCGAGCTCTGCGCTATGTTTACAGTGTCTTTCGAGACCCTCAGTTGAAAACGTGAAGCACAATTATTATCTGAAAGATCTAGGAATAATACAGTCTTCTATGTGTCGCTAATGTACTGACTGCGAGGACAAGATGAGGCTAAATACAGCGTGCACCGAGGCATTTAATCAATCATACTTCCCGAGCTCCGTATGGGAATGGAAACATAATAGCTGATGCAATCTCCTTAAACTACTTTCCCCCTGAACTCGCTATATCAGAAACATCTGTTTTCTACACTTACAAATTCTTTGTATGTCTGCCGTTATCATTATTGTTACTATTACTTTCATTATTGTTATTATTTCTTGTATTAACACTATTAGTGCAGTAGTTCAAGTAACATTAGTATTAACTTTATTAACTCATAGTCAGTATCATTTACTGACATTGCAACTTCAGACAGTCATATCATTTTAATATTATTTGTCATATTTAAATTGTTGTTTCTTAGGGGCTATGATGCGAAGAAGGTACCTTATGTATGAAACTCTGGTCCCTTGTGAGGGAGGACCTGATGGCCTTAATCATTTCAGGTTAAATAAATAAATAAAATAATACGTGGTTCGGTAGAGAATACTAACTGCTATGCACTTCGCAGTTGTTTTCAGATTATAGGTTTAGATGTCTCAAGCTCGTAATTTAAAAAAAAAAATGTTAATTCTACTTCTAGGCCCGTTCTTATGACGACAACCATTTTTAATACTTTACTGTCTATTGCCTAGCAATTCAGTCACAGTTACCGTCACTTGCAGCCCTAGTTTCGCAACTACTGCTTTGCATTTAAAAATACGTGAAGTCATCGCTTTAAAAAAGAATATGGCCGATGCGATTCCTCGCGCCAGCGTACTTACAGGATACTGCAAGCTATTGTAATGCCCGAACTCCGCTCGATCACAGCAGATCAACTACAGCTGAAGACGGCTTTGCTAGGCTTCCTCCTAGCCAGGGGTTAGTTACCCCCTGAGGGGTGAAATAAAATTTTCTGAGGGGCAGAAACCAAACAGATTCAACTGCGGTTCAGTTGTGAAACTAATTTCTTTAAAGAAAATTACTATTGTCATAATTTTGTAAGACTGTAATATTGATTATAAAAGTTATTAATAATAACAGTTTTTTCAATTATTAGCATTAACGCCTGATATGGTGGCGGTTACAGTTCGTGAGATAAATGCATGAATACCGTGCACCTCTTACTGTCCACCCACTATAGACATACTTTGTGCTTTGTATCATGCATCTGTAACCATAAAAGCGGCCAGATACGCGACACATGCTAAACATCTCACGAAAATGTCTTCTGCAAGTTATAGATGGTTCCTGAAATAGACCATAAATTGCTTCGTTACTCATTATGAAAGAGATAGTTGAACTAAGTGGCAGCATGGCACAACAGTAACTACGAAAGAGTTCCTATAGTGGTGTACACAGTATAATTATTATCGTTATTATTAGTGACAGTAGTCAGATACAAAGCAACTGCAACCAGGCGTCTTCTAGTTTCTGCCAATTCAGAAATAAGGAGCACAGCAATCAAGTATGCACCAAGAGTGAGCTTAGTTGACACATTTTAACATCGTGAAATTTAAATGGGAGTGTGGGGTGAGGATTAAGGCAGTGTCGCTAAGGAGAGGAGTGGTGCAGTGGAAACTGTCTACATTCATTGTGGATGGTTAGCTATCTGTTCTGTGATGGAGTAACAAGGAACTGCGTGGACTTGGAGCATGATTTACAAAGTGCACTGATTGAGAAAACCCAAAAACAGTGTTAGGCATAACCTCTACCACATGTCTGATTGATTCATTAAGTTCGTGACTTAATAAAACTCTTACAGAAACTGAATATCACCTGTCTTTCATTGTAAAGCCTGTGTAGTCTAGAGCCTGTGTATTGGGAGAATGACTCATGCGTGCACAATGACAGACGGTCAGAAGCGGATTCGGTCGAGTACGTAATTCTAATTTTCATCCACCAGAGTCCAGTAGTGCAGAGAGACATTCAAGAAGCAGGTCAAGAGAACGTTTTTGTGAATTGTTCAGTTTGTTTCTTGAGGGCCTTTTTGTTTATTTATGTTTGTACAGTTTTGTATATCCTTTTAGTAGTACCAATGATTCGTAAATGTGATCTAAAGTAAATATGTAGAAATTGTTCTACTAATAAACTCTGTGCGAACTAGCGTGAGAAAATTTTAAGGCAGTTTGAATGCAGACGAGAGGAATTTTGTATCATAATATGTTTAGTAAGATTATGGTAAAAGAAAAGCTGATTCGAGGGCAAATGAAAGTAGTTAATAACGTGAAGTATAAACAAAATATCAGGATGTTAAATATTTATTTCGGGAAAATGTACAGTTCGAAAGTGACTTATTTGTCGATTGGGGAGAATAACGTTTTTCTATTGGGTTTAAAGAAAAACTGACCAATCAGAACGGAGTATTCTTCGCGCGTCTTTTCTCTTGGAGAATGCTTACAGCATTCTAAGGGGTCGGAGCCCAGCCTCTCAATAGTACGGTCATGTGTAGCATGAGCTCTGAAGAAAGTTTTAGTTTGCCGGTTTCAATTGAGCTACATGCCTCAGAACAGCTTTAAAGTGAAGGCATATTTATTCCGGTGTGCTTTTTTTTTAGAAAATACGGTTTTTTAAAGTAATTTTGTGTATAAGAAAAGACAGAAATTCCACGTGTCATATTGAACAGATTGGTGACCAGAAACTTGAGTGCATTAGACACCGATAAATTTAAAAGTGTGGCGTGCATTTTCATTAGAGAACAATCCGTGCTTAGTAGCTATTCAGATTTCGGGAAATACGTTACCATAAACTTGCTAATGTGAATGAAAGGATTTGTGAGTGACTGTGTAAGGATTAGCACGAGCTTGGCAGTGAACGTGTAATTCTCAACTTCAGAATTACCGAAGTTTTGCCAGTATTTCCACCTTTCATTCCAAATTAAAACCTTTTCCCGATTTTTAGAATAGTTACGTTGTATGTAAGTAGGGGTAAGCTATAGGGAGAGACGGTCATATACAATATGTACAGCAACCAAGAGGGAATAATAAGAGTGGACGATCAAGAACGAAGTGCTCGCATTAAGAAGAGTGTAAGACAAGGCTGTAGCCTTTCGCCCCTACTCTTCAATCTGTACATCGAGGAAGCAATGATGGAAATAAAAGAAAGGTTCACGAGTGGAATTAAAATACAAGGTGAAAGGATATCAATGATACGATTCGCTGATGACATTGCTATCCTGAGTGAAAGTGAAGAAGAATTAAATGATCTGCTGAACGGAATGAACAGTCTAATGCGTCCACAGTATGGTTTGAGAGTAAATCGGACAAATACGAAGGTAATGAGAAGTAGTAGAAATGAGAACAGCGAGAAACTTAGCATCAGGATTGATGGTCACGAAGTCAATGAAGTTAAGGAATTCCACTACCTAGGCAGTAAAATAACCAATGACGGACGGAGCAAGGAGGACATCAAAAGCAGACTCGCTATGGCAAAAAAGGCATTTCTGGCCAAGAGAAGTCTACTAACATCAAATACCGGCCTTAATTTGAGGAAGAAATTTCTGAGGATGTACGGCTGGAGTGCAGCATTGCATGGTAGTGAAATATGGACTGTGGGAAAACCGGAACAGAAGAGAATCAAAGCATTTGAGATGTGGTGCTATAGACGAATGTTGAAAATTAGGTGGACTGATAAGGTAAGGAATGAGCAGGTTCTACGCAGAATCGGAGAGGAAAGGAATATGTGGAAAACACTGATAAGGAGACGGGACAGGATGATAGGACATCTACTAAGACATGAGGGAATGACTTCCATGGTACTAGAGGGAGCTGTAGAGGGCAAAAACTGTAGAGGAGGACAGAGATTGGAATATGTCAAGCAAATAATTGAGGACATAGGTTGCAAGTGCTACTCTGAGATGAAGAGGTTAGCACAGGAAAGGAATTCGTGGCGGGCCGCATCAAACCAGTCAGTAGACTGATGACCAAAAAGAAAAACGTTGTATGCAGCCTGGTGCGATTTAGAGTACTATCGATTTCTGCTCGGCTTTCCTACCGGCGAGCCCGCATCTCGTGGTCGTGCGGTAGCGTTCTCGCTTCCCACGCCCGGGTTCCCGGGTTCGATTCCCGGCGGGGTCAGGGATTTTCTCTGCCTCGTGATGGCTGGGTGTTGTGTGATGTCCTTAGGTGAGTTAGGTTTAAGTAGTTCTAAGTTCTAGGGGACTGATGACCATAGATGTTAAGTCCCATAGTGCTCAGGGCCATTTGAACCAACCTACCGGCGATCTGCTGCAACGAGTTCACAGGTAGGTGAAGGGAAAGGACGAAAAGGAACCGCGCCGCCACAGAGTGTTTAAAGAAACTTTTCTTTATTCTGAAGTGTAGTTAGGCATTAACGTTCATGATGGTAGGGGCAGGGACGCAGGGGCGAAGACACCAGCTAAGGAGGTTTAAGAAACACTGGTGTAGTACAACCAGTCACATCAGGCGATTTTGTTTACATTTATATGGTAAGTTCTCAGTATTTCCGCGACAGTCGGATTTTCAGTCAGTACTGATGGCAGCTTTTCGCATTTCGCGGTCTTCTGTCGCCCGTGGAGATAGAGTCCGCACAGGATACGTTGGTCGATGCGCAGTGACCAATTTCCGCCCAGAGCGCACGCTGAGTTCATTCGTTTGTTTGGAAGGGGAGGTTGACACTGTCACCTTTCGGACAGAATCGAGGTGCACGTCCTGCAATCTTTCTGAAACGATTCTACAGAAAATATTCGGTAAAAACTTTGGCTTTTATTTTGTTTGTACCTTCCTATGTCAGGTTACTGATGATGTGCCCATACTTCGTTAATGGTTATTGTTATTGTGTTATTTACGTGGAAGTAAGATACTGCGCAAAATTCGAAAAAGTTTGCAATGAAAAATAGCGGTCGTTGTGATTTTGTCTTTAGTGCATATTACATAAAACGTTGGTGTGTATGAAATTTAGCTAACATACTGAATTTTTCTTTAGATGTGAGTGAAGAGCCCAGCCTGTAACCAATCTCGAGAAAATTGTTGTGACGTAGCACACTCATTTGCAATCGCGCCGGGCCAGATCTGCAACATTCCTCTTATTTCATAAACGGTTTGATATATCGAAATGACATTTTGGCAAATGAAAGCACATAAATTGGAGAGTATTTTGCCACTTGGTAATTATGCAGAACTTCATTATCTACTGTGTTATTTCGCTACCTACAGATATTTTCGATGAAAGAATGTAATTATTAAGGCCCATCGATAGAAACAAGAAATGCTATGGGTTTTGGAACAACATAAATGAAGATATTCCATGCTTATTTTGTACTGAGGATGTGCTTTTCGGGGAAGATACTGACCTTACTTTTCACCAGTTCCGCACTTAATAAACTTAATAAACCACTGTTTCAGAATTCTCCCGTAGACGTGTCTGTGCAATATTTTAGTGAGGCGAGACTGTATAAAATCGGCTATGCGTTGGTAAAACTAGCAAATATTAACATGGCAACAAGAAAAATGTGTAGGTTTTTCTGAAAATTCCTCACTTGTGACACTTCTATGCAAGTTACAAAGGACTAACAAGCCATGTGGAAAATGAACAGCGGCATTTTCAGCGGAGTTCTCTTTACATACTAACCAAAGCAGATGTGCCAGACCTTTTTGAATGGTCACTATGCAAATGTGGGCACGGAGAGGCCCCACTTAATGTTTACAGGAACTGTGAGTGTAGACTTCAATTTAGAACGGCACTTCCGCTGCAGCGCTCGCCATTTCTCTAGAGCGCCTTCCTACAACCCCCACCTCTACCACTCTCCCCATGTATGCCCTGCCGTCTGCGCACATTCCGGTCATGGCATTCTGTGCGGACTATACATTGTCGAAAGACCACGACAGTGTACTATTCGAAAATTACAGGTAGCGTACTCAAGAACTTCGCTGAAAAGCATACGCACTAACCAAGCCAACCTAATTGCTAATAAGTCCAGTACCATCAGATCTCCTATACGGCTATTGAAAGTTTCACTAAAGACGACAGCATTATAAGGAAGTTTTAAACACATTAAATTATCCTCAGTGTTAATACACAGAGGTACAATTTTATTGGCATATCAAACAATATTTGTGACTTTTCATGTTAGTGCTGCAACCTACATCAATCTGAACCTATTTTCTCTTTCCAAGCTTTAGTCTTCCTCTGCAATTTTTACTACTCACTCTTCTCTCTATTCCCAAATTATACCTTGATACCTCAGTATCTGTCCTATCAACTTATCCCTTCTTTTAGTTACATCGCCGGCCGAAGTGGCCATGCGGTTCTAGGCACTGCAGTCTGGAACCGCGAGACCGCTACGGTCGCAGGTTCGAGCGCCTTGTACTTAGACCAAGGTTTCACCTACTTAGTATATCTCCTACGAGTTAGTGGTATCCAATGCGTGGCGAAGTACATTCTACAACCAGCGCGTGAGTATTTATCTTGAACGTTAGAAACATATGTACAAACTTTGGCACTACGTAGTCTTATGCACACATGAATATGTAACTTAATCAAAACAAAGTTTCATAAATATCGATAAAGAGAGCGACTTGTAATCGGATATCTGTCTCTGGTTCTGGATTAAAGCAAAGATAAAAGCGACAGTCTATCCATTTTCTCATTGCTTCCATGTAATATCCACTGTGCAATAGCTGTGCGAAAAATGCTTAACATTTGTCAGCAAACAGTTAGATCACTTTCTTGAATCACTCAATCATTCAGATCTTGTAATCTCATACGCAAAAGGTAAACAATTGTAATAATAAAGATAAAAAAGCCTTTGTCAGCAAGAGGCTGAATGACAACACGTAAATTCAAATAACAACAATGAGCTACAAATAAAACATGACAATCGATAAATAAACCCATAGCAACCGGAACAGGCAAAACGAAACTGCTACGAACCATGTGCCAATCTAATATAAAGCCATTATTTCAACAGGCCCGCATCTCGTGGTCGTGCGGTAGCGTTCTCGCTTCCCACGCCCGGGTTCCCGGGTTCGATTCCCGGCGGGGTCAGGGATTTTCTCTGCCTCGTGACGGCTGGGTGTTGTGTGCTGTCCTTAGGTTAGTTAGGTTTAAGTAGTTCTAAGTTCTAGGGGACTTATGACCACAGCAGTTGAGTCCCATAGTGCTCAGAGCCATTTGAACCATTATTTCAATAAACAAATATTGAATTTAATTTACGTATGCCCTTTTATAATGGCTTTATATTAGATTGGCACATAGTTCGTAGCAGTTTCGTTTTGCCTGTTCCGGTTGCTATGGGTTTATTTATCGATTGTCATTTTTTATTTGTAGCTCATTGCTGTTGTTTGAATTTACTTGTTGTCATTCTGCGATTTGGAGATAGAGGAACTGTGGACGTTAGAAAATGGAGTACCACTCGGAGAAATCGAAATATTTGCGACGTATTCATGTGTTTCAGTTCAATAAAGGGTTGACAGCAGCGGAGGTAGCCAGAAATATTTGTTCCGTGTATGCGGCTGAACAGAGCACGGCAAGGAAACGGTTAACTCGTTTTGAGGAGAATAATTTTGACAATATGTGACACTTCAGGTTCAGGAAGATCTTCCAGGTTTGATGAAGATCGTTTAAACGCATTGATCCACAATGGCACTTGTCAATAAACCCGATAACTGCCAAATATGATGAACTGTGATCATTCCACCATCGTGTGAAATTTGCAAGCAATTGGATAGGGTCACATATCGGGTAAATAGGTACCGCATGCTCAAAGACAAAATCACAAAACTCAGCGGGCGGCCATATGTGCATTTGTGCTCGCTAGACACCGACTGGCTCGTGAACAACGCCGACCATTCCTATCCTGTATCGTTACTACTGACGAAAAACGGCGTCTTTATGGTGAAATAAGGAAAAAAGAGGAATGATCGGTCCCGAACAAAGCAGCAACTCCCAGTACCAAAATGATGTTACACACCTCGTGGAATAGCGACGGTGGGTTGTACTACCAATTGCATTCCCGAGGTCTAGCCGTCACTGCTGACATTTTTCTCAACAACTGAGACGTCTTGCAGACGCAGGAAAACTGCGTGAAGCGATGCTACTATACGATATCACCCGCTCACATTCTGCTATACTGACAAAAAACACTATACAGGAGTTAGGTTGGGAAGTAAATTGCGCACCAACCTTATTCAACTGATCTTGCGCAGTCAGATTTTCACCTTTCCCGCTCTATCGGAAAACCTTCAAGGAACTTCCTTCCGGATGAAGATACGCTCCGAACATGGTTCAACGTGTTCTTTGTCACTAAACGACATGATTTCTGCAGTCGCGGACTCGAATAGTTACCCCAGTGTTGGCAGATTGTTGTAAACAGTGACGGAGAATATATGGTTGATGACTAAAGTCTCTGTTTTGTGTATTGTTGTGTTCATGAAACTTACGGAAAAACGATACTAACTTATGCTCCAAGCCAATGAACGTGATATCACGCGCAAGACAGCTGGATCGCTGCTCCCTTTCTTTCGTATCGATGGTAGGTAATAAAAACCTCGTAACTCCGTGTGTCTGTGAAAACCCGTAATTCCAGTAACCAGCAATTCGGTAATCAGAGAGGCATTTCTAAGTGCAAGGATTTGTCTAATTTGTCAGTAACTAGGCTACTACTGTACAGTTACACATGAACCAGCTTTCTGTATTACTTTATATTATTTTTAAAGAAACTTTTTTTGCTTCACCTGCAAATTTTAACAGAATGGAGAGGTTTCCATTGTCTACCGTCGATATGTGATCTCAGTGAAAGCAAATATAAAATTAACAGTTCCGTCCGTTGTCTGAAAGAGAAATATTAAGTTCAGATGAGAACGTCGTATTTACATTGGTTTCGCAGTTATTTACAATTGCTTTCCAGTCGTTGAACAATCAGTGTAGGGATTACAATAACGTGCAAAGCGAGTTGTTAACAGAGTGCTGACCCGTAAGTCGATGAGACATGGAAGCGAGCTACTGACTATTATTATATAGAAGGCCTGAGTAGCTTTGGGAGTTGTGAATTTCCGGTCACTAGTCCGGACGCGCAGTGTAATTCCCGCACTCAGTATTGGTGGCGCTGTTACATTATTCTTCTTTTACCGATCTACGTTTCTTGTTTAATCTTTTCCAACCGGCCGATCACAGCTAGGACAGGTATTCAGCCAACTGTTTTGGTTCGATAACAGTAAACGATTTCCTTAAGAAGGACATTTTGGATCAGACATTAAAGGCTACGTTAACAACACGTAGGCTAATTAGGGACCACGGAGCTGTTATTTGTCACTGCAATCACGCTTTCCCAACAAAAAATAAATAAATAAAAATTTATATGCCATAAATCATAACAAATTGTTTCACATTAAGGCTCGTTTCACACTGGGACACTTGTGACGGTCACCGGTGACGGTCACTGATAGAGAGACATTCATTTGAATTGGAGCATTCACACCGGGACACTGCACTGAGTCACCGAGTCACGGTGACTCACCCTCGCCACATGTGACGGACACCGACACTGTGTTCCCTGCGGTCACCGCCGGACATACATTAGCTTGTATTGGAGTGTTCACACTCGGACACCGATCACAGACACAGCAGTGCAGAGTTGCCAACAGACAGGCAGCCGTTGCTGAGCCCAGTGGTTCTTCCACACAGTGCAGCCATGAGTTTAGAGTTCATCAACACAGAAGATTTTATAAGTGAAGTGGAAAGTCGTCCCGTTATTTGGGATATGAAAAGCGATGACTACAGTAACAAAGTCATGAAAACGAAAGCGTGGCAAGAAATTCTTACGAAGTTTGTGCCTGATTTCGATGAAAAGAGCATAGATGAAAGAAACAAAATTGGTAAGTTCTATATTCTTTTTTCACTTTAATACCGTATTTTTCGGACCACAAGAATAACGAAATATATTTTCTACCCCTGTACGAGGCTAGGAGGTTAATAACCTTCAAGGAGAATGCTATCCCTCACCCCTTTTCTTTTGCATCACCAATAGCAAGTGTACTGTTATGCAGTCTCAATGCGAGATGAATGGACAAAATGGATGAGCGCAGAAACCATGTACTCACCCCTACAGGGCGAATGAAAGTAAAATAAAATAAATAATTTTATTTCAACATTTTCATAACAAAATTAAGGGTACGTCTTTTCGTAGTCTAATAAGGCGCTCCGCCTTATGGTCCGAAAAATACAGTTAAAATATTATTCAAAACAACCGTAATTTACGCATTTGTTGTTACTATAATACTGAATTTTATTTATTTACAATAATACTATTGACTTACAAGTTTTTGACACCCGAATGAGAACAGTGCTCGTGCTCGGGTTCTGTTCAGTTAGGTACACACAACTGTAATACAAAAAAGTGCATTGTAATTATAATTTTAATTGCAAGTTTTAATCAGTTCAGTGAACGCAACAGTATGGTTTGTTACAGTTAACATGGTAATAATTGAACACTGCACATTTCAAATACAATTCCAATGAACATTTAGGCCTAACGACATTAATTTTCACATAACATTTCTAGCACTTAGATTTTTTGCAACTGCCATGGCACTTTGCCTTCAGGGCTGATGAAGTAGTTTGCGAAATCTTCTCTGATACCGTTCGCAATATTTCCTCGACGGACCAAGCAAGGTGACATGTCCTGCAGTCCCTGAATAGTTAATGTATCCTTAAACTGTATTCCATCACGATCACGCGCAAAGTTATGGAGGAGGCAACATGTCTTCACAATAGACTCTGCCAAATCTAATTTAACATCCAGTGGTCGATAGAAAATGCGCCACTTGTTTGCAAGAATTCCAAAAGTACACTCGATGTACCTTCTAGCTCTGCACAGTCTATAGTTGAACACACGTTTTTTAATGTCTAAATACTTTCCACCATAAGGGCGCAAAATGAATTTTGACAATCCGAAACCTTTATCTCCTACTAACATGAGTGGCATAGGTCTTTCAAACGATAATGACAGTTGTTTTGGTGCAGGTAAATCTAGCGTACCATCTTGTAGTTTATTATTTAACACTGTATTACAAACACAGTTGAGTCGGACGATTTCCCATATGCTCCAACGTCTATAAATAAGAATTTGTACGTCGAATCACAAACAGCTAACAACAGAATGGAAAAATAGTTCTTATAATTATAGTAGAGTGAACCACTGGAAGTGGGTTTTACAATTCTGATGTGTTTCCCGTCCACTGCACCCACACAATGTGGAAAGGTGGCCCTCTTATGGAATCCTTCAGCTGAGGCAAGCCATAGATCTTTCGAGAGGTCGGGAAAACATTTTGACTTCATTTTATGCCATATGGCAGAGCACACGTAGACATTATAGATAACCAGCTGAAACACCCGGCAACTATAATTTTAATAAATGTTAATAATTGTACTATGCCTATAACTTTCGCGCAAGTGACAAAGTTTCATCGCAATCGGATGAACGGTTCGGCTGCGCATAAAATACGAACAAAACCAAACAAACATTCATTTTTACATATTAGATATTACAATACTATGGTGATTTTTGTTTGCTGCAGGGACAATCCTTCAAAGGAAATGGAAGAGCTTAAGGGCCAGTTATACCAGAGAGTTATTAAGGCAAAAAACAGAAAAGAGTGGTTCTGCAGCAACTGGTAGGAAGAAGTATATCTACTTCGATCAGCTGCGATTCCTAACAACTGACTGTGAGAACGCTACTTCTAGTATTGACAATGATGATGATGAAGGCAGAAATGAGTTTGATGAAGGAGAAAATTTAGAGCAGGAGGCACGTGAAAAAACTGCTGAGCGACGGCAAAAAAGGCCACTTGAAAAGAAGAGTCTTGAAGAAGAAGATATCCTATATAACATTTTGAAGGAAAAGTACGCCAGTAAAAGACAATTCATCACAGCACGCCGACGAAGATAGCTTGTTTATGCAGTCTTTAGTACCTGAATTTAAAAAAATTACCCAGTCATGCAAGATTGAAAGTGAAATCAGATTTGATGAATGTCGTTATTAATATCTAACAATATTACAGCGCTTCTGCTTCCTCTTCGTCCCAAATAGGATTTGCGCCGGTACCAAATTACGCTACGGGGGATCCGCATCACGACCGTGCATATTGTGGAACAGTTCAGGCTACACTGGAGGACAGTCGAGGTTGTCCGATCAGTTACCAGCTGTGTGCTCGCCAGCGGCCTCCGAGTACAGTGACGAGTCCTTAATATACTTTTCAACAGCACAGGCAGAGAAACAATGAACTTAAAACTATCAGTGAAAGTTTTACAATATTTTATAGTGTATATAAATACCAGTTAAAATCTGTAAAATATGCTTTCAATAAAATAAAATAATGCTACAGTACCTACCTTAATACAAGAGCAAGTTCTTCCTCTGGTGGGATAGCCTTCCTTAGTATAGTGTCTTTTCCTGTGATTGCTTCTTTCACATTTTCTAGTAGTTCATCAAATGAAGTTTTTGACATTCGAAAATACTGAAAAAACTTCTTCTCAGATTGTCTCAGATCGTCATAAAGGGCGTAATACAATCCTTTCTCCAGCCGATCACGTAGCAGTGGATGTATGTGTAAGGAACGTTTTGTCTTCATTCTTCTCCTCCTCCTCCTCCTCATTACAAGTACTAACAACAGCTCCTCCTCGCTCGAGTCCATTTCACCAACTAATCAGTTGGCAACAGCTGCAGTGTGGGACACCAGTGACCCAGGAGTGTTCGCCACAGTCACCGGTGACCGTCACAAGTGCCCCAGTGTGAAACGAGCCTTATAGTGTAAAAGAGGAACGAATGGTTAAACTGAAGATAGCCTCGAGAGGCTGATCTTGATTCCCGTCATTCTGAAACATTCATCTCAACACATATCTGTACGAGTGTATCATGAGTGCTACCATCAAGCGTGTCAGATTCAAACATTACGCCCAGCGCGCAGGCAGTGCTAAACAACATTGATAATTCCTGAAGCACGGTAGCCGAAAAAAGCATATATTTATTGCTGAAAACAGTTAAACCAACTGTTTTTGTATGACTGTCGATAGTTAAAGGCTTGATATGCAGCAAATTTGGAAATTTATGCTAAATTCCTATGGGACCAAACTGCTGATGTCATCGGTCCCAAGGTTTACACACTACTTAATCCAACTGAAACTAACTTACGCTAAAGACAACACAGACACCCATACCCGAGGGAGGACTCGAACCTCCAACGGGGGCGGGCAAAAAAGAATAAGCTTAAGGAAGTGCGAAAAAATTGTGGATTTCCGCGACGTGTTAGCATGTAGTGTAGTTGGCCAGCAAATTCTTGTAGAGGTAGCGTTGGCAAATGCGACCTGCTAAAAGATGGTTCAAATGGCTCTGAGCACTATGGGACTTAACTTCTGAGATCATCAGTCCCCTAGAACTTAGAACTACTTAAACCGAAATAACCTAAGGACATCACACACATCCATGTCCGAAGCAGGATTCGAACCCACGACCGTGCTAAAAGATTTTGTACATGTAATCACATCATTCGATAAACACTTTAATATTGCTTTTGTTATACGACATTCCTGTTGAATTATTTGCTGTGGTTCACTTCTGATATTTTGTTAATCCGTCATCTGTAACGGAAATGAAATTAAGTTTTCTTTTCAAGAGAAAGCAAATCGTGGCGCATTATAACTTGAATTCCGTCAAAATGAACATCCGTACTGTTACAATTACTTTCATAATGTGTGTAGTTGAAACTATTCTCTCAACTCTATTAGCACAACTGATTTTAAATGTTTTTCATGACGTCTTGGCTTTAACTGGAGTTAATACTGACAAACTCGACGAATTCGCAAGTGATAAAGGAGAGCATTTTGAAAATAAAACTCACACTGCACAGCACTGATTTAGCATCTTCAGCCTCTTGCTGACAAAGACTTTCTTGTCTTTGTTATTACAATTGTTTACCTTTTGCGTATGAGATTACAGGCTCTGAATGATTGAGTGATTCAAGAAAGTGATCTAGCTGTTTGCTGACAAATGTTAAGCATTTTTCGCACGGCTATTGCACAAAGTGGATATTACATGGAAGCAATGAGAAAATGGTTAGACTGTCGCTTTTATCTTTGCTTAAACCCAGAAACAGAGACAGATATCCGATTACAAGTCGCTTTCTTTATCAATATTTATGAAACTTTGTTTTGATTAAGTTACATATTCATGTGTGCATAAGACTATGTAGTGCCAAAGATTGTACGTATGTTTCTAACGTTCAAGATAAATACTCACGCGCTGGTTGTAGAATGTACTTCGCCACGCATTGGATACCACTAACTCGTAGGAGATATACTATATGAACAGGCTCTAACAGCACTGCAATACATAGGTGAAAAGCAACGTCGAACCATGTAGCCCACTCTCGTAATACGGCAATAAGTTGTACTGACAAGACCTTGCCTATACTCAACGACGTAATGTTTGTTACTTGAAATAATCGTCTGTACTAACTCAACGACGTCATGTAACATATGAGATTCAGCTTCTCAAACTATAAATCACACTTCAGGTCGCTACGACATCACTGTCTACAAAAGGATGGACCCATAACACTTTTCGCGGTGCAATGGGGTCAGTGGTAGCTATCTTGATGTTAATTACAACAACACATCTGACTGTCAGGATTCACAAGGTTCGAAAGATAAACTAGCATCAAAGCAAGTATCAGTCGCCAGAAAAATACTAAATG
The DNA here is from genome assembly GCF_021461385.2 of Schistocerca piceifrons. Taxonomy (NCBI): domain Eukaryota; kingdom Metazoa; phylum Arthropoda; class Insecta; order Orthoptera; family Acrididae; genus Schistocerca; species Schistocerca piceifrons. The sequence goes on from NC_060138.1 coordinate 80,706,429, forward strand.
TGGCAGTTAACGGGGAGTAGGAATGATATATTTACTTTACCAGTAATAGCAACCTATAGAGAAGCTTACTCTGTGTACTGTGACAACACATCTAAATTCTTTCTCAACAGCGCAGGTGCCAGAAACTACAGCTTTCGTATACAACCTATTAAACGTCATATAGATCCGTTGCCTCTTGTAGTGGCTCCTCTTTGAAAGCTTAGAAGAATAATCCTATATACAACCAATCAGTGTGAGCGCTACAAATTTTCACGTAGTTTGGAGAATACATTCACTAGGCAAAAATATAATTTAACGTTGATTATCTCTCGTTGTCAATCAACGATAACCTCTATAAGTAGCGCCTTGCTACAACAATATCCTTGATCACACTGAAATTTTATCGTAATAAGCTACTTCGTCAATCTCAAGCTTTCAGAGTTAAATGGAATAACTTTTCACTTGTAATTAATCACTTTTCAATAAGTGTGTCAATACTCTCCATTACATTGAAAACAATATATCCAACTTAATACTATTCTTTGCATCGTGTAAGCACTCAGATATCGATAGTAACAATCTGAGGGCGAAACATGGGAGCGCGATTCTAAGCATTGTTGTGAGATGAGGTCTGTCTGTCAGAGTGGACGTAGTAGTGTCGGTCGAGAGCTCGGAGTCAGAAGACCTGTCACGCTGCCCTCACCTCGGTGATGGCAGATGTTACCACATTAAACGCGTGATTTCACTTAGATTTAGATGGCTTAACTACGCTTGAAGATGGAATTGGAGGTAAATTTCGCAAGCATAGCGCATAAGCAATTGCAGGGTTGGGCTCGTCATTGTTAGTCCGTGTTTGCAATAATCCCATGATTTGCTTGTCAGTTAAGGAAGCCTCCTTATCCTCCAAATAATAATGATTATTCAAATGGTTCAAATGGCTCTGAGCACTATGGGACTCAACTGCTGAGGTCATAAGTCCCCTAGAACTTGGAACTACTTAAACCTAACTAACCTAAGGACAACACACACATCCATGCCCGAGGCAGGATTCGAACCTGCGACCGCAGCGTCGCGCGATTCCAGACTGTAGCGCCAGAACCGCTCGGCCACCAGCGGCCGGCGAATATAATGATTATTCTCCACATATAATTCATTAATGTGCTGTGATTATTAAATGTTAATGTAATTCTGAAATTGATATAATTTGTTAATCTGGTCTCAGCCATTATCGATACCTATGTCATTGTAATTGTCTATTGTTGGTTATGGGTTATGATGATTCTGAAGTTTTTAAGTAGACTTAATTTATGAAATCCCTTCCCACAAGTTATTTAGTAGTTAATAGGACCCAAGCGCACTCCTTTATATTAAATTCATTCTTAGTAATAATAAGCTGTAGCCGTTGCTGCTGCGAATTCCTGCAATCACATGAAAGAAGGCAGTCATCTAAAGAGTTGAGTGCAAAACTTAGGGTCAAAACAGAGACACTGACACATCCGAACATGTCGTGTACTCTAATCGAGTAAATTCCATTGCACAAGTCAGACTCTGTACCACTTGAAAATTCTTGTTCAAAAAAAGCAGCCAGATAGCCTAAGTATTCAGTGTTACAGGTTCATTCGTTCCTGTAGTTTTCATATTCAAATACGCAGTCAGCTTATCCAAATGTTAGTTTTAAGTTTTTCGTGTAACGATCTGTTGAAAGCTTAAATGACATTGAAACTGACACTCATACAACACGCACGCAGTGTTATGCAGGTTAGATTCCGTTTACTGATAGCTCAGGTTGCGTATCGAGTCCAGTTTCGCAGACGAACACGGCGATGTTTGTTGTAGCAACGTTACATATTTGTTGCAGATACGTTACAACGTAAACTTGATTTCCCTGTCTAAACAAAGATTAATTATGTTTCTTTTCATTACAAGTTATTTACTGAAAAATACTATACCTTCTGTTTAGGGTTTTAATTTCTTTGAACTTTGCTTTTACCAATATGGGATTTGGACTTACTTTGATACAAAAAGATATATTCGAAATATTAATCTGCTTTGAAATACACTTTTAAATATTTTATTATAATAGTTTAAGTATAAAGGGCAAATCAGGTACTGACTTTTTCAGTTTAAAACTGATTATTCTTTATTTCCTGCAATTAATTCGTTTACTGGTACAAGTCAACGTTATGCGTTATGAGTGCAGATTCTCTGTTCAAAACCCAACTAAGCAGAAAAGTAATAAACAAAACCAAAAAACCTGAGTGTCACCGCCACTTTCCAGCTGTATGAACTTAATCAAACCACTTCAGGCGTTGGCTTCTGCTATTCACTAATATTTAAAAGTCAAACAACAGCATTCAATAATCTCGTTAGAAAGAATTTGCGTGTTCTCTAATAAACGGTTCTTGATTTGTCTTTTAGGGACAAGGGGGAAAAGCTACCAGATTCTCAATAAACTTCTGATTATTTCTCACTAAATAACTATTACGTATGACGACTGTTCTCTTTAATATAGATAACACATTCAGTGCATCCAACGAGATTTCCGGTATTTGCTGTATTACGACGCTCACGCCGAAGTTAGTAAATCCTAAGCAAATATTCCTCAATGCTTGCGTACAAATATACAACCACAATAATACAATGCAACGCTACTGCCCCTTAGTGCGTGCTTTAATCCTCAACCACAAAATAACTAAGCGACTTCGTTTGAACCTGTCTCTTTACATACACTAACCAACGGAAAATCTCACAAAAATATTGAAACACGGTTCGTCTATCACCGCGTAGCTATTAAGCAGCACAACGCATTATTAATCACAAACAGAGAAGCTAACCTCACTCTTCAATGAATCGGAGCGTTTCCTATATCTTCTCAAAATATCTCTTCAAACGACTTACAATTGCTTTGAACACACTTGAGCTCTATACCCGTTGCAGACTAATTCATGTATCATACGTGTGAGCCAGTCTCATCACACTCTTGAGATAATCTCTCTCGAGACTCAATGCTCGGATACTGAACTGAAATTCTAAAAAGACAAACCAAGAACAAACATATTACGCTAATTCTCTCTTCAACAGTGTTTCTCCTTAGTAGTCGCCGGCAGACCTTCGTAGCGTGCAGCTGCTCTGTAGTTGTCATCTTTGCCGCACGCCGCGATTCAGCGGTCGGCTAGACGTAGCAAACTCGCTGATTTGACACGACAGTTTTTCTCGACTATCAGGCGTCACATATTTACTACATTTCAACGCGAAATATAAGAAAACTTACAAATAACTTAACAAACTCTTCAGCCTCCTAGCACATAAAAATCGTTAGTAAGTTGAGGCGATACAAACAAGTGATGTGCTCTCTCTGGCTGAAGATGGTTTGGTGCTTTACAGGAACCATTGTTTTCAAATTCTTTTGTGTTTTATTCATTTATATAGATTTTTTAAATGTGCTTGTGAGTCCAATCTGTTGATAATCATGCCATATTTTCCACAAGCAAATTAGTTTAACTATTTTTTTAAAAACAACTGTCAGGCAAGGCACAAAAGCTAATTCGTTAGTACGCGACCACTCGGTTTCTGGTTTCCTGCTCGCGATAAGTAGAGCGACACTCCATAATTTCCATAGACTTCGTTAATTAGACGTCATCCTTCTCTTCCGTGTTCTGGGAGCACTAATTAACACTTGGAGTACGTCAGCAGGTTCTCTGTTAGCAGCGTAATTCCTAGAGAAGGCAGTCGTAGACGTGAAACAGCACATTCATGTTTCAAACAGTTCTGATAGCTCCATTGTGAAATAGATCAATGACTCATTTTCCGATAGAAGCGGCGTCTGCTTCTTCCTTATCAGTAACATTTTCCTTTAGCTTCTTTGTGTACTGGAGATAACTGCTGGACCCATCTTGTTCATTAACATTAAATGAATTCGCAATTGTGAATAAGGACAGCCATCAGCTGTAGAATGGAATGATGACAGTGAGAATTTGTGCCAAAGCGGGAGTCGAACCCTCCCATATGTCGTCAGTCGTCGTCAGCCATGCGTGTGGTTGACAACATATGGACGTTTGGGTCTGGCCGATAATCGGGAGCTGATAGACAATTGGTAAGGCGACTGTTCGCAATGAGCGGGAAATCTGGGTTCGAGTCCCGGTCCGGCAAAAATTGTCATTGTTGTCATTCCATTCTACAACTGATGACTTCCTTATCCGCAATTGTGAATTCCTTTAATGCATTTCATAACGGCTGTAGACGCCGCAGTGCCTGTTCCTTTGGACATGCATGTATGTCCAAAGGAACTTTGCATCGTAATCACAGGCACTGCAGTATAGTATCTTGTTGATCAGTTTTTCTGAAACAGCAAAGATTAAACTTCCAACACTTAAGGATTTGGTTAGTTGTTCCTGTTCTCAACAGCAGTAACTACAAAATTTCGCCTTCACGTCAGTCTGTCAGTTTCTTTATTATCTGAACAAGTTTCCTACCCATGTAGGAATGTTTACGATTCTGTGCGTATTGCAAATAAACACACGAAATTTTCACTCTGTACAGAAGATTAAAGACGTTTCTCAGACTAGTATTCGTAATCTCAAAGACATGCTCATAGCAAGTGTTAAGATGCGTCAGGCTGTCTAATTGAGTATGCAGTTTGATTTTTAAATTAAAAGGAAGATCAGCGTTGGCCGTAATATTGATGTTTTATTGATAGCAGAATCGACTTTCGATCACATGGTGATCGTCTTCAGTGCTGGAAGCCGTGGTGTACAAATTAAACTCAGACACTGGTATCCAGTTATCAATAACCAAATCTGAGAAGCGATCACAGTAACTCACATCAATATTACGGCGTACGCTGACCTTCCTTTTAATTTAATATATATGGTCGTTGTGCACACACCACTCCATGAAGTCGCCAATCAATTTTATTTTTGTTGGAAATGACGTCCACATTCTACAACTTGGTAAATTCTGCTTGTACAGCTGGTCCCCAAAAAAGAAGGTTGCGTGAAATGACTGAAGAAAGAGAAACTCTAGAAACAAAGAGGATGCAGATGTGGAACGTTTTTTTAAAATGCCGTTGCTATAGAAGACCTTCCTAAGAGGACTAAAACATTCACAGAGAATACAGAGTGAGAATTCTGAAACCATATGTCTAGTTACAATGGAAGCAAAACACATGTAACGTGGCAAGATTTGTGTTTATGTTAGATCACTGTTTGCAATGCACTACTGGATTGTTAATCGTCTCATTGATTGATACTGGCTAGCACCATGTACTAACAATTTCTGTAGTATTATATGTGTGGGAGTTAATTAGGATTGAGCACTGACAGAAAATGCTAAGTTGGGCACGGTTTGCTCAGAAGTCGCTATCAGCTAAAGAGGGGCTGAGAAGAGACTTGTTTTCTGCAGGGGAGGACATTTACTGCACTGGAAGGGAGCAGAGCACGAAGGCGGCTGTTTACAATGCTGGAGGCTGCAGAAACCCTGTAGCACAGTCAGAGCAGGTGGGACGGAAAAATTTTCAAAATAGTATACCTGGGGAAAAGGCGTTCGGGTTGGAACAATGCGAAAAGACTTCCTTTTAGTGTGAAGGAATTAATGGGGTCGCAAACGATGGTTGCGAGCTGACCTCGGAAGAATCTTCTAAGAAAAGCGCGAGGGCACATTTCCCGCTGAAAGGTAGAGACGCATTTTTGATTGATAGAGTTCTAAGCATATGGAAGGGAAAATGGAAACTTACAGAAAATATGCTGAAAGAAGTATGAGCTCCAGATGATTGGCTGGCAGATTCATGACCAATGCAGTTCGAGGTAATATGAGTTCCGTTTCATTGACCACTGAACGTGTTCTGAAAGTGCCAGTTAGTGTAGGACTTCTGTTTCTAGCCGCTAATCAATACCAGCCGACTTGTGTCTGTCAAATAAAGGGGGGGTGCGGTCTAAAGGTCAGACATGTGTTCTGCCAATCTCGAAATTACATGTACAGTAGAATCTGACATTGCGGACTTCATATTTATACAATTTTTTGCACTCTACATTTCGTTTTGAAAATAATTTATGATACCCACATTGCGATTCATTCTAGAGCATCCCGACAAGAATGATTGGTTTGATGTGCTAAACTAAAACGAACTAAAATCACAACACATAATATATCGTTTTATGAAAATCCCTAGGTGTAGGTTGTCAATGGCAGGGTCATCATAATAATTTGTAGGCGCGAGAATTCCATTGTGGAGACGACATTAGGCAACCACTCGTAGCTATGTGATACAAACATCACAAGGGTTTGGGCATGTACAATGCCACAAAATGATTATGAAAATAAGTAGACAAAATACGAAGAGCAGAGGCCGTAGATAGACCTCGACGACACCACATACCTGCATTCCCTTAAGTTTGAGAGCTGCATGAGATATGAAAAATCAGATTTTTGTTGCCCCTGGAAGCCGTTAGACAGGCATTCAGTTACTGGGATCAGGCACCGTGTTAGATGTCTATTAATATAGATATTAGGTGTTAGAGGACGTTGGTTATCCTACATGCAATAGGGACTGGGTAGATGTGAGTTGGGGGGGGGGGGGGGGGGGAAAGGAGAGAGAGGATCAGAGAGAGAGACAGACAGACAGATAGACAGAAAGAAAGAGACAGAGAGTAAAAGAAATTAGATCTGCCGATTTGGAAGAGACGTTGAACAATACAGGCGATGTATTGTGGACTTACTGAAATGTTTGCACATTTTATGAAAGGTGCTTTTGGAAAGCGAAGCTGTTCTTGTAACATCTTCTACCACATTTGATGAGCAAATTTATGAAACAGGACACATTCAGATAATATGAACTTTGGTAAAACGGAATAAAGGAAGTACAGCACTGAAGCGATAAATATTAAATCGACGTAAATACTTGACAGCCCAGAGGAAGGTAAAAGCCACTGGGCGAACCTAAATACTAGACTAGGGATGACCATTTAGTAACGCATCCAAGACCATTTAGTGTGCATTCTTCATGGCAAAATCCATGTAGGAGCTTACACCGAAAATCCCACAAAACCTTTCCCTAGCTGTGTCGTCTAAAGTCTTCTCCGTGAGATTCATCACACAACGTCGAGATATAGTAACTAGACTCCGCGTTACGGAAAAGTTCTAACTTCGACAAATGCTGGGCACTTACAGACTGTTCAGGTTTGTTTCCAAGGAAATATTTCCACTTTATTTAATGATTTCTTCAAAAATGTCGTCTTTTTCTTGTAAATGACTGAACAGAGATTCATGGTTGAAGTTTGACTGGGAATTTCATTCTGTAACTACCCGGAATTTGGCAACGAAACATGTGAGTTACGCTATGGGCCACCCGTATACCGAATGAGTGATGATAATACCAAGTTAACACGAAAGTCTACAGCCTTTCTGCCTTACAGAGGGAGCATTTCCAACAAGAATGGTCATACGTTGCGGAGATATGGTGCGGAATGCGTTTTCCGACCTCCTCCTGAGATTATCGTTCTTTTAGGTTCCGTTAAGGGTGATCTTCGTTTGTGTAAAGCCGTTTATCAGACTATCAGGACCATGGAGGACCTGTGTACTTTGCATAAGCGTCATATACGCTTACAGCAGCCGAACAAAAACGGCTATTGAAGAACATTGTCTTGGCACCGGTCATCCCGTCGAATATATAAAAACACGGAGATTCTGGCATGCACTTCCAGCTCCCTTCTGAGAAAACAGAGTGACAGAGTTAATAGTGAATGCTATGTCTCCCGATGTTTAACAGTTCTCACTATCGATAACTTCTGGCGTCGGTCTTCTTTGGTAGTGTGCCTCCGCTAGTGTCTACAGGTTTGTGTGTGTGTGTGTGTTTGTATGTGTGTGTGTGTGCGCGCGTTATATTTCCGGAACTGCTCTGCAAACCGAGATTTTAAATTCCCGTGCACAGCGCTTACTAGCTGCAGTTTTGCTTTGAGAATGATAGGCCGGTCACATATCCAGGTATCGGCTTCTTTCCCGAACGTTATTAGAACAATGTGTACCCCGGAAGAAACTCAAGTTTGTCTTTCGTTCAGCTACTGATTAAATTTAAAAACTGAGAATCCTGTCACACTCTACTCGTTAAGAGCTATAATCATTTATTAAAGATTTAACAAACAGTGGCGTAGCTATGTAACCAAGGTTCCCGGGGCAAAAATGAAATTGGGGCCCTATTTAAATTAAATACAATGCATATGTAAAACTACTTCATCATCAGCTCCTTACCGCCCACTGCAGGGCGTAATAGGGCAAACCTACTCAATACTAAGTAAATTATTATGTGTATCGCAGCAGATAGTATTTAATTGTACTTCCTAATAATATTATAAATGTGTAAGTTTGTTTGTTTCGCTTTCACGCAAAAACTACTGGCTGGATTTGGATGAAATTTTGTACACTGGTAGAGTTGAACCTTGGTAGGACATAGGTTATTTTTATACCGATAAAAGGATCCCGTGGGATTAATTTTCACTGTTGGTCCATACTAGGCGAAGAAAGTCGCGGGCGGAAGCTAGTAAAAAGTAACCAATGAAGAAGTATTACACAGCCGCGAAAACATCGAAGCACGCTGGAAACAGTGAAGTCAGGACTTGCACATCCGCGATGGCACAGTGGTGTGAAGAGGCGAGCTGTTGTCAGTGTCGCCAACGCACTCTCGCTAAACTAGTGCGCTGTGAACTCAATGCGCCGTACGGATCAGCCCGATTTCGTTTAGAGCAATGACTTCTGATCGGCAATTCTCGCTAAACGTCGGAGACAGGGGCCACCATGTTTTCGTGGCTGTAGTAAATTACAGTTATTAATATAGGTAGACAAAACGAATAAGACAATTTTATTTTAACAATTTATTTTACTATCTTTTCTGGCTTTAGTTTCTGCAAAATCATCAATAAATACCGTTAAATCTATACTTGATGCGGCCTTGTTTTCGATTCTTTTGAGTGCCATATGTCGGGAGTCGAGCTTGATCCATAGGGCCCCTTAAATAAGTTTTGATTATTTTTAATTTGCTGAATGATCTTGCGGTTGTTGCAGAAGTGGCAAGTGTTGTATAAAACTGCGGTAAACGCTTCCGTAATGTCGCATTCTAGTATTGAGTATTTACTTGTAATTTCCTTACGTAATTGGTGAACGGTCTATGTCGGAGTCAGTTTGGGTAGAACAAGGTGATAAGTATTAATAAGTTGAAGGGAAAAATTAGTACATATTATATAAACATAATTATTTTGGAACTGGTCACATTTTTGTAATAAAGTTCCTTCACCTTCACTGAGCAAAAATGTTGGCATTATGGAATGAAATATTTGACATACTGCACTCATGCCAGTAAAACGTGTGTTTAACTGAGCTCTTACTGTGTGTAGAACATTTTTTAAATAGTAACTTTAAATATTTCTTCCCTGTGATCACAGGCTAGTTCATCAAAATGGTCTTTATCCTTCTTTTGACGTTTTTAGCGAAAACTGAGATCTATATCATACTGTGTTCTAGCAGTTTCGTTGGCTTTGAACTTGAAAGACTCGAAATCATTTCTATGAAATATGAATTTTGTTTCAACATCTGCTTCAGCTCTACTTGCCCCGACCAGATCGAGTTTTGTAAAATTTTGGATGCATAATTGAGGTCATTCAAAATTTGACGTATGAATTCACAAAGGAATACGAACTCGAAATTTTGCATTTTTGTCTTTATACTTTCTGCTTCGATATGCTCATCTTTACCGGAACTCTTCAGTATTGTTTCTGATAATGCCTTGCTTATATAAAAAAAACGAAGTTTTATTGCAGATGTCTATTAACTCTACTAGATAATCTAATTGGATTTAATTTTTTAGAGTGGTTTCTGATTTCGGTAGTAGATCCCAACGTTTAACGCTATTCCCAAAAAAATGGTAAGTATTGCATTGTTACGAAAAAAATCTGTACTTCCACACAACTGCTAAAGGCATCGTATATCACTAAATTCAAATTGTGAGTGGTGCAATGTACATATTTCGCATTTGGCGGAATATTCTTAATATGTTTTTGTATACCATTACAAACGCCAGCCTTCACACTTTTCTGAGTCAGTATTTTGTTAGTAAAAAATAATTTTGTCACCTGCTAGATCAGATCTTCTGCTCAATGTTTGATGACTGTATAGAAGCCTAGAAATAATGTTTCTACTTATATATCGATTGGTTGTCCACTTTCCGGTGTGGTTATCTCAAGAAAAATGCTTAGCTGATCTACCGTCGATATATCCTGTGTAGTGTCCATTATGATTCCGAGAAAAGGTGATGGTCTAATTTGTTCTAGAAGTTCATTGTCAGGTTGTTGGACTCATATATTTTGTAGATGTTTTCAAATTTAAGCAATTGACAAAAATAAAAAACAAAATGGAAAAAAAATTCATTGAAGTGAAAATGATTATCTTTGGCCATATCCAAAACTTGCCGCAAAATGTGATCATAATCCGTTCTGCTGACTTAAACTCTCGATGTTCTCTGAAAACCAATAAACTTTTTGCTAGAGTAAGTACGAAATCGATAACATTGTATGAACCATTTTCCAAAATGACGCTTCTTCACAAATTTTATTTTCTACTTCATTGTCGATAGTATCATTCTTTTTTCTAAGTTTGTACACAGCACATATTTCCGTATGGCCACTCGAGAAATTTTGTTCTTTAATTCTTTCTGATAAGTGCTTCCATTCCGGATTACCCGTACATCGTACATTATTCCTTTGGGAAGCGGACAACCAGCAATTGGCAGCATCTGGAATTTTCGATTAACAAAGCCAAAAACGATTAACTGGTCCATACTTAGAAACTGAAACATTGTACGATGTTGAAAAATACTTGTTGTTCTGGTGGAGGTCTTTAGGAAATGGTCCTGAAGGCTGTAATGATCTGTTATCAAGAATTGCAAATTTTTCTTTAAGGCTCAATGTCTTGTTCTGCAAAGTTTCTCATATCATAGGAAGTTTTATTGACCTTTTTCGAAGAGTGCATAGGTCGACGGTTCTTTCCCTGTTCCGTATGCCACGCAGATGTCGTCGACATGATCTGGTTGCGTCATCGTGGCCGGCGGTGTTTTTAACTGCAGTTATTGTTGGATCGTCTTCAATGGGGTTCTCAGCAGATACTACGCTATCTGAGTCACAATCAACACAAATGTTTGGACCGGAAGTACTTGCAGAGGCTGAGCAAAACGTATGTAAATTTTGGTCAGTTTTTGTTTGCTCACTTCTTTTTCCTGACGTTGTTTTGGATTAGAGACACCACTGGGTTTTTTTTTTTATCCATGATTTTAGTTCATTTCAACAAAACTTTGCAAACCAAAGAAAGAGTCCTAATACTTGGTTACCCGTATGTACTCGTGTCGAATACTCACTGCACTGCACTGCACTGACTTTGCACGTTGTATAGAACAAATCTGACGTAAGCATCGCGCTACGTATACTTCCGCGTTTGCTGCTAACATTATTGGCCTGCCGTTTACATGGAGCTTAAAGCATGCCCTCTGGAGTACACTCAGGGAAGATGATAATACGACAAGTTGTGCTGTAATGACCCCGGTAAGACCGAACAATCTTACAACCTCAAAGATATTTATCGGCACGTTTGCGCTGGATGGCCAGCGATGCCAGCTAACTCATAGTTATATGAACAGCTGCAGATAATTTGTAGAAACGACGACCGACAGAGAAACAACACAACAGTAAATGCTAAATGATTTTAAGGCAATGGTTTACAATACGGTAAAACTTCGTAAATACGCACAACAGTCAGGTGGAAAGCATATGTCAGTTCAGAAATGGAGGAGGTAATTAGAGTGTTGCCACTGAAGGCAGTACTTACAATCATTAACTCATCCGGTAATCTTTTAACTACGTCAGTATCTGAATACGATGGATACAGCCATACAGGTCACCACTGGACCTGCTATCTGCTACACTGATGACGTGCCGACCACCAACACTGTCCACAAAACCATCCAAGTCCAAGATCGTCATTTTCTCTTTTTCTTTTACGAAATTCAGAGTGCAGGTGGTTATAACACTTTAGCGGGATCTATGATTAAGGATCATTCGCCTAGGGGAATTCCCTACACAAACAGTTGAGTAACCATGCTTAATACTGCAATACTGCTTGTCCACTTCGTCGTACTCCTCGCTGACGGGGAGAATTCTGGGACCGTGCGGAGCTAGACGCGGGGAGGAAAGGTCGGTGCTTTGCAGGGCCTGCAGTCTCGGGGAGAAAAGGTCGATGCTTTGAAGGGCCTGCAGTCTCTCTCGTTTTACCTATTACCTATCATTTTCGACGGTAGAAATGACTCGTGGCAGCAACTATGTTAAAGTAATAATGCGTTGTAGAGACTTCATATTTAAAATGTGGTCGCACACTGTACTGTCAAACACGCTGCTAGTTTGGAAAGGTTGGTAGCTATGTCAACTCCGACTTCAGAACTGACAACGTCCGAGCGACGGCAGGATCCACGTCCTAGCGGACAAGCAATACACCCAGTTAACGTTGGCGTTCTGGAACTGGGAGAAATTTTTTGTGATTTCAGTTCGTGCCGTTCGATCTTTGTTGGTCAGCGACCAAATATTTAAAAGTCTGAAATTCTTGATTCAACTAAGACTCGTGACTTCCAACAAACTTTACACATAATTTCAATTTTTTACGAAAATTTTCCTCGCCGCAACTATATTTCTGCTGTTCATGCAGCACACCTTCGTCATTGGGCATGACGTTTTAATTTAGTACTTATTTATTATTTACTCTGTTCGCAACACATTTCTTAGGCACTGTCGATATATATCAGTGGATGTTCCTGCAAAATTGTATCATTGTACGACTCGAGAGACATGACTTATGTGCATGGGAGTTTGATTCTTTAAAGAACCGATGTTGGTTCTCTACTATTTGTTCTAAGTAAGCAGTAAGTCGGATGACACACAGTAAAGGTAACAAACAATTATGCTATACGTATAGCATATGCAGTTACATGAGATATCTAAAAAAGCAAAATATGTAAGTTTTGTTGGCACCAACGAGGAAAGTTTTCGTTAACACTTCCTCCTGTGACTAAGGTATCTTGAGTGAGTTGATCAATTAAAATCGAAATAAAGACCGTGCACAAACAGAATTCAGAATATGCTAACTGTACAAAATAATAGGGTGAAACTTCAGAATTTCAGAATATCTCGCCGCTCATTGATTGCAATTGAGAATTTCTAGGCAGTGTTCTCTACTGTTTGGTAGCAACTATTACGCACTTATTCCTTTGAATTATATAATGCTATTCTTCCAGAGATTCAGGGAGAGCATAAGGGAGCAATTGACAGGAATGGGGGAAATAAATACAGTAGAAGAAGAATGGGTAGCTTTGAGGGATGAAGTAGTGAAGGCAGCAGAGGATCAAGTAGGTAAAAAGACGAGGGCTAGTAGAAATCCTTGGGTAACAGAAGAAATATTGAATTTAATTGATGAAAGGAGAAAATATAAAAATGCAGTAAGTGAAACAGGCAAAAAGGAATACAAACGTCTCAAAAATGAGATCGACAGGAAGTGCAAAATGGCTAAGCAGGGATGGCTAGAGGACAAATGTAAGGATTTAGAGGCCTATCTCACTAGGGGTAAGATAGATACCGCCTACAGGAAAATTAAAGAGACCTTTGGAGATAAGAGAACGACTTGTATGAATATCAAGAGCTCAGATGGAAACCAAGTTCTAAGCAAAGAAGGGAAAGCAGAAAGGTGGAAGGAGTATATAGAGGGTCTATACAAGGGCGATGTACTTGAGGACAATATTATGGAAATGGAAGAGGACGTAGATGAAGATGAAATGGGAGATATGATACTGCGTGATGAGTTTGACAGAGCACTGAAAGACCTGAGTCGAAACAAGGCCCCCGGAGTAGACAATATTCCATTGGAACTACTGACGGCCGTGGGAGAGCCAGTCCTGACAAAACTCTACCATCTGGTGAGCAAGATGTATGAGACAGGCGAAATACCCTCAGATTTCAAGAAGAATATAATAATTCCAATCCCAAAGAAAGCAGGTGTTGACAGATGTGAAAATTACCGAACTATCAGCTTAATAAGTCACAGCTGCAAAATACTAACACGAATTCTTTACAGACAATTGGAAAAACTAGTAGAAGCCAACCTCGGGGAAGATCAGTTTGGATTCCGTAGAAACACTGGAACACGTGAGGCAATACTGACCTTACGACTTATCGTAGAAGAAAGATTAAGGAAAGGCAAACCTACGTTTCTAGCATTTGTAGACTTAGAGAAAGCTTTTGACAATGTTGACTGGAATACTCTCTTTCAAATTCTAAAGGTGGCAGGGGTAAAATACAGGGAGCGAAAGGCTATTTACAATTTGTACAGAAATCAGATGGCAGTTATAAGAGTCGAGGGACATGAAAGGGAAGCAGTGGTTGTAGCCTCTCCCCGATGTTGTTCAATCTGTATATTGAGCAAGCAGTAAAGGAAACAAAAGAAAAATTCTGAGTAGGTATTAAAATTCATGGAGAAGAAATAAAAACTTTGAGGTTCGCCGATGACATTGTAATTCTGTCAGAGACAGCAAAGGACTTGGAAGAGCAGTTGAATGGAATGGACAGTGTCTTGAAAGGAGGATATAAGACGAACATCAACAAAAGGAAAACAATGATAATTTAATGTAGTCTAATTAAGTCGGGTGATGCTGAGGGAATTAGATTAGGAAATGATGCACTTAAAGTAGTAAAGGAGTTTTGCTATTTGGGGAGCAAAATAACTGATGATGGTCGAAGTAGGGAGGATATAAAATGTAGGCTGGCAATGGCAAGGAAAGCGTTTCTGAAGAAGAGAAATTTGTTAACATCCAGTATTGATTTAAGTGTCAGGAAGTCATTTCTGAAAGTATTCGTATGGAGTGTAGCCATGTATGGAAGTGAAACATGGACGATAAATAGTTTGGACAAGAAGAGAATAGAAGCTTTCGAAATGTGGTGCTACAGGAGAATGCTGAAGATTAGATGGGTAGATCACATAACTAATGAGGAAGTATTGAATAGGATTGGGGAGAAGAGAAGTTTGTGGCACAACTTGACCAGAAGAAGGGATCGGTTGGTAGGACATGTTTTGAGGCATCTAGGGATCACCAATTTAGTATTGGAGGGCAGCGTGGAGGGTAAAAATCGTAGAGGGAGACCAAGAGATGAATACACTAAGCAGATTCAGAAGGATGTAGGTTGCAGTAGGTACTGGGAGATGAAAAAGCTTGCACAGGATAGAGTAGCATGGAGAGCTGCATCAGACCAGTCTCAGGACTGAAGACCACAACAACAACAACATTCTTCCCAAACGTCAATGTTAATGGCTTACATTTCAATTATGTGTAGTTTTGGATGAGCTTCGTTCATGGATGTAGTAGGGGAAAGCTAACCAAAGACTGCGTTTTATCGGCAGGAGACTTAGAAAATGTAAAGGACTACCAAAGAGACTGCCTTAACTACGCTTGTCCATCCTCTTTTAAAATACTGCTGCGCGGCGTTGGATCCTTATCAGATAGGACTGAGGGAGTACACCGAGAAAGTTCAAAGAAGGGCAGCATGTTTTGTATTACCGCGAAATAGGGGAGAGAGTGTCACTGAATTGATACAGGATTTGGGGTAGCCATCAATAAACAAAGCCGTTTTTCGTTGGGGCGGAATCTTTTCACGAAATTTCGATCACCAACGTTCTCCTCCGAATGCGAAAATATTTTGTTGACGCCGGCCTACACAGGGAGAAACGATCATCATAACAAAGTAAGAGCCGGCCGCTGTGGCAGAGCGCTTCTAAGTGCTTCAGTTTGTAACCGCCCTGCTGCTACGGTCGCAGGTTCGAATCCTGCCTCGGGTATGGATGTGTGTGATGTTCTTAGGTTAGTTGGGTTTAATTAGTTCTGTGTCTAGGGGACTGATGACCTCAGATGTTAAGTCCCATAGTGCTTAGAGCCATTTGAACCATTTGAACAAAATAAGGGAAACCAGAGCACGCGCGGAGAGGTATACAGTAGGCGAACTTTCTTTCCGGGCGCTGTACGAGACTGGAATAAGACAGAGTTACTGAGAAGATGAACACTATGCCAGGCACTTGAATGTGATTTGCAGAGTATCTATGCAGATGTACTTGTAGATGAGTACGGACCTGTACATTGGTGATGAGAAAACTGAGAAAAGGGGAATGCCAACTTCTCGATTTCAATGAATTCTCGTTCGTCTCGAAAACCGAAGTCGGTTCTCGATTTTGTTTTACCATCTCATTTTTCGCTTCTGAGTTCTCGGTTTCCGAGTCTCGCTTATCAGTTCCAGTTTCTTAGTTCTAGCTTCTCGTTTCTCGCTTCTCAGTTTTTGTTCCTTAGTTTCCGCTTTTTAGTTCTCGTTCCATCGTTCTCGGTTATTACTCGTTGCATTTCAGGCTGTGTAATGATTCCCACAGATCAAAACATGACGGAAGTTTCCAGTTTACAAATTTGTGCTTGTTTTCATTTTCTACATCTACATAGATACTCCACAAGCCACCTTACCGTGCAAGGCGGGGGTACCATGTTCCACTACTAATCATTTCCTTTCCTTTTCCACTCTCGGACGTAGCGACGGAAAACGACTGTCTATATGCCTCAGTATGAGCCCTAGTGTCTGTATCTTACGTTCTTGGTCCTTAAGCGCAACGCATGTTGGCGGCAATAGAATCATTCGACAGCCAGCTACAAATGCTGGTTCTCTTAGTCTCATCAATAGTGTAATTAGAAAAGAACGTCGCCTTCCATCCAGGGATTCCCATCTGAATTCCCGACGCATCTCCGCAACATCTACGTGTTGTTTAAATCTACCGGTAATAAATCTAGCTGCCCGCATCTGATGTGCTTCGATTTCCTTCAATCCGACCTGGTACGGATCCCAAACACTCGAGCAGTATTCAAGAATAGATCGCACCAGCGTCCTGTATGAGGCTTCCCTTGCAGACGAACAACACTTTTCTAAAATACTTCCCAATAAACCGAAGTCGAGCATTCGCCTTCCCTACCACTTTCGTCACATGCTCGGTCCATTTCATATCGCTTTGCAACGTTACGCCTAAATGTTTAAACGACGTGATTGTGTCAAGCAGTACACTACTAACGCTGTATCCGAACACTACAGGTTTGTTTTGCCCACTCACTCGCATTACCTTACATCGTCCCACATTTAGAGCTAGCTGCTGTTCATCACACCAATTAGAAATTTTGTCTAAGTCGTGTTGTGTCTTCCTGCAGCCACTCAGCTGTGATGCATAACCGTACACCACAGCATCACCAGCAAACATCCGCAGATTGCTGTCCACCCGGTTCGCGAAATCACTTATGTATGCAGAGAACAACAGCGATCCTATCGCACTTCCCTGGGGCACTCCAGTCAATACCCTTGTCTCTGATGAACACTCGCCGTCGAGGCCAACATACTAGGTTCTGTTACTTACGAAGTCTTCGAGCCACTCACATGACTGTGTCTGTGAACTTATTCCCTCGTTAACAGCCTGCAATGTGGCATGGTGTTAAATGCTTTCTGGAAATCCAGAAATATGGAATCTGCCTGTTGCCCTTCATTCATAATTCGCAGTATATTGTGTGCGAAAAGAGCAAGCTGAGTTTTGCACGAGCGATGCTTTCTGAAACCCTCTGATTTGTGGACATAAGCTTCTCAGTCTCAAGAAAATATATTATATTCAGAGTCCATGTAAGCGGGCCCGGGTTCGATTCCCGGCCGGGTTGGAGATTTTCTCCACTAGGGGACTGGGTGTTGTGTTGTCCTCATCATCATTTCATCCTCATCACCGGCGCACAAGTCTCCCAATGTGGCGTCGACTGAAATGAGACTTGCGCTTGGTGGCCGAATTTCCCCAGCTGGGGCCTCCCGGAAATAATGCCATACGCTCATTTCATTTCCTTTTTTATATTCGAAATGAGAATATGTTAATGGGTTCTACAGCAAACTAAAATTACGGATATTGGTCTGTAATTTTGCGGGTCTGTCCTCTCACACTTCTTGTATACAAGAGTCAACTGCGCTTTTTTCCAGACGCTTGGGACCAGGTGCTGGGCGAGAGATTCTCGTAAATGCAAGCTAGGTAAAGGACCTATGCTATAGAATACTTTTCGTAAAAGTGAACTGGGATTCCATCCGGACCTAGTGACTTATTTGCTTTCAAATAATTCAGTTATTTTGAAAGGTAACTTGTTTGGGCTATTTAATTGATTGAGAATGTTGGCAAAATTTAGTGTACCAACAACATTTATTTTTCCAAACAAAACATAAATAATACCAAACAAGTTATAGATTGAATACCCTAAACAACTACCTACTGATCAAACTCGTTGTTGCTGGGATTCACAGTACTAACAAATTTTTTGAAGGACATCATCTTTACGCCAGTGACTGTTGTAAGTTTTTATCACACTATTGCAATTTCGGCCATAGCCCATTATCAAGTGATATTTATGGCTTTAAGCCATGTGTCAGCTTACATTATGTTGACATGGTTAAAGCCATAAATATCGCTTGATAATGGCCTAAGGCCGAAAAAGCAATAGTGTAATAAAAAACTTACAACAGTCACTGGCGTAAAGATGATGTCCTTCAAATAACTATGGTTTATTACTCCACTAGGTGCATCTTGGTTGGCAAAACCAGTTCAACTACGTGATCAGTGAGTCAAGTACTCTGGCCCTGATAATGTGGATAACGCAAGCTGAATTGATTTGACGCTGAGGAGACTTTGATTGATCAAATTTACAGTAGTTTCTCTACATGGTTACAACTGAGAGGAAGTGGCGACTGAGATCTGTACGCCTCGACAATGCTGGAGCGGCAGTATGTTACCCTGTTTACTTAGTGTGGCCACGTGACTTGGAACTGGCGAGATGTGTGCGGCGGCGGAGGTGAGACGTGGAGGCGGCACCTGTGAGTCATTTGCAGCCACGAAAGAAATGCAAAAATCTCACGGCTTAGCGATCAGACAGACGGATCGCAATTTACTCTCTACCAGAGCACTTAAATCATGGTAGATTTCAATGTGTGACGCACCCGTTCGCTGGTCGTACCAAGGACAAATTTGGCTCGCTCATACAAGAGAGCGTACAAGGATACTAAACGTCAAGACAAAAACGAATAAGTGTGCCCTCAGCAAACGAGTATTCCGAGACGTTTGAAGTCCCACTGTCGCTACAGTAAGAACTTCACCACAGGCTCCCCAGTCGAAAACTACTTGCAAGTGTAGTCAGTTTCAGGACAGGTCCCAAGTACCAGCCACACATGCCACAGCTTCTACTAGAAGTCCATTACCAGACCAAAGTCCCACACCCCAGTGCTTCGCACCTCTCTAGAAAAAAACTCCGTTTTCCCACAAAATGCACGAGTGACACTGCCTTCAGCCTATCTTAAGCCAATCACAAGGCTCTAGAGATGCTAAATCTCCCCTCCGACACGACAGCACAAACTCACATTAAACCAGGGCAAGGGTTAAGAAACCTGCATCTCCCTTAAAAAAAAAAAAAAAAAAAAAAAAAAAAAAAAAAAAAAAAAAAAAAAAAAAAAAAAAGTCAGTTACTGACTTTTTTAAGTTTTCACCGAGGGGTGAATAGATGATTTTTTCCGAAGTCGTGTCGCTTCCCACAGCAACAAGCGAACAGATACAATCTCAAACATCTGTATCTAAATCGCCTGTGCCTCAGAGCTTGTTAGTCCTAGCTATGAGGTGTAATAAAGATTCTATCTCTAAATGTCTCCCAGATGCCACAGTTTTCTCACGCAGCGGAGGTGGCTGAGGGAAGTGGTTCACTGGCCTACTTGCTCTATCAGTGAACATGTAAACATGTGAATTTTTATTATGCGTGGCTGTGCACACAGTGCCCAGTTTACGACTCCTCTATGTAGACGCATTCCTTTAGGCCGTCGCCCCTGCCCAGGCTTCTGCTGGCGCCACGACAGGTATCGCGACATTGTTCTACTGGAGTCCTGTCTCAATGAGGAGCTCCCCTGTCTGCCCTGTATGGCTGTGGGCCTGTCCAGCAAATTTACTAAGGGATGTGTTCGCCGCCAATTCCTTTCAACTACCAACAAGCCATTTCTATGAGCTAAAAATCATAAAAATACCTCATGCTTTTAGTGCCCTAACAGGCTCCATCAACATCTGCTCAGGCCGTTAACTTTTCTAGGGTCTCACTCAAGGTTCTTCAGGTTGTAATAAAATCATTAATAATTTTCCGCATGCGAAAAATAGGTGAGACAGTAACTTGTCCTCTCCCTGTCTCCCTACGCCATGGATGCTTGTTGACTGTGTCGTCCATATGGGACTCTGCCTGATAATCAAATGCAGGTACGTTTGTGCGATGCTCCTTTGTGAACGATCTCTTGAACGTGAAATTAAAAACTTCGGCTTTCTTCAACTGCCACACCAGTGTTGTTAACAAGCAACTGAATGGAAGCCATAGACCCTCTTAACGATTTTACATAGGGTCAGCAGACTTATTAAATGAACTTGGACAGCATCGTTGATTTCTTCATTTCTTCATTTCTTAAACAAAATTAGAAAGTTGAACAGAAATGTGTATTAAAACACATACCGAATGCAGGAGTCACTGTGGGACAGGGCTTACACGTATAGAGAACGAACGATGTTAACGTTATCCAAAATTTTCTGTTTCTCGGCCAATTAGTGATATGCCCGAGTTCAGTAAAATATAAAATTTTGGAAATATTTAATAACGAACAGAACTCTATAGAACTTTCTAAAGGAAGCTCAAACGGAACACATTTTCACGCACCCATGTCCTGAAACGTTATCCAACTTCCTATGCTCATATAAACATAGACCAATCTCATTTTTTTTAACTAGAGACAAGTTCCATTTAAATTCCTTCAAGATTATCTTGAATGTGACTACAGACTTATGAAAATCAGCTGCAATTGACTACGTATAACTGACAGTGCACTTCCACTTAGCCTTATTTTCAACATGATACACACATTACGTTCGACAGTAATATTTATCTTTCGCTAAACGCTGCCTCTGGTAAATATTTATGCCATTCTCTTATAGCCCGATCTACGAACGATGGCGGTTTGCGCAAATCGACAAATGAACGGGGATTGCATTGTTCCCAGCGACAGTTAACAGAACGCGCTTTATGTAAGCAGGTATCCTGCAAATTATGTCTCTCACTTACTTCAGTAGCGCCGGCCGCTGTGGCCAAGCGGTTCTAGGCGCTTCAGTGTGGAACCGCGTGACCGCTACGGTCGCAGGTTCGAATCCTGCCTCGGGCGTGGATGTGTGTGCTGTTCTTAGGTTAGTTAGGTTTAAGTAGTTCTAAGTTCTAGAGGACTGATGACCTCCGATGTTAAGTCCCATAGTGCTCAGAGCCATTTGAACCATTTTTCTTCAGTATAATTTATCGCTCACCTCTACCATCAGCCATGACAAATCGCAACAAGTGGAAAAGAAATTCACTATGATCAGGTTTAATGCTCGCATTAGGCAGAGTGCTCAGAACATTATTGCCGGCGGGTGCGTGACTTAGATGCCCAGAACGAGCCTAAACTCGACCGCCATTTTTGTGACCCTAGCTGTAACTGGATTACTTAAAGAAAAGAGGAAAAGAAGTGGACTGTTGTATTTGTCGAATTTTTTGAATTTAGCACTTGTGTTAGGTTTATTTTGATTTTAGAGAACAGTCGTTTTTGACGATTTCTACTGCATAGCTGCGCCTACCGGAACCATATTATACCTGCGCCTAATGGCGAACCAATAAAATACGCTGACTCCCTCCGGTGATCAGCTGTCGATCGTGGCCGTCAGCAGAAATTTTTCCAAGACGATGTGATATTCCGAAACTTCCATTTTTGATATGTCTGATTCGCAGAGTTGGAAAACATGTAGTGCACCAGAAACTAAATTAGGCAAAATGCACTAAAAGGTATTGTTGCGCTAACGATTGATAGTTATCCAATCAATATTTTTAAGATAGATTATTTTGATATCTAAATGTTAACCATATTCAACTGTAATGCAAAGTACGACTTTTCTTGTTATTAATAACGATGTTGATTCCACTTTCTTGATCCAAAGATTCAAAATTTAATCATAATAAGATTAAATCCAGGGTCCCCATCGAGTTATGAAATAGAGCTGGAAAAACTTTACAAGAACAAAATAATTTCTAGCCACATAAATGTGATATGAAACGAAAATTAAAATTCTGCAACACGAAAATGCCAGAACGGTCGAGAAAAACCTGTCGGATCTCAACAGAACGGCCAACATTAGTACTCCTCGAACTGGAGGAACAGGCAGTAAACTTTCCAAAAAAAGCCTTGTTAGATTGGATGTCATTTTCTGTTTATGCAGATAACATTTTCTCGACCTTCAAATTTCAAACTTTTCTCCTTTCTTCTAGTGTCTGAAATGGTATTTTCTATTTTGACTGATGAATTTGGGCTAACTGAGTGAGTAAAGATGGATGTGTTTTATAGAGTGCGGCGGCTCGATCCTGATATTTCTTGACTAGCTGGTAGTGGTTAGTCGTTGTTAATATTGTTAATATTGGTTTCTTTTTGATCTCAGGGCGTGGTAATTGTTAATTTTCTTTGAGAGAAGACACCACAATCTATTGTATGTAAGAACTGTCGTAAGGCAGAGTTCGTAGTATCTTTCTCTCTTGAACTTTGGTGGATTAATCAGTGAATGAAGACTATAATTTTTAGAAAGTTGTGTCCAAATTAATTTTAGACGCTGAAGGTAGGTTAAATTCACGTCAAAAGTTATTTTTGCGAGTCATTATGAAGTCAACGTTCATTAATGCTGAAAGTCAAGGAACCTATGCCAATGTTAGCTTTCGTTCAATTTGATGAAAAAATGACTATCGCTACGCTGCGTAAAGTGGCAATCAAAAATAAAGTTCTCACACACACTACGTTTACATGCGACACGTCTTCCGAAAGACGAAAACCGAATTCCGGAAACCGTTTTTCTCTGTCGCGTTTACTGTTACGATCTGAAGCGGATTTGCTAGCCCAGTT
This sequence comes from Schistocerca piceifrons, assembly GCF_021461385.2. Lineage (NCBI taxonomy): Eukaryota > Metazoa > Arthropoda > Insecta > Orthoptera > Acrididae > Schistocerca > Schistocerca piceifrons. The sequence goes on from NC_060138.1 coordinate 80,729,504, forward strand.
AAATATGGCGCCTGGAAAACAGCTGTTTCAGTTTCTGATTTAGTAAGCACAATCGCTATTTCTCTTCAATTAGACTAGGTGTAAACAGCTTCAGTCTAACATTTCTACTTAGCCTTGCGTTCAATGTACAAAAAGCCACTCCGTCCATATTAGCCGAAAATTATTATAAACAAGAGAAGACATGACAGCCCAAGCACGTTTCAAAACCGGTTGCTTTTACATGGGAGCGAAAATCGATTGCGGAATTGGAAAACCGGCAACCGGAAGCGGAATTCCGGAATCGATTTTGAAGTTTTTACATGACCACCCAGAAGCGGTATTGGGAAATCAGTTTACGAAATCCAGTTTTGGGAGCCTCATGTGAACGGGATGACAGTTTCAACTTTAAATTAGTTCCTATCCACTGTAAAATCTCTATGTCCTCCCCTGAATTCACTAAAAAATTAATTATCATTTCTTTTTAATAATAAAACTTTTCCCTTTCAGCAATATAGTCACTTTCAGAGAATGTGGAAGGTACTTATGAAATTAATGTTCTGAATACTTTCACAATATATATATTTTTGCAATTAAGAGTCATAAGCGCTCACAAGAGCTACCACAATACAGACAACTTGATACAAGATGAGAGCGAGACAATATTGTCTCGACTATTTATAGACTTATATAACTCATAAGTTGATGTAACTATAATTTCTTACACCTAAACGTTTTTAGTACACTAATTATTCTTTTGAAATGGTTGTTCTTCAATAATTCACAATTATACAAAAATATTAACGAAATTATTTAAAATCTTAGCTTATGGCGATAGCTTGAAGAGTCTGCTGCAATAGCTCTACCGTGTAAATCTGAATGTTTGTTTTAATTAATGAAGACTCCAGCCCAGAAAGCATACACGTTATGATCTGAATGTATAATTTGCAAGCCATCATGTGTGTTCTTCATCCATAGATAAAAGCTGAACTATTGTTGAGATTCCGTTGTGCAGCAGTGGGCGGGATCCATACTTCAAAATATTGGATGTGTCCATTTCTGCAGTTCGAAATCGGCTGAACGAGGAAAAGAAAGAGAAATGATTAACGACATTATATCAGCATAGTTTCGTAAAAGTTCGCATCCATCTTGCCTGTAGAATGGCTCAGAAAGAGTCACTGCACCAAAGAAATTCTCTTGTACGATGTGAAAAAAGAAGTCTCAAGACATGCAGTTATTTCTTACGTCACAGTATTTTACATCACACTCAGCAGTGTTAAGTCTGCAGATTAGCTGAATCGCAGACAATCATTGCCAGAATTTTGTGAGAATTCTGCAATGCATGAAATGTCCGTACTCCAAATTACAGAAGAGAGCAAGCATCCCCTACATCTATATCTGCATCACACTCAGCAGACTACCTAACGGTGTGTGGTGGAGAGTACTTCTGCTAACACTAAGTAAACCCCCTTCCTGCCCCTCCCGCGAATGGCGCATGGGAAGAATGATTGTCGGTTGCTTCTATATCAGCTCTAATTCCTCGAATTTTCTCATCGTGGTCATTTCGCGAGATGTATGTGGGACGGAGTAATATGTTTCCCGATTCTTCCCGGAAAGTGTTCTCTCGAAATTTCAATAGTAAACTTCTTGGTTATAGGCACCACCTCTCTTGTAACGCTCTCTCGCCGACTAAACCATCCCGTGAAGAAATACGTCGCTCTTCTCTATCAGTTCTATCAGCTCTACCTGGTAACTGTCTGGTATCTGCTTTTCCGACTATTTGTTTTATGTGCTCATTCCACTTAAGGTTGTTCTGGATGGTTACTCTCTTTTATATTTTGCTGTAGATGTTGTTTCCAGCAGTTTTTCATCACTATTGTAGTTGTGCATTGGTGGATTTCTTTTCCTATGTATGTGCAATATATTATATTTATTCATATTCAGGGTCAACTGCCAGAGTCTGCGCTATTCATTAATCCTCTGCATATCTTTCTGCAAGTCGATACTGTCTTGGCTGTTGCTACATTCTTGCAGACAACCGAATCATCTACGAACCGTCTTAGAGCTTCGACACTTTGTATTGAATCATTTATATAAAATGTAAATACACTATTGGCCATTAAAATTGCTACACCACGAAGATGACGTGCTACAGACGGGAAATTTAACCAACAGGAAGAAGATGCTGTGATATGCAAATGATTAGCTTTTCAGAGCATTCACACAAGGCTGGCGCCGGTGGCGACACTTACAACGTGCTGACATGTGGAAACTTTCCAACCGATTTCTCATACACAAACAGCAGTTGACCGGCGTTGCCTTGTGAAACGTTGTTGTGATGCCTCGTCTAAGGAGGAGAACTGCGTTCCATCACCTTTCCGACTTTCATAAAGGTCGGATTGTAGCCTATCGCGATTGCGGTTTATTGTATCGCGACATTGCTGCTCGCATTGGTCGAGATCCAATGACTGTTAACAGAATATGGAATCGGTGGGTTGAGGAGGGTAATACGGAACGCCGTGCTGGATGCCAACGGCCTCGTATCACTAGCAGTCGAGATGACAGGCATCTTATCCGCATGGCTGTAACGGATCGTGCAGCCACGTCTCCATCCCTGAGTCAACAGATGGGGACGTTTGCAAGATAACAACCATCTCCACGAACAGTTCGACGACGTTTGCAGCAGCATTTACTATCAGCTCGGAGACCATGGCTGTGGTTACCCCTGACGCTGCATCACAGACAGGAGCGCCTGCGATAGTGTGCTCAACGATGAACCTGGATGCACGAATGGAAAAATGTCATTTTTTCGGAAGAAAAATGTCGTGTGACTAGGCCCTCCCGTCGGGTATACCGTTCGCCGGGTGCAAGTCTGTCGACTTTACGCCACTTCGGCGACTTGCGCGTCGATGGGGATGAAATGATGATGATTAGGACAAAACAACACCCAGTCCCTGAGCGGAGAAAATCTCCGACACCGCCGGGAATCGAACCCGGGCCCTTAGGATTGATATTCTGTCGCGCTGACCACTTTTTTTTTAATAAAAACATTTACTAAAAAAAACAATGTTACACATTCCATATACATACTAAGTTCATGTACTAACCATGGACACTTGTTATACATGAAGTTATTTAAACAAAAACAGTTTGATCATTTCAGTTATGATGATGTTAAAGAAAGACAACAGAAGGTTGTGTTGCTCCCTGAATTACCAGAAGGAATTAAGTTAAACATCAAGAAAAGTTTTTTTAAAGACATTCAAACTTCAACATGAAGAAATAAAATCTGCATTTTGGATTACATGAGCTCCAATCTTTACAGAAACATAAATAGTTATTTATGATGGATATCAGCAAGTTGTTGGGATAATTTTAAATATAAAACAATTTAATTAGACAATTTCTGAAATACTTGAGAATGGCGGAAAGGAGATATATAATGAAGTTGTCTAGCCTTCCAACTACACTTTCTGGATATTAATTGAATGTTAAGTATCTGAAGTGATCAGACCTATATAATAAGTCTTTCACTGCCAATCTGACTTACACATCGCAGTGCAAAAATGAACAGGGCAATGTGCCAGCCATTAAATATTACATTATCAGACAGAATCTTATGGTTTTAACCAATCGACAAGAACCGTTCCAAAACAATTGTCCATTTCCAGATTTCTAATATAAGTCAATAACGCGCCTTTAATGTTTATAGTTTTGACACTATTAGACACACAATCTCACTGTCACATAAGTTCTGTACATTAGCTTATAAATTTCAAAAACTACTCTCTGAAGTAGAAAAAGAACAAACTAAAAATATACTGTAAAATTTTAAATAATATCCTTAAGGTAACTACAATACATCACTGCCAACGAAGTCTTCTTTTTTATATTAACCAATGCCCATTCTTTCAAATAAAATTTTTAACATATTACCGAACTTTTTCTTGTGATTCGAATACCTTCTAATTTTGTGGAATTCACACAGTATGTGTACCTTGAACTCTATGATGCTATCGGATCCTAATTTGTTAAGGACGTAGTTAACAAAATTTCCCAGCAACGAGTACACAGCGTTATTTTTTTCTTCTGGGAAATAGCGTGCTTCAAGCCTGTGTATCAATGACAGCGATATATACTCAGGGGATGTTCTTGTAATCAGAGCTATTTGCTCCCTGGTCCACTTCCAACTATTCATGTGACCACTGCAAGTATATCTGTGAATTACTGTGTCAACTAGATGGCATTTTTGACATAAATTTGTTTCACAGAGTCCGATTGCGTGCAGTCTTTCATTGGTGCTAAATATGTTGTTAACTGTCTTGTACCATGACGTTTTTATATTAGACGTGAGCACATAAGAACTAATGTTTTTCCAAATCTCAGTCCACTCAATGTTTGAAAACTGTCGTTCTATTTTGTTCCTTCCTTCGCTTATCTTTCGTTCCCGCATTATGGCTCTCGATGTTAAGTGTCGTGACTGCCTGAGTTCGACACTAACATAACTAAACTCAACATAGAAAATCCTCAGATGCTTTAAGCGACTGTTGATATTCTGCACGTCAATCGGGGGAAGCAGGCTTCGAGGTTTAATGATCTCGAAAAGTTGGCTGGTTATGCTTTCTCGTTTGTCTCTTATTAAATTAACTTGCCTTTTGATAAAAAGTGCAGAGGCTTTATCCGTTATATCAGTTAATCCTAGTCCACCATATTTAGGATCTAAAGTGGCTACTTTAGCAGGTACTCTGAACACTTCACCTCTCCACAAAAAGTTGGTGATTTCGGACATTATTCTCCTCGCTATCATTCTCGGTATTGGAAACAGCTGGGCATTATAATAAGCTTTAGCAAGGATGCATGAGTTGACATACTGTGTTCTTTGAACTTGGTTCATATATCGAGTTAAATTCTCTATAATGGCTCCTTGCACTTTATCTGCTGCAACTTTCCAATTTAAAGCCGTCATTTTCATAGGGCATGCTGCTAGGGTGATCCCAAGTGTTTTATGCTGTAGGACTAATTTTGCCCACTCGACGTTGATATTATCAAAACCTCTGAGATTTAACATCTTACTTTTTTTCCGTTTGCATTGGCTCCAGATGCTCTACAGTACGAATCAATCACTGTTGCTAGCGTGGTTACCTCGCCATTATTCCTTATAACGACCCCTATATCGTCAGGTTATTATTGTTTTATTTCCTGATAATGTTAAGCCTTTTAATCCAGCATGGACATGTCGGAGGAAAGGTTCCAGCGAAATGGTGAAGAGCGACATGGTCAGAGGACTTCCTTGAGGAACACCTCGTTGTATTTGCATCGGCCTGGATTGTTGACAATTCACCGCTATTTTAGCATTTATTCCAGTTGCTATGTTCTTAATCAACTGTATGGCCCTATCGTTGAAACCTATTTTCTTCAATGTCTGTAGAAGATATTCATGATTTACTACATCGAACGGTTTATAAAAATCTAGAAACAATAAAGCACACTTTATGTTTGTTACAGAAGTTATAGCAATGATATCCCTGAATTCCGCTAGATTTTAAAAAATAGTTCTGCCTTTCGCGCAGTTCTGATGTTGACTAATAATTTTATCTGTAAGGCATGAAATTCTCTTGTTTACTATTCTAGCTATTAATTTATAATCAGAATTCAGCAGTGAAATTGGACGAAAATTATTTAAATCTTTGTTTCCATTATTTTTTGGCACCAGCACAATTATACTCTCCTTAAACTCAGCCGGAATCATTTTACCCTGAATAACCTCATTTACAATGTCCGTGATTTTCGCATCTACTATTGGCCAGTAACGGATGCAAAACTCTGTTGGCAGACCATCCGGTCCTGGGGATTTTTTTGGTGGTGAGGCGCACAGAATCTCATACAAGTCTTCTTCAGTGACAACCTCGAGAAAATTTCCGTTTTCATCTTCTGTCAGCTGTGGGTCTAGGATGTCAAGGAAGTCTTCCAAGGAAGCATCACTACTTTGATGCACAGCGTATAGCTCGCAATAATAGCGATAAATCTCGTCCATGACGCCCTGCTGAGTTCTGAGAATAGTACCGTGTTTTGTTCGAATTTCATCAATAAAAGTCCTTCTCCCGTTCTTCGTATGCTTCACTAAATGATATAGGGAAGTAGTTTCATCTTCTGACACCGAATTTGCCTTCTATTTTATTTCCAACCCTTCCATTTGACTTCTCTTGATATTAAGTAACTTGGCTTTGACTTTTTTGATGTCTGCTATCCGAAGTGAGGAACCTGCTGAGACTTGATCATATAGATCTCTCAAAACGGAATAATAATACTCTATAGTGCATTTCATTTCCCTTGCGCTCTGGGCACTGCATTGAGTAAGAACCTTCCTCAACTTTGGCTTTGCCATTTTAACCCACCAGTCAATAGCAGTGGCATATCTACTACGGGCTCGCAGGCATATTGCCGATGTTTCTTTCATCAGGTCTTCTAAATAATGTTTTACAAAGAAGGAAGTGCTCAAATTCCACTGATTCTAACCGGTTGTCTTGTTAGATTTATGCAAGCTAAGACACTTGAATGGTCTGAAAAGTACGTGAGAATGGTTTCTACTTTTGTCACGGAAGTTTCAAGATTTATAGAAATATATAGTCTATCAATCCTGCTGCGTGATGTTGCCGTGACATAAGTGAAATCAACAATGGAGTGGTATTTGATTTCCCATATATCCTTTAATTCTAAACCAGTAACTAGGTGTTTTAGTTCACATGAGAAATTAAAATTAGGTAACTAATCTTTTCGATTTAGAACACAATTAAAATCACCTCCAAGTAATAACTGTCTTGGAGTTTTCTTTAACAAGTATATCAGGTCATCTTTGAAGAAACGTGCCCTGTCAGCTCGGTGAGAACTTCCTGAAGTGGCGTACAAGTTGATGATAGTCACATAATAGATTTTTAGTCCTATTCCGGATTCCAGTCGTTCCACCTCGCTTACTGTAATCCCTTCCCTCACCAAAACAGCTGTTCCAACACTTGTTTCGGGAGACACATTTATGTAACTGACAAAACCGGGAATTACTAAATCCGAAATTAGAACTTCTTGTAACAGGGCAATATCAGTCGCGGATTCGTACAAAAATTCCTTAACGGCCGATAATTTCAAACCGGTCGTAATTTTATTTATGTTTATAGTGGTGACAGAATAAGATTGCGTCATTGTGCTGTCACTATGTAGTTGTTTCGATGAACTAATTTAGTTTCCTGTGGTTCAGGGTTCAGTCAAGCTGTAACAGTTTTCTCGGAAGGCTGAACATGGAATAACACTTCAATCAGTTTATTAGTAACTGTCCCGTTTTTTTCTACTTCTGATGTTTTCTCTTGTGCCGCAAGCAGACTGATTTCCTGGTGAACTTTCTAATTTTTCCTCCAGTGATTCGTATAAGACCATTTCGGACTGAACATTCTTTGGGCTTGGGTCGCCCCTACCGGATTTTCCCTTCCCTTGGTTACGAGCTACATTCTCATTTGGTTGCGTCGGTATTTTACTTCGCGGCTTATCTGGAGCAGCGGCAGACGGTTTCGCAATTTCGCTTGCCGGCACCTGCCCTGAGGTGTTGACCGTGATTTCAGTTTGGCCACCATTTCCTGGTTCTTTATTATTTTCACTCACTCCCTGGTCGAGGGAAACAAATGGAGACTGCAGTTTTGTAACCTCTCCCTGAATTTGTTTATTAACAGATAGCTGCTGATCTTTGCAATCGGGGCTACTGCACCTGTTGTTTCTTGCAAATTAATGCTGATTACACCCCCTTCATTTTATGGTACCGTATGTGTATTATCTTTCTGTTCATCAGTTTCTATTCGCATTTTGCCTTCAGGTTCCTACGCCTCCTGATCGCACTGTTTTTGCTTGCGAAGTGAGGGAGTGGGACAAGACAGCTCGTCCTCTGAAAAACTATCAGTTATTTCCAGAAGTCGTCTTTTCGGTTGCATTTCAGTTTCACGAGCAGTGGTAACACAGTTTCCCTTCGTTGTTAACTGGGGAAATTGACTGTTATCGTGAAGGGAGACATCAGCTTGGCCCGCTGATACGGATTTTTCCTCCTTACACGAAGCATCACAACAACATTTCACCAGGCAACGCCAGTCAACTGCTGTTTGTGTATGAGAGATCGGTTGGAAACTTTCTTCATGTCAGCACATTGTAGGCGTCGCTACTGGCGCCAAACTTGTGTGAATGCTCTGAAAAGCTAATCATTTGCATATCTCAGCATCTTCTTCCTGTCAGTTGATCCGGGCTAATCTTTGGTAACAGATCATTTAAGGTAAGATCCTGACGCTGTATCAAATTACTTTTAAGAACAACAGTTCGCCGCGGACATTCCTGACTGAGATGTATAACCAATGGCACCCCATACCATCACGCTGGGTGATACGCCAGTATGGTGATGACGAATACACGATTCCAGTGTGCGTTCACCGCGATGTCGCCAAACAAAGATGCGTCCATCATGATGCTGTAACGGAACCTGGGTTCATCCGAAAAAATGACGTTTTGCGATTCGTGCACCCAGGTTCGTCGTTGAGTACACCATCGCAGGCGCTCCTGTCTGCGATGCAGCGTCAAGGGTAACCTCAGCCATGGTCTCCGAGCTCATACTCCATGCTGCTGCAAACGTCGCTGAACTGTTCGTGCAGATGGTTGTTGTCTTGCAAACGCCCCCATCTGTTGACTCAGGGATCGAGACGTGACTGCAAGATCCGTTACAGCCATGCGGATAAGATGCCTGTCATATCGACTGCTAGTGATACAAGGCCGTTGGGATCCAGCACGGCGTTCTGTATTACCCTCCTGAACCCACCGATTCCATATTCTGCCAACAGTCATTGGATCTCGACCAATGCGATCAGCAATATCGCGATATGATAAACCGCAATCGCGATAGGCTACAATCCGACCTTTATGAAAGTCGGAAACGTGATGATACGGATTTTTCCTCCTTACACGAAGCATCACAACAACATTTCACCAGGCAACGCCGGTCAACTGCTGTTTGTGTATGAGAGATCGGTTGGAAACTTTCTTCATGTCAGCACATTGTAGGCGTCGCTACTGGCGCCAAACTTGTGTGAATGCTCTGAAAAGCTAATCATTTGCATATCTCAGCATCTTCTTCCTGTCAGTTAAATTTCGCATTTGTAGCACGTCATCTTCGTGGTGTAGCAATTTTAATGGCCAGTAGCGTAAGTGGGCATTGTTTCTACCTAATAAAGCAGTGAGCTAGCTTCATCATCTCACCATGGAGAAACATTACACGCCTTTATAGAATCCACTCTGGGTTCTATAGAGGAGATTTTCGTTATCTAAAAATTTCATGATGTCTTAGCATAAAAAATGTATATATCCCCAATAGACAGACATCAACTTTACCCTCTCGCCCCTTACCCCCTTGCGGACGCCTATGATGCTAGTTTGTTATTCGGGCAGATATATAGTCGGCAGCATGACGTGTCTCGGTGTCTCGGCAGTGCTGTCAGTGCCCTTGCGCTGGTCGTTAGCGCAGTGCGCGTGCGTGTTTACTGCCGGAGGCAGCCCCGGTAGGCGCAGTCTGGGCGAATCGCCCGCCAGCCCGCCGCTGCCTGCCCCGACCGCCCGCTCCGTTGCCCTGGCGCCTACCTGTCTGCATATTCAATGCAAATAGCGGCAGGCAGGACGCACAGTGCCTCCGCCGCGGCGCGCGAATATTGATGAGGCGCCGCCTAATAAACACCCACAGCCCGGCGCCGGCGACGGCGCCTGCGCCTGCGCCGCGGACAGTGGCAGCGGCAGCGGCTGAGCCGCGCTGGCGGCAACTGGCGACCGCGCCAGGACACAAGTTTGCGCATTAGCGGCGCGCCGCCTGCCCTCGCTTAATGCTGTACAAATTTCCGAACAAGGCTCGTTAGCTCGCGGCGGCGAGTGCAGACGGGTGGATTAATCCGGCGAGCGGCGCGGGTGGAAGAGGAAACGACAACGACGCGACTCCAGACGGGCTTTGTCGTTCGCAGAGCCCCTAACACCTCCGCATCCCGACCTCGCGACGGACTCTGCGAAATCGCTCGTCCACAGCGCACAGTGTGTCACCAAATATGTGAACTTTCATACATCTCAATATGAAGCATTCTCCTGCAGTAATGAATACACCCACAGCCAAGACTCTTAAATCTCTTTGCAGAAAGTATTGTTGAAAGACGTTACTAATAGATTTCTCCTCAGTTTTTTGCTGGGTTTATTCCAGTCTCTGTCTTCTCCTACAGCTTTTACCCTCTACAGTTCCCTGCAGTACCATGGAATTTACTCCCTGATGTCTTAACACATGTCCTTTCATGCTGTCCCTTGCTGTAGCGTTTTCCATATGTTCCTTTCTTCCCCAGTTTTTTGGAGAACCTCCTCATTTCGTATTTTGTCAGTCCAGCTAATTTTCAATATTCTTCTGTAGCACCACATTCGAAATGCTTTGATTCTATCCTGTTCCAGTTTTCTCACTGTCCATGATTCACTGCCATACAGTTCTATGCTCCAAATTTACATTCTTCTATCAGGCTGCTGCATCAGTTTTCGTTTTGCATGTTGGTATTCTGGTTTCTATGGATTTGTTTATAGATTGTTAAATTTCATTTCTAGTTCACTGGTACTGTTTGAGTTTACATATTATGATTTTGTCATTTGGAGATAGCCTAGTCGAGCTGTGGACGCTAGAAAATGAAGAGCCAAGTGGAGAAATCGGAACATTTCCGACATCTTCATGTATTTCATTTAAATAGAGGATCGACAGCAGCGGAGACAGCCAGAACCATTTTCGTCGTGTATGGGGACAGTGCCATTGGACAGAGCACGACATGAAAATGGTTTGCTCGTTTTAAGAAGGGCCGTTTTACCATTTGTGAACAGTGATGCTGTGGTGCACTAAGAACTGCTTCCCCGAGGTGTAACCATCACTGCTGATATTTAGTGTCAACAAATGAGACGCCTTCCAGAAGCAGTCCAAGAACAAGGACCAGGAACATGGCATGAAGTGATGCTACTCCACGGCAATGCCCGCTCGCAGTCTGCTGGACTGACAGAGAGCTCTATACAGGTGTTGGGTAGGGAAGTCATTCCGCATCCACCTCATGTAGCTGATCTTGCACCCTCAGATATTGACCTTTGCGCTCTCGATCGAACAGTCTTCATCGTACTTCCTTCCCAGCTGAAAATGCGCTCTGAACGTGGCACAACGTCTTCTTCACGTCAAAACTACGTGATTTCTACAGTCGCGGATTCGAAAAGCTATTCCAGCGTTGAAAGACCGTTGTTAATAGTGAAGGAGACTCTGTTACTGATGACTGTTCTGTTTCTGTATCTGTTGTGTTTATTAAACTTATGGAAAAACTGTGCTAACTTATCCATCAGCCCAATATATTCCTGAAATTAAGGGATATGTTTGATATCGGTAGACTACTACTGGCCAAGAATACCCCTTTGCCTGCGCTACTCTGTTTCTGTTGTCCTCCTTGCTTCAGCCGCTGTGGGTTATTTTGGTTCCAAGGCAGCAGAATTCCATAATTTTATCCGCTTTCGGATCACCAGTTTTGATGTTAAGTATCTCGCGATTCTCATTTTTCTACTTCTTATTCTTCTTTCTCCCTTTTACTCTAAATACATATTCTGTATTAATCAGACTGTGCATTCCGTTCAGTGGATCCTGTAATTGCTCTTACCTTTCACTAATGATAGTAAAGTCATTGATATCCTTTCACCCTCAATTTTAATTTCACTCTTGAACCTTTATTTTATTTCTGTCATTGCTTCTTCTATGTATAGAGTGAACAGCAGGGGCGAAAGACGGCATCCCTCTCTTAAACCGGTTTTAATCCGAGCACATCGTTCTCGGTCATCCACTCTTATTGTTTAGTCATGATTCTTGTACATATTGTATATGAATCCCCTTTCTCTGTAGTTAACTCCAATTTTTCTGAGTATTTAAACCGTTTTTCAACATTTTATGTTGTCAAATATACGAGGGTGGCCCAGAAAGAAACATATCGCATTTGTTTCAACAATTGTTTATTGTAACGAGAATAACACTGACGAAAGAATGGTGTTTTATCTACAGACCCCATTTTTCCACGTAATCTCCATCCCGTTCTATGGCCTTCCTCCAGCTCAAAACAAGCACTTGTATGCCCTGTCGGTACTAATCCTTGTCCTGGTGGCGGAGGCAGATCTTCTCTGTGTGAATCATCTCCTCATCATCCTCAAAATGTCTTCCACGAATGGCATCCTTTAATCGACGAAACAAGTGGAAGTCCAAGGGGGTAGGTCGGGACGTAGGATGGATGGGGTAACACTGTCCAACCCTGCTTTGCGTTGTTCTCAGCAGTTGTCAGACTTGTGTGGAGCCGAGCGTTACCGTGTTGCAGCAAAGCATGTCTCGGGTTGCTGTGGCGCCAAAGTCGCCGGAAGTGCGTCTTGAGTTTTGTGATTGTGTTGTCGTTTACAGCTGAATTAAGGGTATCGCATTTTGGCATCACATCAATGAGAATCACAACTTCACAGTCCCAGAACACAATGTTCGCCCGCCCAGCTAGCCGGGCGGTCTAACTCGATGCTTCCCGAGTGGGAAGGAGTGCCGGTCCCCGGCAGGAAATTAGTGTCGAGTTGAGGTGTGCCGGCAAGCCTGTGGATGGTTTTTTAAGGCGGTTTTCGATCTCCCTCGGTGAACTTGGGCTGGTTCCCCTTAGTCCGCCTCAATTACACTATGTCGGCGATTGCTGCGTACACCATAATTACTCTACCACAGAAACCTTTGGGGTTACACTGGTCTGGTATGAGACATTCCCAATGGGGGTTCGGGGGGGGGGGGGGGGCTCCACTGGGGGATCGAACCGCACAATAACCCTGGGTTTGGTGTGGGGCGGCGGTAGGGTGAGTGGACTGCTGTAGCCTGTTGTGGGGTTGTGAACCACTGAGGGCTACGGCGGCGACGAAGCCTCTTCGTCGTTTCTAGGTCCCAAGTTCAATACACACACACACACACACACACACACACACACACACAAACACAAACAATACACACACGGTGATCATGACCTTGATGGCGGAAGCAGGTGCTATGAATTTTTTCTTCTGCAGGCAGTCGGAATGGCACCACTCCACAGACTGTCGTTTTGTTTCAGGATCAAAATGGTGAACCCAGGTTTCATCACCTGTCACAATCCGGGACAAGAAGGCCTCATCCTCAGCTTCGAAACTTTGCAGCAAATCAAGACATATATTTTTCTGTGCCGTTTGTGATCCACCATTAGACACTGTGGGACCCATCATGCACACATTTTTGAATATCCAACAGTGAGCGTAACTGCATCCACACTTTCATTGCTACTTGACAGATGCAGTGCCAACTGCCGAGTCGTAATGCGTCTGTCCTCACGAATGACAACATCAGCTCGCTGCAACATGTATGGTGTGACAGCTGTGGATGGTCTGCTGCAAATTGTGGGGCTGCGCCGAACCGCCTTCTGATGACCTCACCCTCCATGCCCAGCGACTAACTGTACCTCTGTCGACAGCAAACGCTCCATAGACTTTGCGCAACCGTTTGTGAATATTCCAGACGGTTTCTTTTTCAGCAGTGAGAAATTCAATGATGGCACTTTGCTTGTAACGTACATCACCTACAGATGCCATTTTGAAACTGTCCTGCAGCTACGCTTGAGCTGTGGTAAAAAATTGCTGTTTTGAAGAGCGCGCCGCAGCGCGTTGTGTGAAGCAGTCACCCTCCATTTCTGACGGTGGCGCCACTGTGGTAAACGCAGCTTTTGGTGTCTCCCTCTGGTGGGAAAGCGGAAAGGCTGCCTGTTCATGGGGCATTTAGGGGGCGCTATCAGCTCGGCAGGGAACCCAACAAGCCTCAATCTGATGCTTCTTCCTATCGTCCTATCTGTCTCACATCGGTGTTCTGCAAGCTCTTGGAATCCATCCTTTCCCAGCGCATTCATCACCACCTCCACCAAAACCACCTCCTCCCCAACACCAAATGTGGCTTTCGACCTTCCTTCTCTGCTGATGACCAACTCCTCCGCCTCACTCATCTCCTCTCCCTCCAGCTTAACTCCCGTCGCTCCACCATTTTTGTCTCCCTTGACCTTGAAAAGGCCTACGACCATGTCTGGCATCCCGGTCTCCTGTTTAAACTCCAAACCTACGCCCTTCCTATCAACTACATCCGTCTGATGGCCTCCTTCGTTTCCCACCGCCCCTCCTATGTTACCATCCATAATGCCAATTCCCACACCTTCTACCTTCTGTGGGTGTGCCCCAGGGCTCTGTCCTCTCCTCTACCTCCTGTACACGGCAGATATGCCCCAACCCCCCCCCCCCTCCAGGACACCTCTTGCAATATGCTGATGACACCGCATTCCTCGCCCTCGCTCCTACCCTCCAACGGTCCCAACGCCTTCTCCAGAATCATCTTGACCTTTTTGCTGCCTGGTGTAACCAGTTAACCAGTGGCTCCTGAAAATCAATCCTTCCAAGACCCAGGCAATCATCGTAGGTTGTACTACTCGCTCCTTCCGGTTCCTGGACTTCTCCCTTACTGTCTGCACCCGTCCTGTCCGCCTCACCCCCACCCTCGCCTACCTTGGCCTCACCATTGACCGTCACCTGACCTGGATCCCTCATCTCCGCTCCATCCAATCCAAAGCCCACAACTGCCTCCGACTCCTCAAACTCCTCTCTGGCCGGACATGGGGGTTGCACCCCTCTACAATCCTCCACACCTACAAATACTTAATCCGACCCCTCCTCTGTTATGCCAGTCCTGCCTGGATATCTGCCCCCACCCCCCAAATTCTGTAAGTCCCTCCAGATCCTTGAGCGTCATGCACTCCACCTCGCCTTCCGTATACACCTCCTGTTCCCCACGCAGATCTTCTATGATCTCATTCCTTTCCCCCATCTGCTCCTCTTCCTCGAACATATCCGCATCCTCTACACCTTCCGCCGTCTTTAACCCCCTCACCCCCTGGTTGCTCCTCTCCTCTCCCATCCCCGCCCCCTGCCACGTCTTCACTGTTGTATCCCCCCTACCCTTCATCTCTACACCATACATCTCCTTTCCCAAGGTGGCTTCTATCAACTCCCCCTCCCAGATGGTGCCCTCTCTTCCATTTATCCCTCCTATCAACTCTGATCCTCACCCCCCTCCGTTCCTCTGTCCTTTCCCTGGGCTCCCTCTTCCTCCCCCCTTCCATCGTGTGTTTTCTCCCCACCTACCCTTTCTCTATCTCCTTTCTCCCCCCCCCCCCCGAGTCCTCCTCTGCCTTCACCACTCCCTGGCACGTCTGCTCAGCACCCCCAACCCCTCTTAAAAATGGTTCAAATGGCTCTGTGCACGATGCGACTTAACTTCTGAGGTCATCAGTCGCCTAGAACTTAAAACTAATTAAACCTAACTAACCTAAGGACATCACACACATCCATGCCCAAGGCAGGATTCGAACCTGCGACCGTAGCGGTCGCTCGGTTCCAGACTGGAGCGCCTAGAACCGCACGGCCACTCCGGCCGGCGCTACCCCTCTTATGGATCCTCATCTTCCATTTGCTCCTTTCCCCCCTCCCCCTTCACTTTTCCTCTCCTTCCCCCCTTTTTTCCCGTCGTTTGACCAGTTTCCCCCAACCTGCTCTCGGGTGTGGTATGTCATATTTGTGCCACCTTTTTTAGTGCAGTGTTTAAGTGAGTGTTCAGTGTTGTGCGTCTTTCCACAGTGTTGCGAACAGAAATCATGCTGTCGCTGGGTGTGCATCTTATATCTCTTGCGAACAGAACCCAGACTGTCGCCGTGTTTTTTTTAACTGTCTGTCTATTATTTTTCTGCTTCCTGTGTGTTTTATTAGCATCATCAACCCTGTGTTTTATGTTTTAAGCTCCAGAATTTTCTGTCATTTTACCTTTAAGTCACCGATTTTATCGCCAACTGTTATTATTTTTTATTATCTTCATCTTTTTAAAACAAATTCTGTAGGCTGAAGAGCGGCGTAATAAGCTGCTGCCAGCCCCTTTAGGTGGAATCGAAACTCGATAAACGCAAAAAAAAAAAAAAAAAAAAAAAAAAAAAAAAAAAAAAAAAACTCGGCGGTGTGGTCAGTCGGAGTGAGGCTAGGTCAGTCTCGCGTCACCAATTGCTCGTCTGTCTCTCGTTTGCATTTGTGCGGCAGTTAGTGTCCGTGTGTCGTCGGAGTGCTAGTATGTCTGTCTTTTGGATCAACTTTAAAGCCAGAAAATAAAAGAGTCTTACCACTTCGCCAGTAACAGAACTCAGCTAGTGGTCGCCCGGTCGGGGCTGAGTTCCTGCATCTGAGTCTGCGCGTTAGGCCTCTGCTCGAGTTGCGCGAGCAACGGTCATTGGCGGTTGGATCGGTCTGTTGGTCGGTCGCCCACTGAGACACGACATGACGTGTCCGCCTTGAGCGTCGGCGCATGCGAGGTCCCCACGTGAGTCCAGTGGGCAGCGCCGTATAGAAAGGGGTAGTGGCTTCGCGGTTCGCACGAGAGCAACAGGAGAGAAACCAAGCCATGGGTCTGGCCGGTGCGAGCTGCGATGCCGTGAGACGGGAGATCGGCGCTCCTTCCTGCGTCCGTTGAAGCGACGAGCAGCGGACGGTTCGGGAGAGCGTTGGGGGTGCTGCGCCAGGTCTTTGCAAGAAATCGCAATTTATTAGAAGTTAAGTGATTGGAGATATGTTGTTTCATTTACTTGTTACATTCTACTTGTTTTCTTGGTGAGGTCACCAGCCGCTTTGTTTTGGGGTCGTCCCCCATTCTTCTTCGTTTGCCCACCCGCGGGAAGGTGGTTATTTGTGAATTGGGTGGCCCGTTTTTGCCTTGTGGAATTGGGGAGGTATAGAGCACTCTTCGGTTCGGGTTGTTTAGTAAATCCCCCCCGTCAATCTGCCGTACGTTAATAGCTGCCTCTGTCACGTTTGTAGGATTCGGTGTTAACGAATTTATAGAATTAAGGTAAAGGCCGAATTCCTGGAATAGGTTTTTATCTTGCCTATCATCTTGCGAGGCGGTATATGTGTTCTATAGAGCACGTTGTACATTTTATGCAAGTCTGAATTTCATGGGTTTTATTTAAATAGTCATTTTCATTAAGTTGCCACCCTTCCACCATAAGAGCCCTTTTAAAAACATATTGCACTTTTGGTGGCAAATAATTTCTTAGTGTGAGTGTTTGTACCATTTCCATCCCTCTTACGGGGTGCATAGTTAATGTGTTTTTGTGAGTTGTTAAAATTTTTAGTTTAAAGAAATCTGGTGTGTTGCAGATTTGCACCAGTGTAGTCTTTCAGAAGTTGTTAAAAAAAAAAAAATGGTTCAAATGGCTCTGAGCACTATGGGACTCAACATCTTAGGTCATAAGTCCCCTAGAACTTAGAACTACTTAAACCTAACTAACCTAAGGACATCACACACACCCATGCCCGAGGCAGGATTCGAACCTGCGACTGTAGCAGTCCCGCGGTTCCGGACTGCAGCGCCAGAACCGCTAGACCACCGCGGCTGGCCAGAAGTTGTTGTTGTGAGCGATCGTGACTACGGCCGTGTTGAAAGGGAGCGACAAGCTTCTCAGCCCGAAGGCTCATACTGTTCTTTCTGCCTCTAAATAAAATTGTAACTTGATATTTCGAGGGTGGTTTTCTGCTTACAAATTTTAAATCTGTTTTTGAAAAGGCTTTTATGAATAAAATTCCCATTTGTTAAAGTTAATTTCATTTTCATCAGTTACTCCCTGGCAACTACTTCCACGCTCACCTAGTGTGATTAAATGTGTTAAATGTTCTTGGTGAATCGCTAGTAAATAAAGTAAATTCTTTAAGAAAAGATTTTGAAAGTAAAATTACGGTTCAACGCTATCTGTTGGAAGTGACGGAAACTTGGCCCACTCACTCAGGAGACTTCAGATAATACATACGTAACGTTCGGCATTCGTGGCATTGTCTTCGACTGAGAAAAAAACACGGTGCATTACTTTCTGGGCAACCCTCGTAGATGCTGAATGTTGCGTTTCCCGAACGTTGTACTACCTTACGGCAACATCTATATGATGATCTCTGTTAGGAAATTATGTAAATACAGACTGTGTCGGGTACTAAGTTGTAACAGCATAAAGTCTTTGTTTTATGATCATCCTTCAATTACACTGGCTACGAACGATGAAAATCTGTTTTTAGTTACGTCATATATGGATGTTGTCATTGTTGTCAATGTGTGAAGTCTTAATAGCACCAACAATAATCATGAACGTTTTATGATCCGAAGATGGCTAGATTGTTAGCCGAAACTAGTAACAAATCCTAATAAAGAAGATTTCATGTGCCATCTTGACTTCATGGGTTTTCAATCCGTAAAATACATCATAAATTTTTTTTTTAAATTATCTCAATCTCAAGAAAATTGAATCTTAGACATTTGTCTCTTCTTTTTCAGTTTCCCCAAACTTTACACGTCATTTGCATACAACGCTGTGATCCAAAATAAAATTCTCAGAAATTCCTTCCTCAAATTAAGGCAATATTTGATACTAGTAGCCAGAAATGCTGTCTTGGGCTGTGTCAACTGCTTTCTGTGTCCCCCTGTCTTCGTCTACCATCGTTTTTTTCCTCAGAGGGAGCAGAATTCATTCACTTAGTCTGCTTCGTGATCCCCTGTTTTGATAAGTTTATCATTAATCTCGTTTCTGCTACTCTTCATTACATATTTCTTTGGTTTCTTCTCAGTCCGTATTCTCTGCTCAGCAGGTTCGTTTAGTACAGTGTGTGCTCTGTAATTACTGCTAGTTTCACTGAGGACAGGAACGTCATCAGCGAATGTTATCGCTAGTATTATTTCATCTTGAATTTTAATCCTACTTTTGAACATTTCTTTTATATCCATCATTGCTTCCTCGATGTATCGATTAAAGGGTTGGGCAGAAAGGCCACAACTTTGTGTCACAGCCGTTTTAATACGAGCGCATCTTCTTCGTCTTCCATTCTCTTAGTTCCTGCTCGGTATTTACAGATATCTCAAATTTCCTGTCTTTGCCTGTAGCATGCCCCTATTTCGCAGGGAATTTTGAACGTCTTGCGCCATTTTATTCTGTCTAACGCTTTTTGTAGCCCTACTTGTCTCAGTGAACGTGTCTTAATTTTTGTTAAGTGTTGCTTCCACTATCAAGGGCTGTATCAGAACTATGTTATGCACTTCCCTCTTTAAACTGATCATCATCCGACATATCCTCATTCCTCTTTTATTATTTTCAGCAACTTGGATACACGAGCTGTTAACGTGACTATGCGATAACTCTAGCATTTATTTGCCGTTTCACATTTGGAAGTGTGTGGATAATATGCTGTCGGGGTTCTGGTAGTATGCAGCCAGTCTCTCAGATTCTACTGAGTAGGCGTTTGGTTGCTAATGCACCCTCTTCCTAATGATTTTAGAAATACCTGTGCCTAATGCGTTATTTGTTTGAAAACGTCTGACTGTAATACTGGATCCCTTAAGTACAGGGTTATTACAAATGATTGAAGCGATTTCACAGCTCTACAATAACTTTATTATTTGAGATATTTTCACAATGCTTTGCACACACATACAAAAACTCAGTTTTTTTAGGCATTCACAAATGTTCGATATGTGCCCCTTTAGTGATTCGGCAGACATCAAGCCGATAATAAAGTTCCTCCCACACTCGGCGCAGCACGTCCCCATCAAGGAGTTCGAAAGCATTGTTGAGGCGAGCTCGCAGTTTTGGCACGTTTCTTGCTAGAGGAGGTTTAAACACTGAATCTTTCACATCACTATGCGTGAAACTTGCCCGCACGCGTTCAACCGTTTCTTCGCTCACTGCAGGCCGACCCGTTGATTTCCCCTTACAGAGGCATCCAGAAGCTTTAAACTGCGCATACCATCGCCGAATGGAGTTAGCAGTTGGTGGATCTTTGTTGATCTTCGTCCTGAAGTGTCGTTGCACTGTTATGACTGACTGATGTGAGTGCATTTCAAGCACGACATACGCTTTCTCGGCTCCTGTCGCCATTTTGTCTCACTGCGCTCTCGAGCGCTCTGGCGGCAGAAACCTGAAGTGCGGCTTCAGCCGAACAAAACTTTATGAGTTTTTCTACGTATCTGTAATGTGTCGTGACCATATGTCAGTGAATGGAGCTACAGTGAATTTATGAAATCGCTTCAATCATTTGTAATAGCCCTGTATTACAAAACGATTTCCAATTCTTCTTCTCTTACTTCAGCTCTGTGTAGGGACTGAACAACTGCGAGGATCAGCTACTACTCTGTCACACACCTTTCCCTCCTATTGCTTCGCTGCCACGCCCTTCGAGTCTCAATAGATATTGTTTGGTTTCTGTACAAGCTGTAGAAAATGTTTCACACGTTCTCTCGTCCCTATTTCAATTCCAGTCTCAACTTAGTCAAAAGTTTTCTCTAAATCGTCATATTCTAAAGAACGTAGATTCGAATTTCTTC
This sequence comes from Schistocerca piceifrons, assembly GCF_021461385.2. Lineage (NCBI taxonomy): Eukaryota > Metazoa > Arthropoda > Insecta > Orthoptera > Acrididae > Schistocerca > Schistocerca piceifrons. The sequence goes on from NC_060138.1 coordinate 80,750,013, forward strand.
AGTCTGTACACGTCATTGATACTGAACCAAAGATGAGACCAAGTGCGACTGTGGCCGACAGCGTCAACATGCTGTAGGGGACGCAGCGACACAATGAGAAGTGGGCACGACGAGACGAAGAACACACGTATTCGGCTGGTCTTCTGGGAAATAAGCGCCGCGCAAGACGAGCTGAGATGAGTGGCTGCGACACGCGAAATGGCAGCGCCACATTAGCGCATCTCCAGGGACGCCCGCTAGATTGTCTCAGCGCAGGCGTCGCTTCACGGCGGTCGCTTCTCGTCACGCTGCCGGCGCCGTCTTATTCATTAAAGATCGTCGCGAGATACAGACCGTGTTCTGGGACACAACTAGTTCCACGTTTTACCGTGTCTTTACGGGATCGAGACTGACATAGCTTTCTTGTGTTTCACATTAGACGTGCAGCGCTGTGTCTCATGTTTGGCCCACTACATCATGAAGGCACACACGACTAAGAGCTCACGCAATTTGCTTAGCACTTTTAGCTTAGCGGGTGAAGCGATACGGCGAAACATCGCAGGCTGTTACGTGAAAGAGGAAGGATTATTTCGACTTCGTCGTAGTAGCTTTAGCGCGCTATGTAGACTCACAAGGGGAGGCCGCCAATTGTGAAATTCAGATTCGATTCGTACTGCGCATAATAGAAGCTCATGGCCAGAGGTGTAATATGGCAAAGCACCAAGATGCACTTCTCAGCCGTTGTCGAGAAAATAGACAGTTAAAAGAAACCGTTGCGGTGAAATACTCTCTACGGTTAGTAGTTTTCTACAGCGTCGTAGCGCAGCGGTAAGCGCTCGGGTTCGTAATCCGAAAGTCGCCGGATCGAGTCTCGCGTCATGCAATTTCTTTATTATTAGTTTTTTGCAATTCAAATTTATATATATATATATATATATATATATATATATATATATATCTGAATTACAAAACACAAATACTGAAAAAAAAGTTGCATGGTGCGAGATTCGAGCCGGCGACCTTCAGATTTCAAACCCGAGCGCTTACCGCTGCGCCACGACGTTGTGGAAAATTAATAACCGTATAGAGTATTTCACCGCAACTGTTTCTTTTAACTGTGGATTTTCTCGACAACGGCTGAGAAGTGCATCTTGGTGCTTTGCCACATTACACATCTGGCCATGAGCTTTTATTATGCGCAATATGAATCGAATCTGAATTTCACAATTGGCGGCCTCCCCTTGTCAGATACCGACGTATCTGTAACTCTCTGAAGCACTACATTTAAAACCATTAACAGCTGGCCGGCCTGTGTGGCCGAGCGGTTCTAGCCGCTTCAGTCTGGAACCGCGTGACCGCTACGGTCGCAGGTTCGAATCCTGCCTCGGGCATGGATGTGTGTGATGTCCTTAGATTAGTTAGGTTTAAGTAGTTCTCAGTTCTAGGGAACTGATGACCTCAGATATTAAATCCCACAGTGCTCAGAGCCATTTGAACCATTAACAGTTGAATGCTGCCTCTAAAGATGTACAACGCTGACGTAGACTCTACATTTACTCTACATTACTCTGCAGTGTCGGCAAAATACGAAGAATACTGCCGTGCCCAACCGGCTAGCCGCGCGGTTTAACGCGGTGCTTCCCGAGCGAGAAGGCGTGTCGGTCCCTGGCTCGAATCCGGCCGGCGGGTTAGCGTCGACATCCGCTGTGCCGGCCAGCCTGTGGATGGTTTTTAAGGCGGTTTTCCATCTACCTCGGCGAACACGGGCTGGTTCCCCTTATTCCGCCTCAGTTATACTGTATCGGCGATTGCTGAGTAAACACTGTCTCCACATACGTGCAAACCGTAATTACTCTACCACGCAAGCATTTGGGATTATGCTCGTCTGATATGAGACGTCCCCAGGGGGTCCACTGGGGGCCGAACGGCACAATAACCCTTTGTTTAGAGTGGGGCGGCGGTGGGGTGGGTGGACTGTTGTGGCCTGTTGTGGGGTTTTGAACCACTGGTTCGTCAGCATATAAGAAGCTCGTGGTGTTTGGGGCCATAGGTTGGTCGTTCGTGATATGTATTAAACAGAATTGGAGCCAAAACTCTTCCTTGTGGGAGACCATTCTTCTGTAGTCTCCATCGACTACACTGTCCTTCAAAGTCGACGAAGAACCTGCGATACAGCAGAAGGGAGGCGATGAGTCTGGTTACACCTAAATCTTTGGTCAGATTGTGGACTTTGACGAGTATTAGCTGGTGACTGACCATATCATACGCCGCTGATAACTCGACAAATGCCCTCCTGACACCTTCCGAGCTTCAAAGCCATCTTCTATAAACTGTATCAGATTTAGCTACAGTCCAGTACAGCTTTTACCTGGACGAAATCCAGTTTTCTGAGGTAAGAGTGAGGGGTCAATTCCAAGTGATCCGCTATTCAAAATCAGTCTTTCCAGCAATTTGTAAAGACGACAAAGTAGTGCATCTGGTCTAAAATTCTTTGGATCATTTCCTTCTTTGCCAATTTTCAGCAAAGCAATCACTCGACCCTTCCGCCGTATCTTTGGAATTTGGTTTGTGCGTACACAGTTATCGAAAAGTTGGAGGGCTGGACGAAGCCTCTCCATAGTTTCTAGGTTCCCAGTTTAATACACTCTTACACATGCATAATACCACCCTAGAAAATATTCAAGCTCCTTATGAAAAGAAATCAAAACTACAACAGCTGCTCTAGCAGTAAGTGATCTAAGTTGTGTTGCCTGTCTTAAGAGTTGCTGGCTGCCGTCCTGAAAGATATCCAGCCAGATTCTGCCCAACTGGTACGTTAGATCGTCAAAATCCCGGACTGGGCGGAGAGCCTTGCCCATAATGCTCCAAACGATCTCCGTTTGGAAGAGATCCCGACACGTTGTTGGCCAAGGTGTGGTTTGGCAAGCACAAAGACAAGCAGTAGGAACTATTGTGCTGAAACGTAAGCCCATTATGGTTTTCCATAAAACACAACAAAATTGGGCGTAGAATATCATCGACGTACCGCCGTGCTGTAAGTGTGGCGCGGATGACAGCCAAAGCGTTGAAATAGCACCCCGAACGATCACTCCTGGTTGTCGGGCCTTACACGGGTGACAATCAGGTTGGTATACTACCACTGACAGACGTGTCTCCACTTCGCTGATTGTCGTGGCTCAGTTCGAAGCGGGAGTCACCGCTGAAGACATTTCTGCTGCAGTCAATGAGGCGCTATGCTGAAGACATGTCTGGAGATTCCCCAGACATTGGTGGAATAGCAACCCGAATCTCGCCCGCCATACAGCCCCACGGCCAGGAGTGATGGTCTGGAGTGCCACGTCTTCTCATAGAGCTACTCCTTGGTTGTCGTCTGTGGCACCCTTTCAGCATAGCACACGTCGGCGATGTTGTACGCCATCTTTTGTTGCCCTTCACGGCAAGTCATCCTAGGCTTACATTTCAGCAAGATAATACCCGCCCGCATAGGGCTACTGCTTGTCTTCACGCTTGCCAAAGCCTACCTCGGCCAGCAAGGTCGCCGGATCTCTCCCAGATTCAGACCGTTTGGAAGATTATGGACAGGGCCTTTCAAATCAGTTCGGGATTCTGACAATGTAACGCGCCAACTGCACACAATCTGGCCCTATATACCTCAGGAGGACATTCAAGAACCTTGTCAATCAATGTCAGGCGGAATAATTGTCTGCATAAGGACAGTGATTGACTTGCTGAGACTGTGAAGCCTTTGCCCTTCAGTAAATCATCCAGTTCTTCTGAAATTGTATTTATAGGGTGGTCCATTGATCGTGACCGGGCCAAATATCTCACGAAATAAGCGTCAAACGAAAAAACTACAAAGAACGAAACTTGTCTAGCTTGAAGGGAGAAACCAGATAGCGCTAATGTTGTCCCGCTAGATGGCGCTGCCATATGTCAAACGGATATCAACTGCGTTTTTTTAAATAGGAACCCCCAGTTTTTATTTCATATTCGTGCAGTACGTAAAGAAGTATTAATGTTTTAGCTGGACCACTTTTTTCGCTTTGAGATAAATGGCACTGTAATAGTCACAAACATATGGTTCACAATTTTAGACGAACAGTTGGTAACGAGTAGGTTTTTTAACTTAAAATACAAAACGTAGGTAAGTTTGAACATTTTATTTAGATTGTTCCAATGTGATACATGTACCTCTGTGATCTTATCATTTCTGAGAACGCATGCTGTTACAGCGTGATTACCTGTAAATACCACATTAATGCAATAAATGCTCAAAATGGTGGCCGTCAGCCTCAATGCATTTGGCAATATGTGTAACGACATTCCTCTCAACAGCTAGTATTTCGCCTTCCGTAATGTTTGCACATGCATTGACAATGCGCTGACGCATGTTGTCAGGCGTTGTCGGTGGATCACGATAGCAAATATCCTTCAACTGTCCCCACATAAAGAAATCCGGGGACGTCAGATCCGGTGGACGTGCGGGCCATGGTATGGTGCTTCGACGACCAATCCACCTGTCATGGAATATGCTGTTCAGTACCGCTTCAGTCGCACGCGAACTATGTGCCGGACATCCATCGTGTTGGAAGTACATCGCCATTCTGTCATGTAGTGAAACATCTTGTAGTAACATCGGTAGAACATTTCGTAGGAAGTCAGCATACATTACACCATTTAGATTGCCATCGATAAAATGGGGGCCAATTATCCTTCCGCTCATAATGCCGCACCATACATTAACCCGCCAAGGTCTCTGATGTTCCACTTGTCGCAGCCGTCGTGGATTTTCCGTTGCCAAATAGTGCATATTATGCTTGTTTACGTTACCGCTGTTGGTGAATGACGCTTCGTCGCTAAATAGAACACGTGCAAAAAATCAGTCATCGTCCCGTAATTTCTCTTGTGCCCAGTGGCAGAACTGTTCACGACGTTCAGAGTCGTCGCCATGCAATTCCTGGTGCATAGAAATACGATACGGGTGCAATCGATGTTGACGTAGCATTCTCCACACCGACGTTTTTGAGATTGCCGATTCTCGCGCAATTTGCCTGCTACTGATGTGCGGATTAGCCGCGATAGCAGGTAAAACCCCTACTTGGACATCATCATTTGTTGCAGGTCGTGGTTGACGTTTCACATGTGGCTGAACACTTCCTGTTTCCTTAAATTAACTATCCGGCGAACGGTCCAGACACTTGGATGATGTCGTCCAGGATACCGAGTAGCGTACATAGCACACGCCCGTTGGGCATTTTGATCACAATAGCCAACACAATATCGACCTTTTCCGCAATTGGTAAACGGCCCATTTTAACACGGGTAACGTATCACGAAGCAAATACCGTCAGCACTAGCGGAACGTTACGTTATACCACGTACTTATACGTTTGTGACTATTACAGCGCCATGTATCACAAAGAGAAAAAAGTGTTCCAACTAAGACATTGATATTTCTATACGTACTACACGAATATGTAATAAAAAATGGGGGTTCCTATTTTTAAAAAACGCTGTTGATATCCGTTTGACCTATGGCAGCGCCATCTAGCGGGCCAACCATAGCGCCATCTGGTTTCCCCTTCAAGCTTGACGAGTTTCGTTCTTGGCAGTTTTTCGTTTGATGCTTATTTCGTGAAATATTTGCCCCGGTCACTATCAATGGACCACCCTGTATATAAATATATGTATAGTTTCTTACCAATTTACTTCAAATTTGTATGATACTCTATCAAACATTTGGAAGGATATAGGATATAAATTTCATTAATTAACTATAATACGTAATGACACAGGACAGATGCCAGTCACGAAACATAAAATCCCACAGAAGTACTTGCTGTCCTAGTGCTGATTTGATACTGAGGATTATGTACACATCAACTGGCAAATGAAGTACAGGAAGAATCGCCAGTCTTTAATGAATAAATGTATTTTTGATCAGAAATATAGCCGAGGCGGGAAATGAATGTGATTTTTTAAGAAAATTTAGAATTTGTACCTCAAATATTTAACCCACCCGCTGAAGAAAAATTCACATTTGGCCTCTATTTCTGCTACTTTCGTACACTATTGCCCTTACGCTTTATAGTAATTTTAATTCAAATTCTGTGCTAACGGTACCATTGTTTAATCTCCGTACATCCATCTTCCTATACATCGTGAGATGACAGCCGCTATTACATTTTTATGTAGTAGGGAATACAGCTTCAGCTGTATTTTTGTAGCTGGTTTTATTTTGAGGTTCAAATTGGTTGAACCTCAAAAAGACGTAATGCATCACTAAAATAGATTGCAAATAAACTAAAATCTTTAAATACAGCTGAATTGTCATCCAACTACACAAAGACTTGGCATTTGATTTGTGATGTCTTGTTCCTTAAGCGCCCAATGGCATTCTGCGTATTCTTCTCCCTTCTGTCAGTGGCCAACAGTAATGACTCCGCAAGCAAATCGACATTAAATACATTCCTATTCCGTTATTGTATTATCGTATTAGTATTCTGAAATGTTCTCCCACTTGGCTCAGTGGTCTGTCGATGCAAAATTATAGTGAGTCCAATGACAAGCTAATGTCTTTGTATTGACCATTCACAATATAAACCCAACTCTCTCGATTTTCAACTATTGTTGCTGCCTCTTGACATTTACACGTATTAGATTCCTGTACTTCTCTGCACTTAGTCCCTATTCTTACCCAGGTTCTGAACAGCTTGTAATACTTTACGATTGCTGAAGGCTGTCTCAAAGTTTATAAACAGCATTCATCTATCCTTATTCTTGCATTTATAAATCAAAAGTTTGAACTGCACGTGTAATATCTCCACTTTTTCGTTTACAGTTACTTCAGCTGTACTTCCTATTCATTTATATTATGTATTCCTTCACCCCGCAATCTCAAATTACGTGTTTTTTGACAGGGAGGCCGATAATTCTTTGATGGAAAGTGGAAGAGATCGTATGGCATTGTTGACCGGGAGGCCCCATGCGGGGGAGTTCGGCCGCTGTATTGCAAGCTCTTTCTATGAGACGCCATGTCGGCGACTTGCGAGTCAGTGACGATAAAAATGACGAAGGACGTACAACACCCAGTACCCTGCGTGATAGGCAGTAACGCTACCGCTACGCTACGGAGGCGGGCATCTCTTCGATAGTTTTACTCTATAACTTATCTGGAAATCTGTTCGTACCTCTCCTTCTTTCCACAGAACTTGGACCTTAAGTGACATGATTTCATATCTAATATCTCACTCTGATATTACCTCAGTGCCTCAACGAAGAAGGACACATATTACAGCTAAGCCGCAGTTCATGTTAAAGAGGATTATCAGAACTAACAAAAAGGGCAGAGAGGGAGAGGCAGAGATAGAGAGACGGATACAGATGTACAAATATCATATTTTATAGTAATTATTTCGTTAAAAGCCGTGCATGGCATCGAACGCTCTAATTCTATTGAGTCACTGCTATATGAAATATGATTAACAAATCCATCTCTCCATGCGCTGCGAGCTATTAGCCCCGATTCTACGAAATACTCAACTAAACATTAGCAGCTAAATACATTGCCATTATGGACCTCTTTTCATGCAATGCATTCAATGGACGGGTTGTCAAGATCGATCCATAACATGGGAGGTCGCAATGAAACACAAATTAATTATACATTTAATAGAGATTGGAGTGCAATATCTGAATCCAGACCACTACCACATATCACATCATTGCTTCAAATGCGGCAAAACCAGTGTAACGTTTCTCACCAAGCCTTACAATGTTGTTATATTGTGGCCGTGCTGCGTGGTTTCTCTGCTCGCTCTAGAACAGAGCGTTTATATACTGTTGCCCAATTTCTTATCTATCCGAACCAGACAAGGAAAGGAATTAAATATGTCTGTACCGTAAAATCAGATGTATCTATAATATAATTCTTAATGGTTTTCTAAAACATCTGCTGAATCTAAAAGAAATCCTGTCCAATTAAATGTCATACTTCTTGTAGTTAGTCTGTCGACTCCCGTTTATACACATCGTGAAGTGCTATTGCTGTGCGGTTTTCACAGAATGGATTGATACTCAGGGGCTCGTGTTGTTAGCGCATCAACAGATTGCGATAATGTTTAGAAAGTGTATTTTTTGTGCAAACATGCACTTTTAAAATGGAACAATGCGTATTGGCATTAAGTCACTAAAAGTAGTGTAAATAAGAATGGCATTGGTGTTCGTTTCAAGACTCTAGTGGGAGTTGTTAACAAGCTATCGTATCTTGAAAAGTTCACACACTTGTACAATGCCTGTGATAGCACACACTAAAGATATATACAAGTGCATGCACTAATTATATGTATTCTGACGAGTAACGAAACAATTAACCCTCACAGGTTGTGTTCAAAATAACTAGCAGCAGCGGCAACACACCCTTCTAGTCCGATGTGGAATAACTGCTACAAACGCACCAGAATTTCGGCGAAGATGTCCTATCAGGCTGCGGTAGTACGTCTTGCATATCATTGTATGTAGCTGGTATGTCCTTGTAGACAGCCACTTTCAGCGTTCCCCACAAAGTCTGCAGGCATCAAATACGGGGAACAGGGCGACAGAGGTACAGGTTCTCTGCGTACAATCCAACGATTTGGAAACAATTTCTGAAGCGATGCTGTAGTACTTCATGCATTATGGGCATGACAACCATGATGTTGGTACCACAGGTTCCTTCTAGTCTAGCCGACCGGAGTGGCCGAGCGGTTCTAGACGCTACAGTCTGGAACTGAGCGACCGCTACGGTCGCAGGTTCGAATCAGCCTCGGGCATATATGTGTGATTTCCTTAGGTTAGTTAGGTTTAAGTAGTTCTAAGTTCTACGGGGCTGATGACCTCAGAAGTTAAGTCGCATAGTGCTCAGAGCCATTTGAACCATTTTTTTCCTCCTAGTCTGCACAGAAAGGTCTTCAGTTACCTGTGGAAGATGGTTTCTTAAGAGGCTGCGACACTTGTGCGTGTCCTATGAAAAACGGTCCTGTGAACTGATGGTTCAGTATCCCACACCACACGTTTTCACTCCATGGACGCTTACGTTCCACCCGACCAGGCCATAGTGCATGTTTCCGCGGTTTACCTGGCCGTAATTGAATCTAGCCCGTGGTCTATCGAGTCGGCTCGCAGCCGTGCTAGCGTGCGGAGCTGCTCCGCGCGCCGTGTGACGCTCCGCTCTTGGCGGTGTTTACTTCCGCGTCGCGGTGTTTGTGTCTATCGAGTCCCGTCCTAACGTACACCATGGCGCACTCGTACCGCCGTGCAACGATCAAAGTAACGTTTCAGGCCGAACATCCACGACCCAGAGCTTTCGAAGTCAAACAGTTCATACGTGAGGATCTACGTTTGAACCCCCAGGACGTAATCGGCATACATTTTTCCATCACTGGAAGTGTTGTCTACATCAAGATGTCGACGGAGGAAATTTGCAATGACATAATTCACCGTCATGCCACCGGACTGAAATTTAAACACTCTGATGGACATATGGGTGCTGTGACAGTCGCCCATGCTGGATTCGGTCTCCGGACATTGCGGGTGTTTGAACCCCCGTTCGAGGTGCCTCAGGATGTGGTCATTGCCGCTTTCCAACCATACGGCACCGTCTTGGGTCACGTCGCGGAGAAGTGCCAAACATTTACGACCTACCCCGTATTAAACGGCGTGAGGCAAATAAAAATTGAGCTGACGAAACATGTCCCATCGTACCTGCTGATTGGCGGTGTGAGGGCCATCGTCATGTATGATGGACAGCCACGAACGTGCGCAGGATGTGGCCAGGAGGGACATGTACGTTCCGAATGCTTACACCGCCGTTTAATACAGACGCCGTTACGTGAAGAGACCCAGGCTTCGACGGTCACGTCCTTATCCATCACCTACGCCAAGGTTGCACAGGACCCCGTCGTACCAATCTCGATTGCGCCAGCAGCATCGTCAACGCCACCCGCCGCAGCACAACGCGCCGAGGACACAAGCACGGCGTCGCCTCCAGTGCTCGCTTCAAGACCGTCCGGGTTGCAGACCGAAACCGATGTTCCTGTTGGAACCATGGGCGTCGACCTCGGTGTCGTGCCGACGTCTGCCTTTGTCCAGACGGGTTCGGCGTCAGACGACGGGCGACCACATTCTGATTCAGAAGGCCACATCAGAAAACAGCGGCCGCCTCGCAAACATAGGAAACGACGACGAACGCCTTCCGATGACGCCCTTTCTCAGACGGCCCCACGAGATGTCGACCTGATGTCTGACGGTGATCTCCCACATTGCGTCCAGTCACGCGATGTGGCAGCAACAGGAGCCCCTCCTGTGACGCCTACTCTCCCAGCCAGGGACGTGTCCTCGCCGTTGCCAACGAATGATGACGGCGGTCCCCCTGCCACTCATGTTGCGGAATCCACAACACCCGTTCCAGAACTACGTGACCGTCACATGTCCACGTCGTCAGCTTCCTGGGCCCATGACGTTGAAGAAGAAGAGGAACAGACTGCCAGCGTGTCTGCACAGGAGTCCACCTCGGCGACACTGGGGTTGGCGCCCCGCCAGTAATTATCACCACTGCGGGACCACCGGCGAGTCTCCACCTGCCGGCTACTTCTACCGCACGTTCTGCAAATACTGAGGATGGCCGCACACAGCAATATCGTATCGCCACGATGAATCTTGCCACCATTCGTGCCCCCCATGAACTGGCCATGTTCAGAGACACTATTTACTCTGCGGATGTGGATATAGCACTCTTACAAGAGGTGTTTGTGGCTGACTTCGTAGTTCCCACCGGATACAACGCCCATGTTTCCCCCGCATCCGATACCGGTAGCGGCGTCGCCATCCTGCTACGCGACGGACTCCCTGCAGAGGACGTCATCTACCTCCCCACTGCGCGAGGTATGGCCCTCACACTGTTCGGCGTGCGTATTATTAATATCTACGCTCCGTCCGGCACTGGCAGCCGTCATGACCGACAAACTTTTTTTGCCGAAAGCGTCACACCCCTCTTCACCGGTCCGCAGGACGATTTGGTACTCGGTGTGGATTTTAACTCGACACAAGAGCCCGCGGACCAACTCCCGCGACATTCCCCTTGTGCATCTCTCTCAGTGGTCATCGACCGTCTCCGACTTGTTGACACATGGAAGAAGCTCCACGGAATTCAACCGGGCTATACATTCTACACCTCTCACTCGTCAAGCCGCATAGATCGCATCTACGTTACCCGCTCCCTTGCTGATGGCACACGTCATGCGGAAGTCTGGCCCTTGGCCTTTTCAGACCACGATGCATACCTCTGTGACGTCACTCTCGCCCGACAGCAAGTGTGGCATAGTCGTGGTCTGTGGAAACTCAATGTCGCTCACCTGACCTCCTCAGACTGTCGCCGTATGGTCGAAGAAGCGTGGGCACGCTGCCACCATCGTCGAGCAGCCTATGACTCCACCTTATCATGGTGGCTCTCCTCTGCAAATCCGACCCTCAGGAAGACTCTGATGAGTTTTGGGAAGGAATTAAAGGCGTGGCAAACTAATACCCTGCACTTCTACTACACCATTCTACGTGACTGTGCGACGATGCCTTTCTCGCCAGCCCGGCAGTCGATGGTCCATCGCACGAAGGCGCAGATCTCCTTGATCATGCGGCGTAACTTGGAAGGCACTGTAGTCCGTTCTCGGGCTTCTAATCGAATCCCTCAAGAACGTCCGTCGATGTACCACCTCCTTCAGGAAAGACAACGACGACGACGAGCTCTGATCCAAGTCCTCACTGATGTGGAAGGGCGCCGGCACGACACCCAACAAAGCATCGGTCGTGCTCTCCATGCTCATTTTGCCGGGCTATACGCAGCCGTACCGCATTCTGCAGCACTGATCACAGAAAGTCGCTCAGCTCACTACGAACACTCTTCCGGAGGATGCAGTGCATGACCTCCAAGACGAGGTAACCACAGATGAAGTGGTAGATGCTATCAAGGCGGGTTCCGATAACAGGTCTCCTGGACCTGACGGTATACCCATCGAATTTTATAAAAGTTTTCAGTATTTGTTGGCTTCCACGTGGACGGCAATCGCACAAGAGCTGATGTCACCGAGGACAGTGGTCCCGAGCCCCTTTCTAGAAGGAATTATTATCCCCGTACATAAACCGCGCGGGTTATCGAGGGTCCAGGACTATCGACCAATTACTTTGCTCAACAGCGACATGAAAATATTCACACGGCTACTGGCATCGCGACTCAAGAAGGTCGCACGTTACGTCACATCCTGCGACCAGACTTCCCTAGGAGGCGACAACAACATCCGTACGGCCCTTTGCCGTTATAGAGACATGATAGCATTAGCGCATCATCAGCGTCTCCCTGGCGCCTTGGCTTCACTGGACTTTAGCCAGGCTTTCGACCGTGTTGACCACTTCTATTTACGGACAGTTCTTCAGCATATGGGTTTTCCTGGCGATATTGTAACAGTGGTTATGCGCCTGTTGAGTAGTGCAACCTCTAAAATCATGTACAATGGTCGTCTTACACCGTCCCTGGTCATCGCACGATCTGTACGGCAAGGATGCACTCTTTCCACGATTTTGTATGCTTTCGCCTTGGAACCCCTGCTCCAGGGCATGCGCCAACGTTTGGAAGGCATGGCTGTGCAAGGCCACCGTTTTTGTTGTACAGTCTACGCAGACGACATAGTACTATATCTGGGCAGTGAAGATGAAGTACGAGCAGCACTGACATGGGTGGCGACTGACGGCGAAGCGTCAGGGAGCTGCCTCAACGTGTCAAAATCCAAGGTCCTGCTCATTGGTGAGGGCTTGCCGGAGAGATGCGCTGCCCCCCTTACTTTCGCCGCCACCATACGGTGTCTTGGACTTGATTTCACAGCAGACCTGCGCCGCTCAGCGGCTATCAATGGTAGACGCTTGCTACAGACAATCAGAGCAAATCTCGCAGATCACCGGCTACGAGCTCTCGACGTTATCCAACGCGCGCAATACGTGAACATGTATCATGCTTCCCGTATACCACACGTGGCTCAAGTACTACCAGTCCCAAATCTCCTGGCGCGACGACTGTTGATGGCTTTCGGCTCCTTCATCAGCTCGGGGATGTTATTGAAGGTGCAGTATGAATCCCTTGCACTGCCACGAGATCGTGGCGGGGTGGGACTCATCCACGTGCCGACTCGTGTCAAGGCACTATACGTCAGCTCCCAACTCACACTTTGGCATCGTTGCCCGCAGAGCCTTACTAGCCTCCTGCTTCACAACTTTGCACCGGCCTCCTTGTCCGCCCCAGTACTGATATCGACCATTCCAACCCCCTTTTATTACATCCAACGATTTTTCCTGGAGTTCAGTTATATCTACCGGTCCTTACCACTTACACGATTGTACCTCACGAAAACAGTCTCCGAATTGTTACAACAGTGCCGCCCGTCCAACCCCATCGAACGTAAGTATCCACAGTACGTGTGGCGACACATGTGGAAGGCGATCCACGCGCGTTTTCTCGAATCAGACGTTCAATCAACGTGGTACATCACCGTGAATGGCAAACAAGTTAACCGAGATCGTCTGCACCGCATCCATCTCGCCGATTCATCCCCCTGCACCCACTGTGGCGTGGATGACACGGATGTCCACCGGTTCCACTGTGGCACAGCGCTAGACATCTGGACACTTGCGCGGCGAATTTTGGCGTTTCTTACTCGCCAGACACCGGCTCAGATAGACGTCCACATGCTTTTGTACCCCGATAAGACTTTCTACCCCTCCGCCAAAACTAACTCTGTGAATTGGATCTGTGGCCACACGATCCGCTATCTTTTTACTTCAGGCGACAAGTCTACGCTAGGATATTGGACTTATCTCAACGAACGACACTGCGTCCTGATACGCAACCCACGCTATAAACCATATTTTTCTAATTTCTTACGGAGCACTTTCGATGACCCACCTCGTAGCTGGAACGTCCAAGCCCTGAAAGCTGAAAACTGTATTAACCGATCCGAACTGAATAGATCTGCTACCCAGAACTCACGCCTACGCCATGAGAAGACACGTTTGGACGAGCTGGCATGCTGTAGGCGGATACACTTCAGGAGCTCCTGTAAGAACTGCACTTTAACTACAAGTCGCATGACGACTTAAAACGCTTTTCCTTATTTCTTCCTCATAGTTTGTTCTTAAAGGAAAAAGAAATTTGATTTTGACTTTGAGAAACTTTGTTTTGTTCCAAAGGATTGCTTCTTCGCCAACAAGACGAAGGAGACTCATTTTTTCATTTTTGTTTACTGGAAGGAGAAACCAGTATATAATCGGAGTCTTTGTTTTCTTTCGAAAAAAAAACAAAAAAAAAAACAGGTAGCGTCTTTGATTGATAATCAAAACGTCTTCGGTCTCGGGTTCGATCCCCGCCACTGCCTAAATTTTGATAAATAATCAGCATTGGCGGCCAAAGACTTCCGGCATAAGAAGTCAGCCTCATTCTGCCAACGGCCTTGTCAAAGAGGGCGGAGGAGCGGATAGAGGTTCAGGGCACTCTCTTGTCCTAGGGGTGGGAAATTGCCCCTAAAGGCGGAAGAATCAGCAAGGATCAACGACATGAGGATGCAGAAGGCAATGGAAACCACTGCATTAAAGACACGTGACGTGTATCCACAGGACATGTGGCCTGTATTTGAAAAAGAGTCATGATGATCTCTCCATTGGCAAAAGATTCCGGAATAGTCCCCCATTCGGATCTCCGGGCAGGGACTGCCAAGGGGGAGGTTACCATGAGAAAAAGATTGAATAATCAACGAAAGGATAACGTTCTACGAGTCGGGGCGTGGAATGTCAGAAGCTTGAACGTGGTAGGGAAACTAGAAAATCTGAAAAGGGAAATGAAAACGCTCAATCTAGATATAGTAGGGGTCAGTGAAGTGAAGTGGAAGGAAGACAAGGATTTCTGGTAAAATGAGTATCGGGTGATATCAACAGCAGCAGAAAATGGTATAACAGGTGTAGGATTCGTTATGAATAGGAAGGTAGGGCAGAGGGTGTCTTACTGTGAACAGCTCAGTGACCGGGTTGTTCTAATCAGAATCGACAGCAGACCAACACCGACAACGATAGTTCAGGTATACATGCCGACGTCGCAGGCTGAAGATGAAGAGATAGAGAAAGTGTATGATGATATTGAAAGGGTAATGCAGTATGTAAAGGGGGACGCAAATCTAATAGTCATGGGCGACTGGAATGCAGTTGTAGGGGAGGGAGTAGAAGAAAAGGTTACAGGAGAATATGGGCTTGGGACAAGGAATGAAAGAGGAGAAAGACTAATTGAGTTCTGTAACAAGTTTCAGCTAGTAATAGCGAATACCCTGTTCAAGAATCGCAAGAGGAGGAGGTATACTTGGAAAAGGCCGGGAGATACGGGAAGATTTCAATTAGATTACATCATGGTCAGACAGAGATTCCGATATCAGATACTGGATTGTAAGGCGTACCCAGGAGCAGATATAGACTCAGATCACAATATAGTAGTGATGAAGAGCAGGCTGAAGTTCAAGACATTAGTCAGGAAGAATCAATACGCAAAGAAGTGGGATACGGATGTACTAAGGAATGACGAGATACGTTTGAAGTTCTCTAACGCTATAGATACAGCAATGAGGAATAGCGCAGTAGGCAGTACAGCTGAAGAGGAATGGACATCTCTAAAAAGGGCCATCGCAGAAGTTGGTAAGGAAAACATAGGTACAAAGAAGGTAGCTGCGAAGAAACCATGGGTAACAGAAGAAATACTTCAGTTGATTGATGAAAGGAGGAAGTACAAACACGTTCCGGGAAAATCAGGAATACAGAAGTACAAGTCGCTGAGGAATGAAATAAATAGGAAGTACAGGGAACCTAAGACGACATGGCAGCAGGAAAAATGTGAAGACATCGAAAAAGATATGAATGTCGTAAGGACAGACTGAGCATACAGGAAAGTCAAAACAACCTTTGGTGACATTAAAAGTAGCGGTGGTAAAATTAAGAGTGCAACGGGAATCCCACTGTTAAATGCAGAGGAGAGAACAGATAGGTGGAAAGAATACATTGAAAGCCTCTATGAGGGTGAAGATTTGTCTGATGTGATAGAAGAAGAAACAGGAGTCGATTTAGAAGAGATAGGGGATCCAGTATTAGAATCGGAATTTAAAAGAGCTTTGGAGGACTTACGGTCAAATAAGGCAGAAGGGATAGATAACATTCCATCAGAATTTCTAAAATCATTGAGGGAAGTGGCTCTGACTTTCGGAAAAGCATCATCCACACAATTCCGAAGACAGCAAGAGCTGACAAGTGCGAGAATTATCGCACAATCAGCTTAACAGCTCATGCATCGAAGCTGCTTACAAGAATAATATACAGAAGAATTGAAAAGAAAATTGAGAATGCGCTAGGTGACGATCAGTTTGGCCTTAGGAAAAGTAAAGGGACGAGAGAGGCAATTCTGACGTTACGGCTAATAATGGAAGCAAGGCTAAAGAAAAATCAAGACACTTTCATAGGATTTGTCGACCTGGAAAAAGCGTTCGACAATATAAAATGGTGCAAGCTGTTCGAGATTCTGAAAAAAGTAGGGGTAAGCTATAGGGAGAGACGGGTCATATACAATATGTACAACAACCAAGAGGGAATAATAAGAGTGGGTGATCAAGAACGAAGTGCTCGTATCAAGAAGGGTGTAAGACAAGGCTGTAGCCTTTCGCCCCTACTCTTCAATCTGTACATCCAGGAAGCAATGATGGAAATAAAAGAAAGGTTCAGGAGTGGAATTAAAATACAAGGTGAAAGGATCAATGATACGATTCGCTGATGACATTGCTATCCTGAGTGAAAGTGAAGAAGAATTAAATGATCTGCTGAACGGAATGAACAGTCTAATGAGTACACAGAATGGTTTGAGAGTAAATCGGAGAAAGACGAAGGTAATGAGAAGTAGTAGAAATGAGAACAGCGAGAAACTTAACATCAGGATTGATGGTCACGAAGTCAATGAAGTTAAGGAATTCTGCTACCTAGGCAGTAAAATAACCAATGACGGACGGAGCAATGAGGACATCGAAAGCAGACTCGCTATGGCAAAAAAGGCATTTCTGGCCAAGAGAAGTCTACTAATATCAAATACCGGCCTTAATTTGAGGAAGAAATTTCTGAGGATGTACGTCTGGAGTACAGCATTGTATGGTAGTGAAATATGGACTGTGGGAAAACCGGGACAGAAGAGAATCGAAGCATTTGAGATGTGATGCTATAGACGAATGTTGAAAATTAGGTGGACTGATAAGGTAAGGAATGAGCAGGTTCTACGCAGAATCGGAGAGGAAAGGAATATGTGGAAAACACTGATAAGGAGAAGGGACAGGATGATAGGACATCTGCTAAGACATGAGGGAATGACTTCCATGGTACTAGAGGGAACTGTAGAGGGCAAAAGCCGTCTCTTGAGTCTTATCTTTTTACAGAATAGAAACTTCGAAACCACTCTGTACAAAATACGTAATCCATGACAACTGAGGTTTCACATGTATTGCCAAATATCTGTTACTCCCTCTAAAATCACAGTTTAATATTGTATGATTTATTAGAGCATCTATTCTTCCGTTTCTTTTCAACAGCTCCGAATTAGTCGCCTGTGAAATGTTGTTCATTGTTGCCTACGAAGCGTTGGTTTTAGAACACCTTCTACAGTAAGCAATACAGTCGACTCTCCATAAAAAAAATTCGAATTATAGAGAGTTCAGTTAAACTAAAGTTTGACTGATCAAGAGCTTAAGAAATTCTCGAGGAAAGGGAATGGTTATCACTGCAACACCTATTTTTTGGCTCTCTTTGTGTGATATAATCTTTTAAAATAATGACTTGCTCCATGGTCGAGCGTTTGCAAATTAGAAGCGATGTTCGCTAGGAAGAAAATGAAATTTCAAATGGTTTGTAGCGAACTGCAAAACTCTGCCGAAAACCTAGTATCTTTCACTTGTGTTTTTCATGTCTTTGTCCTGGCTCAACAAACACGCGCTGAATTATTCTGTTGTCATCCACGCCATGTTGTTGCACAGTTGCAATGATGTGACACAGGTAATGATTAGATAACTTGAGAGATCTAGGGCTAGCAGCTTTTGCTATCAAATAAAGGTTTTACTTTCTGAGACCCGTCATGTTTGTTCCAAGCTATCGTTGCTTCTCTTTTTTTACATTTACTGCCATGACAATTTCCGAGTTTAAAAGTCAGTGTGTGGTAGCAAAGAAACTTTTTAAAAAAAGGCTACAATTCCTAAGTGCTACTGGTTCGTTTTCGAAGTCAAACAAACTGTGATGTCAGCAATTGCACTTATTCCCCAAGTTTTAAAAATAACGTAGCCGGGAATTCTTCCTCCCTCCGTATGATGGGTTACACTCAATCTCATCTTTTTGCTTCAATACTGTCGACAGAGTGACCGGCAGAATCCCGAAACCGTTTGCTACATCCATTAATTTTCACTCAATATGCCACGGTCTCAACAACCTGCTTCTCTCCTGCAAGAGTCAAGAGAAAAAATTAGTACTTCTCTGAAGCCATTCTTTGAATTGATGTATGTACTCTTATACATTGTGCATTGTTGAGTAAACAAAAACTTGTCGACAACAGTTGATAGATGAAAAAAATACAGAAACAGTTGACAAAATAATTAGAGTTCTTAAGTATTAGGTAACTGCTGACCTCAAATTATAGAGTCTTTGCGGTTGATCTGTCAAGACAAACGTTTAGATTTATCGAGTACACCTAAATACAAATTGTTCGATCTATCGAGGTTTTTCGGGAAACTACCATTCCGATTTACCGATAAAGTAGAGTTTTCGTGGTCGGAACTAGTTGGTGTCGACTCCAATTGCAGAGGTACTCAATTATTTGAACGTTATATATATATATATATATATATATATATATATATATATAAATAACCTACACAGTCTTATGAACGCTCAGATAATATAAGCATTTGTGAAGTGAGTGAACTCTGTATAACCTTTGGGACTTTGTTTAAAAGACAATTGATGGATAAAAGTTAGCTTCCTGTTTCACTCTCTTTTTCGCTCGCCTGCTATACGACATTCCAGTTTCTGTCCTTCTTAGATTAGTAAAATAATCTTGAGAGAGATGTTTTTTTTATTTAATATTAATACGAGTCCTTCTCCAAACATTGATTTTTAAATACTTTTGCAGTTTTCTGTGATGGTGAGCAACGAGTTAAGCTGGACGATGCTAATATTGTGTCGCCACTGATCGGCCGGCATTACAGCGGCCTTAAATGCATATCGCATGGGCAGAAACAGAACCTGCGTTTATTCTAAACTTACCACACTAAGTCCGGTAGCTTAGAAAGAATCAATACATTGAAAAGCCCATACTGGCGTTAACATGCCGATTCGCTGTCACTCATCACCCTTTTAGCAACGAATCAGTGATTAATAATTACACCGATTTCATCCTTAGCTCACGTCATTAAGATAACTGCGCTCTCTTCTCTTTCTAGTAATCAAATAATTAACCATTTGCCTTTCATTTGAAGTAAAAGAGAAATTATAAAGTTTATGTTTCCTTCTCCTGTGAACAGTTACTGGTATGTATTTTTTTCTTTTGGTGTATTTGTTTGACACTAATCGAATTTTATAGCAACAAAATGACGTACGTAAAGAGAAAAATTTCCACCGAAAGTGTACTGATAGCTTCTATTCGTGGTAGATGCATGAGTACCATATCAGATTGAAGTCCTGAAAGTAACACATGTCGGTGTAAGTCTGAACGACTTAATTCGATGCCCCTCGATAGGATCCACATGTTCGCATTCATGTTTTAAATGAGCTGGAGGGTGAGGAAAGAAAGCCGTTTCGTAAGGCAGTTGGAGAGACTCGCACAGACATTTTAAGAAGATGAATCGTCTCTCACCTACCTGCGATGCTAAACAGCTTACTTTAGCCGCGAGTCAATCACGAACACCCCTGCTTCTGAACCACTTTGGTGCCGAATGCATCCCTAACAGGCCATAACATTTTCTTGAGAACCCACGCTGCAGCGCCGATGGAGGCGAGCATTTTGTTGCAATTGGCTGCTGAGAGGCACTCGTGCCGCTAGTAAATGCAGTAGTCAGTCCCAAATTGTCACGCTCCGCTCCGCGCGGGCCATTAACGCCTGAGGAGAAGGGCTCCGAATTGCCTCCCAGACTTTTCTGTCTTCGTCCGCAGGCCGGCGCAGAGACCGTGTCCTCCACCACGCTTTAAGAGACTGCGTGACGCGGCGAAACTCCACCACCGTGCGAGGCTACTCACAGCCTGTGAATCAGCTGAAATTATAATCGCCCCACTTCGACGGAATGTGTGTGCGTGTGTGTGTGTGTGTGTGTGTGTGTGTGTGTGTGTGTGTGTGTGTGTGAGATGGTGGGAGGGCGAGAGTGTGGGCGAATGGGTGCCGTGTGGGTGTGTCGAGAGGGGACGGAGCGGGTGATTTACCTGCTGGAGGCGCAGCCATTACTGGAGTTGGTGGCTTCTTCAGTGCTCCTTAAACCGGAAAGGAGCACAAAAAAGGGAGAAGAAGGTAAGATGCCCCCCCCCCCCCCCGCCGCCGACCGTATCTCGACAACGTGACGCAGCTCAGTGCTCGAATACGCCAGAGTGGGCACAGCCGAACGAGCACCAGGGAACCGATGTGCTTTCGGTCTGGTGTTAATGGTGGGCGTGCGCGAGGAAAGAGCATTCGGTCGTGTTCGGTTCGCACTCGCAGGTGCCCGCTCGTGTTACGCTGGTGGTCGGGTCTTTCAGCGAACTTTTGGAGCTAATACGCTTGTCCTCCGGTGCAGCGCTAGTCTCGTTGTGAACAAGGGCGACAGTATTCGTTTGAAAGGGCCCTATACTAGCACCAACCGACCGAACGACAAATTGAACATAATTGTGTAGGCGTTTTGGCCAAACGACCTAGTGACTTTTCGGGATGAGACCACCCGACTGCCAGCCCCCGCACCACTTCACCGCAGCACTGTCCTGCCAAACACTCGACAAAAGCTCTTGTCACTGCGCTAAACATCGTACAAATATCGCAAACATGACAGAATGTGAGGCGCACAAACATTGATGACAGAATGAGATTTTCACTCTGCAGGGGAGTGTGCGCTGATATGAAACTTCCTGGCAGATTAAAACTGTGTGCCCGACCGTGACTCGAACTCGGGACCTTTGCCTTTCGCGGGCAAGTGCTCTACCATCTGAGCTACCGAAGCACGACTCACGCCCGGTACTCACAGCTTTACTTCTGCCAGTACCTCGTCTCCTACCTTCCAAACTTTACAGAAGCTCTCCTGCGAAACTTGCAGAACTAGCACTCCTGAAAGAAAGGATATTGCGGAGACATGGCTTAGCCACAGCCTGGGGGAAGTTTCCAGAATGAGATTTTCACTCTGCAGCGGAGTGTGCGCTGATTTGAAACTTCCTGGCAGATTAAAACTATGTGCCCGACCGAGACTCGAACTCGGGACCTTTGCCTTTCGCGGGCAAGTGCTCTACCATCTGAGCTACCGAAGCACGACTCACGCTCGCAGGAGAGCTTCTGTAAAGTTTTGAAGGTAGGAGACGAGGTACTGGCAGAAGTAAAGCTGTGAGTACCGGGCGTGAGTCGTGCTTCGGTAGCTCAGATGGTAGAGCACTTGCCCGCGAAAGGCAAAGGCCCCGAGTTCGAGTCTCGGTCGGGCACTCAGTTTTAATCTGCCAGGAAGTTTCATTGATGACAGAGTTGCTGAAGAAATACGGGACTGCAGATACACTCCTGGAAATTGAAATAAGAACACCGTGAATTCATTGTCCCATGAAGGGGAAACTTTATTGACACATTCCTGGGGTCAGATACATCACATGATCACACTGACAGAACCACAGGCACATAGACACAGGCAACAGAGCATGCACAATGTCGGCACTAGTACAGTGTATATCCACCTTTCGCAGCAATGCAGGCTGCTATTCTCCCATGGAGACGATCGTAGAGATGCTGGATGTAGTCCTGTGGAACGGCTTGCCATGCCATTTCCACCTGGCGCCTCAGTTGGACTGTGCGTTCGTGCTGGACGTGCAGACCGCGTGAGACGACGTTTCATCCAGTCCCAAACATGCTCAATGGGGGACAGATCCGGAGATCTTGCTGGCCAGGGTAGTTGACTTACACCTTCTAGAGCACGTTGGGTGGCACGGGATACATGCGGACGTGCATTGTCCTGTTGGAACAGCAAGTTCCCTTGCCGGTCTAGGAATGGTAGAACGATGGGTTCGATGACGGTTTGGATGTACCGTGCACTATTCAGTGTCCCCTCGACGATCACCAGTGGTGTAAGGCCAGTGTAGGAGATCGCTCCCCACACCATGATGCCGGGTGTTGGCCCTGTGTGCCTCGGTCGTATGCAGTCCTGATTGTGGCACTCACCTGCACGGCGCCAAACACGCATACGACCATCATTGGCACCAAGGCAGAAGCGACTCTCATCGCTGAAGACGACACGTCTCCATTCGTCCCTCCATTCACGCCTGTCGCGACACCACTGGAGGCGGGCTGCACGATGTTGGGGCGTGAGCGGAAGACGGCCTAACGGTGTGCGGGACCGTAGCCCAGCTTCATGGAGACGGTTGCGAATGGTCCTCGCCGATACTCCAGGAGCAACAGTGTCCCTAATTTGCTGGGAAGTGGCGGTGCGGTCACCTATGGCACTGCGTAGGATCCTACGGTCTTGGCGTGCATCCGTGCGTCGCTGCGGTCCGGTCCCAGGTCGACGGGCACGTGCACCTTCCGCCGACCACTGGCGACAACATCGATGTACTGTGGAGACCTCACGCCCCACGTGTTGAGCAATTCGGCGGTACGTCCACCCGGCCTCCCGCATGCCCACTATACGCCCTCGCTCAAAGTCCGTCAACTGCACATACGGTTCACGTCCACGCTGTCGCGGCATGCTACCAGTGTTAAAGACTGCGATGGAGCTCCGTATGCCACGGCAAACTGGCTGACACTGACGGCGGCGGTGCACAAATGCTGCGCAGCTAGCGCCATTCGACGGCCAACACCGCGGTTCCTGGTGTGTCCGCTGTGCCGTGCGTGTGATCATTGTTTGTACAGCCCTCTCGCAGTGTCCGGAGCAAGTATGGTGGGTCTGACACACCGGTGTCAATGTGTTCTTTTTTCCATTTCCAGGAGTGTATTTGTGTGGCAGGTAGTGGGAGAGGTATAGCAATACAGAGGAATGAAATGAAGCATTTGTTCTACTTTTTTTTTTGACTAATCGATTATGGCTTTGTGTGGCATACTGAGTCAGTAAAAGATCATATTTTTCATAAAAGTCCGTCTGTCTGTATTTCGGTTTTTTAGGTTTTATTTCTGATACTTATCGGAAAAGAAACAGATCGAAATACAAACAGATTTGATTTTAAATTCAGCAGATATGAAATGCGAAACCCTAATACAGGTAAATTAGATATTACTTCCGATGCGTGCGGGAAATAAAACCAAAAAACTGAAATAAAGTTAGGCGACTATCATTTATTCATAAATGCCTACGTTGAAGGCTTTTTTATAGTTACAATTGTTGTTAAAAGCGCAGAAAAGCATGTTTCAACCGTTACAAAATAATTCCGAAAATGATCAACTCCCAGCTCCTTAAGCAAAACAGCGGGAGTCAATTTCCTCCTTTGCATCAGCCATTTACTTGCCCATAGCTTTCTCTCGCCATTGTTTTTGTCCTTTTGGGCTGTAAAGCAAGTCCCAGTTTATGTGCCACTGTATTGTCAAGCCTCAGTGTACGAAAGATAAACAACCACTCACAGGAACAGGGCGGTACTGTAATCGCCGAGGGAAATCTGTCGATACGTGTGTGGGCTGCAACGAAATTGGTCGGTCAGTCGGTTGGCCCACAAACTGGCGCTTGTTTAGGGCCCTCTATAGTCATCCCTTCTTCGCCCATGAACTGATTTTGTTTGTATCTGTGTTGCGCGCGATGAGAAAGTAATGTTGCTATATATATATATATATATATATATATATATATATATATATATATATATATATATATGGTGGTCGGAAATTCCCATTACAGGCTTCTAGGACTTGTAGAGGGGAGTGAATACATCGTATTTTGAATAGGAACCCATGTCCGGAAACGTCATGCAACGAGACTACAGAGCGTCAAAGATACAGGCGCGGGCGTCTGTAAATGTACGTATACACGGGGTGATTCCGTGATGATGTTACAGACTTTCTAGGATGATGGAGAGCGATAAATGTATTAATTTGAAGTAAGGATTCCTGAACCGGAAACTAACGAGTCGAAAGTTATAAACGAAAACCGTTCTCATACCTCTGACAGTTGATTACATGTACCGGTTCTTGTGTTGCGAAGAGTGTAGGGCTGGTAACTTTCAGTGGTGGTAGTGTGAACAAAAACGAGAAAAAATGTACAATAAACGTGGGCCCTAAAGTGCGTGCCTTAACAGGTATGAATACTTGCTCGGTAGAGGAGATGTTTCACATTAGCGGAGATGAACGAATGGTCATAACCCCACCATTTAAATAAATTATAAACTATTAATTGCAGTTCTTTCAGAAATTTCCACAATCTGCCTCAGGGTTTTAATCACTGCAAAGAAATTTTAGTTGCGTGAAGTTGTCGCAAGTAATTTCATAGTGTTTATAAGTACCTTCCACTGTTTTTGTGTCACATTTTAGATAACGTCCATGTATTGCAAGATTTCACTAGCGAATTTTGAAGTTTCCGGAAATCAAGTAACTTTTAGTTCTACCCTTTTGATACGTTTATTTATTTCTTTGTGATTTTTATTCATTGCATGATCCTTATGAACCTTTTGTGAACTTTAAGTGTAGAATGCCAATAGTTGCAAAAGGCTCTACAATCTTGACCGGATTCGTCAGGGGCCATCCAATCAGAAAAGCAACAAGGGGAATAGGTCAGCAACTAATTAATAGCAATCTCCTTACAATATGCATTAAACACATAGAGAGCGGTAATTAGTATTTATTTTCATCGATAGAACCTTCCATTAAAACTCTGCATGTGGATCGACATATTCATGCATTCATTCGAAAAGTCAATTGTAGAAAAATGCTGATTTTTAATATTCTACGCTTTAGTGTTTACCAAAAACGGTAGTTCTCGCATCACATACAATAATGTAAAGCGTAACATAGAGGCTACATAAACATCGCAACCTCTCAGCTATGCATGCCACATCAAACAAACCGGAGATAAGCGTATCTTTCAGCAATGGATCTGATATCATGGTAGTATAAAATAAATTGACAGGTCCTGGCGTGACAACTTTTAAGTCAAGAAATTGAATGGATAGCCGTCTCGGTCAGCCCAAAATTCTGCTGTTCTAATCTTGCGTGTATTGTTCAGAGGATTGTTTCTGGTTTCTGGAAGGATTTTGAGCTATGATAAAGACATGTGTAGTGCATGAGTAGGCGGGTCGTTCCGGTTGTACCGCGAAATCTAACAAATAACATTTCCTATGTAAACTGTTCCGCTATCTTGTTATTTTCCCACTTTAATTTCGAATAAATTTGTCACCTGTTTACTTGTATCGTAGCGTATTTCTCCCTCGTACGATTTCAGATTAATGTCGGAAATCTCTGTGGGAGAACGCTGCGACGATAAATAACTGGCTAGCGTCTAAATTGGGCACTATATTTTCCGTGCATTTTCGAGACGAGGATATCGACCGAACGTCGCTTTCAACAGTTCGTCTTAGGGGAAAAGCTGTGCCATCAAATTTTTTTCTGCTCACCTAAAACATTTTCTAAAATGGACGTTAATTCATAGATTCCCAGTTCATGTCCCTGTATAAAATCTACGCACTACAGATAATCGAACAGTAATTTAATAGACGTAAAGTATAAACGAAACGGTGTGTAGGTTTACGATTCTAATTATTTCCATAAACCCAGAATGAAGTTTTCACTCTGCAGCGGAGTGTGCGCTGATTTGAAACTTCCTGGCAGATTAAAACTGTGTGCGTGACCGTGACTCGGAGTCGGGACGTATGCCTTTCGCAGCAAGTGCACCAAGCACTTGCCCACGAAAGGCAAAGGTCCGGCAGACAGTTTTCATTTCCATAAATACTGGTATTTGCAGAAGAATGTTTCAAAGTAAAGTTACTTCCCTTAAATGTGCTTGTAGCGTAGATTTACCCTAAGGTGACAGATATGCATGTACACAGATGCTGGTAATATCGCATACGTAAGGTATAAAAGGGCTACACAGTGCCGGAGCTGTCATTTGTAAGGCGATTCATGACAAAAGGTTTCCGACGTGATAATGGCCGTGCAACGGGAATTAACACACTTTGAACACGGAATGGTAGGTGGAGCTAGACGCGTGGGCATTAACCCTCCCCACGGACAGTGCAATGACCGACAGCCTTCACTTAACAACCGAGAGCAGAGGTGTTTGCGTAGAGTTCTCAGTGTTAACAGACAAGCAACACCGCGTGAAATAACCTTGGAAATCATTGTGGAAGAGTGCGGCAAAATTTGACGTTAATGGGCTATGGCAGCAGACGAACGATACAAGCGCCTTTGCTAATAGCATGACATCGCCAACAGCACCCCTCTTGGGCTCATGATCATATCCGTTGGACCCTGGACAACTGGAAAACAGTGGCCTGGTCGGATGAGCCCCAATTTCAGCTGTTAAGACCTATTGTTAGGGTTCGAATGTGGCGCAGTCCCGATGAAACCATTGACTCAAGCTATCACGAAGATACTGTGCAAGCTGGTGGTGTCCTTTGGTCCAAATGAACCGATCATTGACTGGAAATGGTTATGCTCGGCTGCCCATAGATCATCTGTAGCATTCATGGACTTCATGTTCTCAAACAACGATGGGATTTTTATGATGACAGTGCGCCATGTCATTGGGCCACAGTTGTTCGCGATCGGTTTGAAGAACGTTCTGGAGAAATCGAGCGGATGATTTGCTCTATGTAGTTAACGTTCAACGAAAAATACTTCGCATCAGTTGGTTTGAAGAAGGTTCTGGACAGTTCGAGTGGATGATTTGGCCGCCCCGATCGCCCGATATGAATGCCATCGAACATTCATTGGACATAATCAAAAGGTCACTTCGTGCACAAAATGCTACACCAGTAACTCTTTCGCAACTACGGACGGCTATAGAGGCAGACGGCTTAATACGTCTGCAGGGGACTTCTGGCGACTTGTTGAACCCATGCGTCGTGGAGTTGCTGCACTGTGTTGGGCAAAAGGATATCTGCCACAATACTGGGATTTATCCCATGACTTTTGTCACCTCACTACATAATATGTATTTATTTGATGTTACACGTCTTTCATTTGCTGTTAAAAGCTGGTACCACAGCAGCTGTCTATGCGTTATGTATTTTTCTTAAAGGCTGACGTCTGATAATTCTTGGAGTGAATTTTATGACGGGGCAATAAATTATTTATCAAAATTTTCAAGATTTACTTTTTTTGTGCATGTATCATTATTCTGCTCTGTGGCAACTGTTATGTTGAAAGAGATTTCTTTTAAATTTTGGATACTGCTGTTCCAAAAACTAATAATAATTAATGTGTATCAAAGCTTTGCATGTAATGCTAACTTACCGCATCTTTTTGTAAGCTGTGTGTAAAGTCAACATGAAAAACGGGAAGAAAATCAAGCTTTCTCAGCAGCCAAACACTGGCCTCAAGCAGCGAAATAGTTATTTGAATCATAAGGCCTTGCAGAAGAAGAACTACTTTGATGAAGAACATAATGCTTAACAGTGCATCCTAAATGAAGAGTCGCCACGACAACATCTTAGAACATAAAGTGGTATAATTGTGAGGCACCTTGTTCCACAAATGATGGAATATAATACCCACAGAATTCCATTCATTTAATAGTTAATGAGGTTATGAGTAAGTGTCTCAAGAAGGCTTCATTTATGAACTTGAATGCTCACATGAGACGTCAGTAGTCACTTGGTACTACAGTTTAGTTTGGGTCATGCAATAAGAATGCTGGAAGTCACAGAAACAAAGGTTAACGATAATTTAATAATCTCATTATCTTTTGAAGGACAGTGAACTAGATTTATGATAAAGCACACTGGTTAATGAGTTGCAAGTTGGTTTTGTTTGTGAGAGGGAAATAGAGATTTAGTTTCACAAAGCTCTGGAGTATAGTTTTGACACGAATATCAAACTATCATTTAAATCGGGGATAGTCAACCTTATTGACCTACCGCACGTTTTGTGCCTCTGTTAGTAATTAATTTTTCTATCCACCCAGCGATTCCACAATAACAATGATTTATAAAGTGGGGAACTACTTTACAAAATTTATAAATTAGAGTTACAGCAAGTTAAAGAATATAAAAATAATTACTTATGAGATACTTCATGCCAAAATTTCATGAAAACGCAATGGAAATGTTTTAAAAATAATTAGTTATCAGATACTTCAAGTCGAAATTTCATGAAAACCTAATGGAAATGTATTAGAACAAATAAGTCCTCGGACACAAATATTAAGTCAAAATTGACCATGTTTCGACGCGCTTCAGAATTAGACTAACTGTTCTAAAACATATTAGGTATATAATACATTAATAAAATTAAAGTTTGTACTGACTGGAAAAAATGTAGTACTTATAAAAAATGGTTCAAATGGCTCTGAGCACTATGCGACTTAACTTCTGAGGTCATCAGTGGCCTAGAGCTTAGAACTAATTAAACCTAACTAACCTAAGGACATCACGCACATCCATGCCCGAGGCAGGATTTGAACCTGGGACCGTAGTGGTCGCTCGGTTACAGACTGTGGCGCCTAGAACCGCACGGCCACTCCGGCCGGCGCAGTACTTACAAGTCACATATTAAAAAAGATCTAAGCCGGAATGGCGACGTCATGAATAGTTGTGAGTAAGATCTGTTTTAATATGTGACTTGTGACTAGTGCATTTTTTCCAGTCAGTACAAACTTTAATTTTATTAATGTATTATATACCTAATATATTTTAGAACAATTAGTCTAATTCTGAAGGCGACTCTCACAGTAGCGTCGTAACCTGGTCAATTTTGACTTAATGTTTGTGACTGAGGTCTTATTTGTTTTAATATAATTCTGACACGGTCACTGAACCTTAGCAGCTATGTTCAAAGTTTTACTAATGGAAATGTTTTGAATACCCGTATAGCCTACATCCCACCAGGAAAGCTGAAACGGTAGGGAGCAGTCTGACTACCACAGATTTAAATGTGTCACAGATTTGTTGTAGAACTTCCATTTTACGGATATCATAAATGAATAGGAGTAGTGATATACTACCGATGTACAAAATTGTGAAACGAAACTACCAATGTGTGGAATGACCTAAGCTTTCTTAGAAGCAGGGAAAATGTGTGAGAGAAATAGAGATAGACTTTACCTGATATTAAGTGTAGGCGTTTGGTTTCAGTGGTAATTCTTCTCTGCATCTAAGCTCAATCAATTTTCATACAATACTGTCACGTACCTCTCACTAAAAAGCCTCACTTTAGTTCTTACAATATGAAAGTCGAGCATTTTGGTAGTGAAATGATCCGAAGGATCTAGTGCCATTTTTGCGGTTAACCATTACAGCTAATAGTTCGATTTAAATTAGAACTATCGGCTTATCTGCTCTACGTGGTTAACGTTCAACGAACGAAATTTCGCATCAATAAATTACTTCTTGACTGTCCGATTGTGAGTACTCCTCCACAAAAGTATGTCGTATCACAGTACATTCTAATATATGACGGTCAGTTCAGTGGCTTTAAGTAGGGAGGGCAAGTTTCACTCACTGCTTCAACGGAGACACCGGTTTTGGTCAGAGCAAGATGACTACTGCCCCATCCCCTGGCTACAGCCAAAGCCTTCTCTCAGCATAGGTACAGCCATCTTCCTGCATTCCTACCTCCAAGGCTGATTCCCACGTCTTTAATTGTGGTAATCCCCAATTCACGAGGAGTTTAACTTCTGGCGTCGGTAGTAAGGGAGGGCTGCCTACGAAAGGTCGAGAATGAAATATTTGTTAGCTAGGGCTAAATAATTTTTAATTCACATGTATTATTCATATTCCACAAGCAAGTATAGATACATCACAAGGCACTCTTCCCTCTACATTTCCCCCTAACGCACCCAGCGCTTTAAATTCCCCTATAAGGCTGCTGATTCCCCCTAAATTTAGGGAGAAAATCCTATTTTTTTAAGTTGCAACACTCATAGCAAGACGGCCCGTGACAACTTCTGCTGGGGCATTGTTGTCAGTATATAGTAAAGCAGCGCTCCCTCAGAGAAAAGGCGCGCTGAGCCTTGAAAGTTCCTGAAGTCAGTGATCAGTGGGGAGTACATTACCCATACGCTACAACATCTGAGAAAGCAGTACTCCTCACAAATCTCACTTGTCACCTGGGAATCCTGACACTGCGACTGACGTCAGCACAAGCGGTACTGCACGTGGACTCCCGCATCTCTGCCGCAGCCTCGGTACCAGTGAATCTATTACGTTAATGTACAATTGAAAAATTCAAAATTGCTGATTGTTCTCGTGCCTTTAGTTCAAGGTAGCTTTAGTTCAAGGTAGCTGCAACCTCATCACGTGAGTACAGTGTTACTGTTGTGACAGGAGCTTGTAATATAATAATCGAACAAACAGAAATCATTTGCCCCTCGACCTCAGATTTTATCATATAGGATGCGCGTCAGGTTGTATTACATACGTTGAGATAATGAATAACATTCAACACAAAGCACTTCCTAATGTTCCGGAAAATTTTATTTATTTAGTCACGAACCGGTTTTCAGCCGATAGGCGGTTCGCGATCAAATAAATATAATGTTGCAGAACATCGGGAAACGTTTCCTACTATCACTGTTATCATGTTCCGGCAGGCACCAACGGAAAATTCAGCTCTGTTAATTTGAAATTGCATCAGATAGTACTCTAGGGGCATTATTTTCCTTATAATTACGTTAGTAAAATCATTCAACACTTCGCAAATGACGCTGCAGACTTTGGGAAATGAGATATAACAGCTACTGAAATACGAAACGTGAAGTAGCGTAGCTGTCTCCAGTTGCTATGAGCCGAACTTTAATGCTAACTTTCTTCCCCTGATATTGCTCGTGGGTAATTAGGATCCTACTTTGAAGTTCTCTCCTCAGCTGCAATGCGTAGCCACGCGAAAATTGTGAGCCGACATCCGGGCGAAGTTTTGAAACAGAAACACAGCTAAGCAAGACTGAAGCTGCAATCCAGAGATGAGTGCGCACTTGCCTAAAAATAATTGCCATCTACGTTTTCATACACTCTTTTCCTTGCTACGTCCTCAAAATCGGGCACACCATATAAAATAATTTCATCTAAATATGACTGGTCGACGTAGCTACAATGACAGGCGCTGTGTCGAATGAAACGATTATGTGAATGAATCTAAGAAATAGCAGTGTCTGTGTTATTCAGAAGTACAATGCAATGTTCTTTTGGCATGTCCGAAGGAAACGTCGCTGCAACAACTACGGTCGTCAATAAGTACAGGAAATATATTCGCAACTGCGAATATAGACCACCATCGGCTGTATATTGGAATGACGACAATGATGATTTGTACCGGACCGGGATTGGAACCCGTGTTTCACATTGAGCTAAAAGTAATTCATTTGAAGTTTACAGTTTGATGGTCCAGTAAAGATCTGAAAAAGACTGACCACAAATTTTTTTTACTGTTGCTGACTGACATCTCCGTATTCATTGGAACTAAACATAATACTTGTAATACTTTTCACGACATAATTCTTCATATTAGATTCATATCTTTAATAAGCGGCATAAATTCGTAAAACAGGGACGAAATAATACTTAACAGAGCACAGCCTAATCACACCGGCCACATAACAAAGATTCTCCACGTGGTTCCAATTACACTATCAGAGACTCTAATTCGCCAGAGATGATTTTCAAAGAAAAAAAATGGTTCAAATGGCTCTGAACACTATGGGACTTAACATCTGAGGTCATCAGTCCCCTAGAACTTAGAACTACTTAAACCTAACTAACCTATGGACATCACATACATCCATGCCCGAGGCAGAATTCGAACCTGCGACCGTAGCGGTCGCGCGGTTCCAGACTGAAGCGCCTAGAACCGCTCGGCCACACTGGCCGGCTTTTCAAAGAAGCTACATCGATCTATTCTGTGACAGCAGTTTTGTAAATTAGAAAAACTGAGATTCTTCCATTTCTGTAATATACCCGGCATTGAAATCAGTAACTACTTTTATCGTGTAGCAGAGGTAACACCCCTTCAGATCGCCGAAGTTAAGCGCTATCGGGCTTGACTAGCACCTAGATGGGTGACCATCCGATCTGCCGAGCGCTGTTGGCAAGCGGGGTGCACTCAGCCATTGTGAGGCACACTGCCATTGCGAGGCAAACTGAGGAGCTTCTTGAATGAGAAGTTTCGATCACGAAAATTGACAACGGCCGGGAAAGCGGGGTGCACACCATATGCCCGTCCACATTCACATCCAGTGGCGCCAAAAGGGGTGAGGATGACACGGTGGTAGGTCAGTGCCGTCGGGCTTTCCAAGGTTTGTTAGAACGGAGTTAAGTGTAGTTTTAGTTGACTGTAAAAATAGCTGGGTGACTACATTTTTAGAGGATACGTAATTTTGTATAAAAATCATACGAAATATTTTCACAGCCACCCAGTAGGATATAAAAATAGGAATAAATGATAAATACAACAAAAGCAGATCCCCAGAAAAATCTCATAATCAAGCAAATATGTATATGTGGTGTCACCGCCAGACACCACACTTGCTAGGTGGTAGTTTAAATCGGCCGCGGTCCATGTAGTACATGTCGGACCCGCGTGTCGCCACTGTGATCGCAGACCTAGCGCCACCACCAAGGCAGGTCTCGTGATCCGAGAGTGGACTCGACCCCAGTTGTACGAGAGCACTAGCTACCGCCCAGTTGTACGCGAACCTAGCTATCGCCCCAGTTGTACGAGAACCTAGCTACCGCCCAGTTGTACGAGAACCTAGCTATCGCCCAGTTGTACGAAGCCTTTCTCTCTCATTAGCCGAGAGACAGAATAGCCATCAGCTAAGTTAATGGCAACGAACTAGCAAGGCGCCAGTTGTATCAGTGCCTATAGCTTACGAGTATTCAAGAGAGATGTATTCCAAAGAACCATTAAAAGATAAGTACTAAGCATCTACATACTTTTCTTCTTATTCATTTATAAGTTCTCATGTTCCAGACTTCACGCCCGTCTGCTTTATGCCGTGCGTGCACTATCGGCCACAGCGTTAGTCTAGCTTTCTTTTTCAGCAATCAACTCCACGGTGTCGGTCCAGCTACCGACACTACAATTATTGGCGACGAGATAAAGAGTTTGTATTAATTCATTTGCACCATTGGCCGATTTCAAGTGTTCTGATTGCTTACATTTAATTGTGTCATGGCTTCGCCGCAATCTCCAGATGTACTGTCCGAATTTTATCGCTTGCAGAATCAGCAGACGCAGGCGTTACTGGATGCCCTTGGACAGCTCGTCCAGGGTCAACGTGCGCTGCACACCGATGCGGCCGCCGCCGCTTCTTCGCTACCGCTGCCACTGAACGCTGTTGCACCTCCCTTTCGACCATACGTGGCAGCCGATGAGACCTGGCAAGAGTGGTCTCGTCAGTTCGCCTTTCACATGGCTGCCTACAGAATTCAAGGTAATGAGCGGCAGCCGTTTTTGCTTTCTTGTGTCGGTGTGTCCACATACCGTGTGATAGTGAAATTGTTTCCCCGCCGCGACGTAGCAACTTTGTCATACGAGGAAATTTTGTCTGCATTAGATGCCTATTTCAAAGAAACAGTTAATGTGGTTGCAAAACGGTATACGTTTTTTCGTACAAAACGTACGGCTGGTCAAACTAATAGGGAGTGGGTAGCAACATTGCAAGGACTTACTAGGGACTGTGCCTTTGAATGTGACTGTGGTCTTTCTTATTCCGATACCATGGTGCGTGATGCAATTGCACAGAACGTTTCTGATGTTCGCATACGGGAGCAAATTTTGAAACTAGTTAATCCCTCCCTTCAACAAGTGATAGACATCTTGGATAGACAGGACACACTTGACTGTGCTCAGGAATCTTTTGAAACTTCGCCAGCTGTGTGTAACATTAACCGGCCCGCCGGGCGCGCTCGCGCAACGCGGCCCGGTCAACTGCCCTCGCGGCCGTCCGCACAGCTGCCGCCGCGTGCTAACCCAGGTGTGCCGCGCCAGCCCACAAATGCAGTGAAATCATGCCCGCGGTGTGCTACTAGACATTCGCGTGAACATTGCCCGTCACGCCAAGTTATTTGCTTTTTCTGCAATAAGAAAGGACATGTTCAAAGTGTTTGCCAGAAAAAGCTCAGATCAGACAATCACAATCATTCCAGGCCCTTTGCTTCGCGCCGGAATCGAACCAAGGACGCTCAGGCTCGTGGACCTTCGCCTATGGACATTCATGTCGTTAATTCCACTTCGTCCAGTGACACTTTCTCTAACAGTGACAGTGATCGTCCCACAAAAACTGTGCGTCGACGTCGCCGGAAATCACGTCAATTAGCAAGTGATTCTGTACCAGTGTCTGTTCCAATTGCACACAACAGTCGCTCTTGTCGTCAGCAGGACAATAAACTTTTTGTGGACTTCGACTTTGAAGGCAAAGTGATACCCTTCCAGCTCGATACCGGAGCTGCAGTTTCATTGCTCAATCACGACACGTACAAACAACTGGGCAACCCTCCGTTGCGTTCCGCAAATGTTGAGCTAACTACATATTCCGGACAGCCAATTCCTGTGTCAGGACAGTGCAGCCTTCTTGCAACATTCAAGGGACAAACAAAACTTGTGTCATTTTACGTTCTTCGTTCTTCTTCTGCTGTGAACTTATTTGGTCTAGATTTATTTAAGTTGTTTAACATGTCTATTGTAAAGCAGGTCCTATCAGTGAATCAGACTGTGCCTACAGACAGTGTTTCTCGGCTGTGTGACGAATTTGCAGACATTTTTGCACCAGGCTTAGGTTGCGCTAAAAACTATGAAGCACATTTAGAACTGAAGGTAAACGCGCAACCGAAATTTTTCAGGGCGCGCAATGTTCCCCACGCCTTGCGTGATGAGGTCGCAAGAACGTTACACGATCTCGAATCACAGGGTGTAATTGAACGTGTGCAAGCTTCTCTCTGGGCCTCACCCTTAGTCATTTTGCCAAAACCTTCCGGAAAATTGAGACTTTGCGTGGACTTCAAGGCCACAGTGAATCCACAGCTAGTGACTGCTACTTTTCCTTTGCCCCGTCCGGAAGATCTTTTTGCTAAACTGTGCCCGGGAAAATATTTTTCAAAGTTGGACCTAGCCGATGCGTACTTGCAAATACCGGTGGACGACGCATCCCAGCGCGTATTGGTGGTTAACACGCATCTTGGATTGTACCGCTTCAAAAGACTGCCATTCGGGTGTGCATCCGCCCCTGCCTTGTTTCAGCAATATTTACAAACTATTTGTGCGTCGGTCCCTACTGCAGCAAACTATCTGGACGATATAGTGATCTCCGGACAGACAGAAGAAGATCATCTTGCGAACTTACGAACATTATTTCAGGTCTTGCGGCAAAATGGTCTTCGCTTGAGGAAGGACAAATGTGTGTTTTTTGCTCGTGACTTACCATACCTGGGACATGTCATTAATGCCCAAGGCATACATCCAAGTCCAGAGCACCTCCGTGCCATACAAGATTTGCCTTCCCCTCAAAATCTGAAACAGCTACAGAGTGTGTTGGGTAAAATTAACTATTATCATAAATATGTGCGCAATGCCTCTTCCATTTCAGCTCCGCTTCATCGCTTACGCCGTAAAGGTGTTCCGTTCGTCTGGACGACGGAATGTGAACGCGCCTTTCGCCAGTTGAAATCGGCGTTGCTTTCTAATACTTGCCTTACGCCATTCGATCCCCAGAAACCCCTTTTGTTGATGGTAGATGCATCGGATTTCGGGATCGGTGCTGTGCTTGCGCACAAAGTTGGCTCACATGATCGCCCTATTGCCTTTGCGTCCAAATTGCTCTCGTCTGCGCAAAGAAATTATTCACAGATAGAGGAAGAAGCTTTGGCTCTCGTGTTTGGTGTTACTAAGTTCCATGATTTCTGGTATGGTCGTCACTTTACCATCATCACAGACCACAAACCTTTGACGTCGCTTTTTCATCCGAACAAGCCTGTACCTCCACGTACAGCGCAGAAATTCATTCGCTGGTCTATT
Source organism: Schistocerca piceifrons (assembly GCF_021461385.2). Classification (NCBI taxonomy): domain Eukaryota; kingdom Metazoa; phylum Arthropoda; class Insecta; order Orthoptera; family Acrididae; genus Schistocerca; species Schistocerca piceifrons. The sequence goes on from NC_060138.1 coordinate 80,786,413, forward strand.
TTCCTCTCGCAGTACCGCTACGATATCTTGTATCGGTCCACTGCTAAGCACGGAAACGCCGATGCGTTGTCCCGTTTGCCTGTTGCTGAGGATAAAGCATTCGATTCTTCCGAACTTGCTTGCATGTTCATTGATTCGGAAACCGATGAAGTGGTCGAATCGTTTCCGATTGATTTTCGTCGTGTCGCTACAGCCACAGCTGCTGACCCTGTCCTTGCTCCTGTTTTACGTTTTGTTGCTACGCAATGGCCTTTGTCAAAGTCTCGGATCGAGGATCCGTTGGTTCGCCGATTTTTTGCTCACAAGGAGAGACTTTTTGTTCGACGTGGTGTTTTGTTGTTGCGTTCTGATAATGATCAGTCCAGAGTCGTGGTCCCACGTTCGTTACAGTCCTCTGTTTTACGGCTTCTTCATCAAGGACATTGGGGTATAGTGCGAACGAAACAACTTGCTCGTCAGCACTGTACTTGGTTCGGAATCGATGCTGCGATTACGAATATGTGTTCTTCGTGCCCGGCGTGTGCCGAACAACAGTCCGCACCGCCGCGGAAAGTCTTTGCGTGGCCAAAAGCCACTTCCCCTTGGCAACGCTTGCACATTGATTTTGCTGGTCCATTCTGGAATGCTCGATGGTTGGTTCTGGTCGACGCCTTCAGTAATTTTCCTTTTGTTGTCCGGATGTCTTCCACGACGTCCTCCGCCACCATCCAAGCGTTGTCTGCTATCTTTTGCATTGAAGGTCTTCCGCAGACTATTGTTTCCGACAATGGCCCACAATTCATGTCCGCAGAATTTCAGTCATTCTGCCAGGCCAATGGTATTCAACATTTGACATCCGCGCCGTTTTCGCCTCAGTCCAACGGTGCCGCTGAACGATTGGTCCGGACTTTCAAGTCACAGATGTTGAAATTGAAAGAGTCGCATTTTCGGGAGGACGCATTGTTGCTCTTTTTGTCTTCGTATCGCTCTCAGCCCCGAGATGGTCGCTCGCCGGCTGAGTTGCTCCACGGTCGTCCTCATCGCACCTTGATGTCTTTGCTGCATCCGCCGCATCAGGTTCCTGTGCAGCGGCAGACTCCTGCTTTTGCTCCAGGCGACGTTGTATTTTATCGCAACTATCGCGGTTCACGGCGTTGGCTCGCAGGGCGCATTCTTCGCTGCCTCGGCCGCGCGATGTATTTGGTTTTGGGGGCCTCTGGTGAGGTGCGTCGGCATCTCCATCAGCTGCGCCTCTGTCGTCGCTCGGGTTCTGCCGCTCCCCGTCTGCTTTCAGCGACGGTGCCGTCCGGTCAGCGCCCTGGGGACCCATCTCCTGGCTCGCCTCATCCCCAGGTGTTACCGACGATGCCTTCCATTTTGCCCCATGGCGACGCGCCGCCGCCGCCGCAGCAGCAGCAGCAGCAGCAGCCGCCGCCGCCGCCGACCGCATTCGACGCTTCGTTGCAGCCGCCAAGCGCCTCCCAGGGTCACGCGCCGCCGATCGCTTCCCGTGACCAGCTGTCCTCCGCCATGGAACTCCCGCCCGCTCCGGACCACATGACGTCATCGCGCGTCGGCTACCCCGACGCAATGGAGGTCGACCCTTCGGTCCCTCCTGTCTTATTACGGGCGCATACACCGCATGTTGACGTGCACCCTGGACTAGTTTTGCAGGCGTTTCCTAGCTCCCCTCGGACCGGATGGCCGGGTGCGGGTGGCACAGCCTCGCCTGTTGTTAGGCTCCCCACCTCATCGCATACGTCAACATGTGGTCCTCCCCACGGCGGGCGGAAGCCTTATCTCACGACCGTTCGCCGATTTGCGGGGGAGGAATGTGGTGTCACCGCCAGACACCACACTTGCTAGGTGGTAGTTTAAATCGGCCGCGGTCCATGTAGTACATGTCGGACCCGCGTGTCGCCACTGTGATCGCAGACCTAGCGCCACCACCAAGGCAGGTCTCGTGATCCGAGAGTGGACTCGACCCCAGTTGTACGAGAGCACTAGCTACCGCCCAGTTGTACGCGAACCTAGCTATCGCCCCAGTTGTACGAGAACCTAGCTACCGCCCAGTTGTACGAGAACCTAGCTATCGCCCAGTTGTACGAAGCCTTTCTCTCTCATTAGCCGAGAGACAGAATAGCCATCAGCTAAGTTAATGGCAACGAACTAGCAAGGCGCCAGTTGTATCAGTGCCTATAGCTTACGAGTATTCAAGAGAGATGTATTCCAAAGAACCATTAAAAGATAAGTACTAAGCATCTACATACTTTTCTTCTTATTCATTTATAAGTTCTCATGTTCCAGACTTCACGCCCGTCTGCTTTATGCCGTGCGTGCACTATCGGCCACAGCGTTAGTCTAGCTTTCTTTTTCAGCAATCAACTCCACGGTGTCGGTCCAGCTACCGACACTACAGTATATAAATGGCGTCGAACGATTCATTAACACAGAGGATGGGATCGTCAAAATCAATCTGAAATCAATCAAATATGCTGTTACAGTATGAAGATGCGGAAGAACCTGAACTCAGACACGCTTGAAGTTCCAAAGCTGAGCTTTCAGATCTTGTCTTGATAAGACAAGATTATATAAAATTACAGCAGGCTCAGAGGCTCTAAACAATCATTCTTCCCGCACATAATACGCAGATGGACCGGAAAACCTGTTATAAGAGATACAATGGGAAGTAGCTCTGTCATACACATTACAGTGGTTTTCGAAGTATATATATATATATATATATATATATATATATATATATATATATATATATATATATATATATATATATATATGCGAATTTAGATGTAGATACAAAAAAAAGTAACACAGCTTTCGTAGGATTTGTGCGCTACGCCACTCTCGTGTTCGTTTCCATGTAAACAAGGTTTTAGAGTCAGTGACCCTGTCAACGATAAGACAGGGCCCTATCAAGTCGAGTTTGCACATATCTAAAATATCAAACTCACGACTGAAAATTTGTAACGTATATTATACATGCAGCGGGATTTGTCTATCTTCACACGTCTTGTTTGATACAGGTTATTATTGATTTGTTCTTTCACTTGCCCGTCTGCTTAGCTATCGACACCGGTTTCTGAACTTGTGACATACTGTCAGATAACATCTGACTGCCGGCATTGTTGATTACAGCACATGCTGCTAGTAATTTTGAATACACGCTAACGGAAAAAATATCCCCACACCAAGAAGAAGTTGTACGACATAAACGAAAGTTGGTAGGGGTGTTTCTACATCTGAAAGATGATGTTTGTTCAAATTTCGCTCCAGTCGCATAAGAATGGCGCTAGTGGCACCACTATGAGGACGTAAATCAGGTTTGCTTTAAATACACGCTCTAACGGGCTTGGGCGTTAGTCACCTTTGAAGTTTGACGTGGTTAGTCGATGTTAGTGACGAATGCCTTTGCAGGACAAAGACGCCGTTATCAACACCTCATTGAGCTTGAACGAGGTTGTATGATAGAGCTACGAGAAGCTGTACGTTCCTTCTCCGATATCGCAGAAAGACATGGCAGGAATGTAGCCACTGTACATGGTCGCTGGCACCAGTGGTCATGAGTATGTACTTTCAAAAGAAAACCGGGCTCCGGACGGTCCGCTGGCATTGCCGAGAAGGAAGACCATCATTATCGGCGTGTGACTCCGGCACATCGTACTGCACCAGCAGCAGCAATTTGAGCACCCGTTGGCAATACAGTGACACAGAAAACTGTTACAAAACGGTTATTTCAAGGACAGCTCCTAAGCGTGAATTCACCGACACTAAACCACCACCATTTGCGACTTCAGAGACGTTAAGCGAGAGCCCATTGGAGGGCAGGGTAGAGATCTGTTGTGTTTTCTGATGAAAGCTGGTTCTGCTCGTTGCCAGTGAGGCCGTGTATTCGTTAGAAGGACGCCAGTTTAGGGTCTGCATCCAACCTGCTTGCTTGATTGACGTACTAGACCTACACCTGGAGTTATGGTCTGGTGCGCGGTTTCGTATGACACCAGGAGTACTCTCGCGATTATCCCACCCACCTTGACAGCAAATTTGGAGGTCAGTCTGGCGATTCGACCTGTTGTGCTACCATTCATGAACAGCATTCCGTACGACGTTTTCCAACAGGATAACGCCCGTCCTCTTACCGCTGTTGTGATGCAACACACTCTACCGAGTCTGTCTCCAGTCGAGCACAGTGGTACATCATCGGGTGTAACTCCAGCGTCATCAAAAAAAAGAAAAAAAAAAAAAAAAAAAAAATTGGTCCAAATGGCTCTGAGCACTATGGGACTTAACATCTATGGTCATCAGTCCCCTAGAACTTAGAACTACTTAAACCTAACTAACCTAAGGACAGCACACAACACAGCGTCATCCACAAACAACATTAACCGTCCGTGTATCACCTGACTAAATTCAACAGGCATTGAACTCCATCCCACAAACTGACATCCGGCAGCTATACAACGCAACGCAATGCATGCTTGCATTCAACATTCTGGCTACTACACAGGTTATCAATGTAACAGAGTTTAACATTCGCAGTGGTTACCTCGCGCTCACATTAAACTTGTGATCTTGCAGTGTTAATCCCTTAAATATGTCACCCAGACAAATGTAATCAAGTAATTTCATTACTCTGCATCAATCTTTTTTGGTGTTTCGATTTTCTTGCACCACTGTAGTAGCACATTATTAGCTCTTAATATACTATTTTTGGTGATCGATTCTCTTGAACTGACCGTGACTGTAAAAATAGAAATTCATACGTTATTCAGTGACTTTCAGTGTTTTAACCCCATAGTGCAGTTCATCCCCATTCCTGAAAGAACTGTCAACCGTAACTGCTAATCAAGTACAGAGTTTATGCGTGGCCCATGCAACAGAAAATCGCACAAAAATTTTCACTGAACACACTATGGTGATGTACATATCGAATTTTTTACTATTTTCTTCACCAGAGTAACAGCTTGTTATATTCGCAGCACCATAGGCAGTGGGCGCATCACCGACGACAGCCGCGAATTCCATGGTGATGCAAGCCATCTGTGGTCAACTACGGTGCAATATACAGTCTTTTTTCACTGTGCAGTGATTTTGGCCCGCTAAAGTGCTGTCCAGTTGCTACGAAGTCTCCGCTATTATTTAGAAGAGACGCGAACCTATGTTTGTACCACTCCTAGAGAAATTTTTTGACTGTGTTGGCTGGAATACACTATTTTAAAATATAGTGAACAGTTGGTGGCCTCTATATTTATACAGAAACCAGACTGCAGTTATAAAATCGATAGACACAAAATGGAGTTGGTAGTTGAGGAGGGGCTGAGACAGGGTTGCACCCTCTGCACGATGTTAATTACACTGACAAAGCAGTAAAATAAACGAAGGAGTTCTTGGGAAAGAGATAAAAATATTCAGACTTACCAAAAATGGTTCAAATGGCTCTGAGCACTATGGGACTTAACATCTATGGTCATCAGTCCCCTAGAACTTAGAACTACTTAAACCTAACTAACCTAAGGACACCACACAACACCCAGTCATCACGAGGCAGAGAAAATCCCTGACCCCGCCGGGAATCGAACCCGGGAACCCGTGCGTGGGAAGCGAGAACGCTACCGCACAACCACGAGCTGCGGACTCAGACTTACCGGTGACATTGTAATTCTGTTAGAGACAGCAAAGGACTTGGAAGAACTGTAAACGGAATGGATGGTGTCGTGGAGCCGGCCGAGGTGGCCGAGTGTTCTAGGCGCTACACTCTGGAACCGCGCGACCGCTACGGTCGCAGGTTCGAATCCTGCCTCGGGCATGGATCTGTGTGATGTCCTTAGGTTAGTTAGGTTTAAGTAGTTCTAAGTTCTAGGGGACTGATGACCTCAGAAGTTAAGTCCCATAGTGCTCAGAGCCATTTGAACCATTTTGATAGTGTCGTGGAAAGAAATCAGGCGATGGTCAGGGAAGACGATTGGGAACTGGGACACTAAAAGTAACGGGTGGGTGTTGTTATTTGCGAACCAAATTAACGTGTAATGTCCGAAGTACAGAGAACATAATATACAGGCTGGCAGTAGCATGAAGAGCGTTCCTTTAAAAGAAAGCATTGTTAATATAGAGTAAAAGATTATGTGGAAGAAATGAATTCGGAATTACGAGTGTAGTTAGATTCAGCTCCACAATTTGTTGGTGACAAATGAAACTTTGTGCCAGACCTGTATTCGAGCCCGTGTTTCCCGTCTTACGCGACTGGTTGCGTTAACCACCTTGTCCATCCGAGTGTGCGTTGAGGATCGAACCAAACCTGCATATTTCACTGACTGTTCACGTCTTGCACTCGTACAGTTGCTTTGATTCTCCCGCAGGGAGAGACTTTATTATTTCTGTCGCGACATGTCTAGGCATGTCTACTAACCAAACTGCGTGCCTATGGAATATCGCCTCAGGTGTGTGGCTGGATTCGTGATTTCCTGTCATAAAGTTCACAGTTCGGAGTAATATACGAGAAGTCATCGTGTAAAACAGAAGTAATATCCGGAGTTCCCCAAGGAAGTGTTATAGGCGCTCTATTGTTCTTGATCTACATTAATGACATAGGAGACAATCTGAGTAGCCCTGTAAGATTGTTTCCTGATGATGCTGTCATTTACCGTCTTGTAACGTCATCAGATGACCAAAACGAATTGCAAAAAGATTTAGATAAGATATCTGTATGGTGTGAAAAGTGGCAATTGACCCTGAATAAAGAAAAGTGTGAAGCTATTCACATTACTAAAAGAAATTCGCTAAATTTCGATTACGCGATAAGTGACAGAAATCTGAATGATGTAAATTCAACTAAATACTTAGGGATTACAATTACAAATAACCTAAATTGGAACGATCATATAGATAATGTCGTGGGTAGAGCAAACCAAAGACTGCGATTCATCGGCAGAACTCTTAGAAGGTTCAACAGGTCTACTAAGGAGACTGCTTACACCACGCTTGTCCGCCATATTTTGGAGCATTGCTCTGTGGTGAGGGATCTGCAACAGGTGGAACTGGCAGATGACATCGAAAAAGTACAAAGAAGGGCGGCTCGTTTTGTACTATCACGAAATAGGGGAGATAATGCCACAGACATGATACGTGAATTGGAGTGGCAATCATTAAAACAAAGGCGTTTTTCTTTGCGACGGGATCTTCTGATGAAATTTCAATCACCAGTTTTCACCTCTGATTGCGAAAACATTCTGTTGCCTCCCACCAACATAGGGAGAAATGATCATCACGATAAAATCATCTATGTAGATGTAGATGTAGATGTAGAAATAATAGAAATCAGGGCTCGCACAGAAAAATTTAAGTGCTCGTTTTTTGCGCGCCGTTCGAGAGTGGAATGGTAGAGAGACAGTTTGAAGATGGTTCATTGGACCTCTGCCAGACACTTCATTGTGAATAGCAGAGTAATCACATAGATGTAGATGTAACACTAGTGTATTTCAGTGTATGTGGTTTTCGGTGTACTATACAGCGTCCTTCAGACATCCACGCATCGAACAAAAAAGACACTGCAGGCAGTACTACATGCCTAGACAGACTGTCTCAATAGCAACAAAGTCTCTTCCTGAGTGGGAATAACAGCATCTGTGCTAATGGAGGATGTGGACACCGAGTGGCATATGAAAATTTGGTTCGGTGCTGGAGTATGCTCGGACAGCCAAAGTGCTTGGGGAACCGCTTGTGTAAAGCAGGAAATCTGCGTTCGAATCCTGGTCTGCCACAAATTTTCATTTGTCAGTAACAAAGGGTGCAGCTGACGTCTAATCGTATTCGCAATGCCGAATACATTTCTGCCATTAGATATAACTGTAGATAGTAGCAGTGTCCGTTTCTTCAGACATTCATACATGCATGCATGCATAGTAAACCGAAAAACACAGACGCTGCAGACAGTAAAAATTTTTATGTAAGGAAGCTTTTTATGAGTGTATCATATTATGTAAGTGAAACGTAGGCGATATAAGGTTCAGACAAATAAAGAGTAGATGCTTTTGAAATGTGGCACTATAGAAGAATACTGAAGATTTGGTTAACATGTCGAATAATTAATGAAGAAATATGAGTCAAATGGGGAGAAAAGTGTAAGTTGCCTGTTTATATGTTTGTATGTTGGCAGCGCTATAGACTGTATTAATATCGCTGACAGCGCTCTGCGCCCTCTGTAAGAGACTCTGGTTGGTTGGGCTAGCAGTAGCCAGCGGATGGCTTGGACATGTGTCTTTCGTGGAGAATCAGTGTTGGTAGGATATGCATTGTAAAATGAGGATGGATGTAGTAGGTAATGTTTGGGCAGTGAACTTATTGACGACTGTATAATTTTTTGAACTGGATGTCACATGAATAGGGTAAAATCTGCTAAATACATTGTTTGATCTTCAACAAAATCTTACTTTTGCTAACCATATGCCTCCCAGTAGTTAGAGTCTATAGTAGTTAGAATCTTTTTATTTAGCTGGCTATAGTTGCTGCTTCCTGTAATTGTTGTAGTTCGTGTTATGAAGATTTTCTGTGAGGTAAGGGACTTTCGAAAATTATGGATTATTTTTAGAATTTCTCCCGATTCAGGGCCATTCTTTTGTGTTAATTATCTGAAATCATGTTGTCACTGTAGAACAGTCAGTTTGCGTTTGGCTTGTATGTTGTGGGTAATAAATCAATAGGTTAAGTTTGAGTTGTCATTGTCAGGGAAAATTCTGTAGGTCAGTACTGAAATGATAAAAATAAGTAAACACTAAGGAGCTTCACCTGTCGACCCTTAGCCGAGGATACTTCACTGGAATCTTCTGATTTTCTTGTAGTTTGAATAATTAGCACATGATTAGAAATTAGTTTACTGCTAGGGCGTAACTGTATATATGGAATTACCTTTGTAGTTGTATTTTCTTATTGTTGTACTGCATTGTCATGAGCAAAGTGGTTGTGGCATGCATTTGGATTTTCACTAATTATCTTGCAGTCACTTTTGCAGCTAATTAGATATTGATTATTTTCTGTGCTATTTTAGTGTTTCGTCCTATTTTTGCTTTTCAAATCGTTTTTTGTTTGTTATTGTGCAAAATATTGTGATAATCGTGGCTAGTGAACAGCGGAAAAAGAGGCTGGAAATCAAATTGAGAAATGACAGTGACGACGAGTGTAGCTTGTTAGCACCACTTAGTAACGAATTGGCAAATGTTCAGTACAATAATTTGGTAATAGTGCTTAGGGACATGGACCAGATAGTAAATAAGAAATAGAAATTGAAACAATCAGTCAACAGGGAACTGTTGTCGATCGATCGGTCGGTAACAGTTCACCTCAGCAATGCGAAATAATAGAACAGAATCTTGCAAATACCGTAGATTCAGGTTTTGTGTCATTACATTTTTTTCAATTAAGTCAAGACACACTCTCTGCTCTTCAGAATACGAATACTGCCGGTGCAAACGCACTTACGAAAAACACAAAGGAACATGTTCAACCACTAATGCACTGTTATTGCAATTAATTCAAAAATTTGATCAAACAGAGAAACAAACACAGCAACAACTTCAAAAGTTACGTGCACAATTGAACAAACACGTAAAGATTTAACCGCTGAGATACACAAAATCGAACCGAAATGTCAAACATTTCTGAAGACGTAAGACTGTGACAGAGACGCCCGTAAAAATAGACAAAATGGGAACCAGAATAATTATTATCAAAGGAGACAAAATGACTTCAGACTCAACAGTCCACCTCGTAATTACAATTCGGGTGAAATTCTCAAATACTTAATCACATGAAAGAAATTACAGGAATTACCGACAAGACGACGGACACTATAGTCATAACAACAGACCTGAATTTAATCAGAACTTCCCAGTAACAGCGCTCGACAACAAGGAGACAATAGCTAATGACTCGCACTGCAGGCAGCCACAACTTATGAAGCCGACGACGTAGCTGCCATGACTGTCAATTACGTGAAAATGGAAGACATTAGGGACATTTTACTCCTAAAATTTACGGCAGTACTTGACCCCGGCAGTCCTATTTCGGTAATTAGTGATACAGCTTTCAGTAAATGCAACAAATCGAACGATTGCCTCCACACCTCCTTTACGAAAGATGAAATTGCAAGGTGTGATTTTTCGAAAAAGTGTAGACGTACGCCAACAAACCAACTTAGAATTCTTTTGTCAGAGCCAGAGATTTATTTTGAATTTTGTTATTGTTCCGTTATTGTCTACGGAGGTTGTATTAGGTGTAGACTTTTTTGAATGTGTGTAAAGCAATTTTAAACTTTCATGACGCTAAAATAAGTTTAGAGAAAGAAAGTAAGTCAATAGCTTTGAAATCTGAAGACTGGCTTTCAAACGATGACAAGGAAATCAGTTGGTTTTACCTTTTTGTCAGATCACAGTTTGGAACTTCCGACGGAACTTGATATTGATAATCACTTTTTAAGTACTGGCAGGGATGAAACTGATGTCGTACTAGATACTAACGTTTTAATTCAGAAAAAATTCAAACAATTGAGAACGGTAATGACACTGATAAATAGGACTTTTTTAACATCTTACAGGCACATTCCACAGTTGTTACTCACAAAACGGGACCAATTAAAGGATTCCAATACAAATTTCATGTTCGTGAGCATACTAAATTTTGCGTCAGACCATATGTAATTCCGGGACATTATGGGTAGCGTGTTGGAACGGAAATACAGTCTATACTTGACGATGGCATTATTGAACAGCGGTAAGCTCATACAATAATCCATTACATGCTGTTGAGAAGAAAAACAGATAATTAGGCTTGTCTTCAATTCCAGACAAATAAATACCATAATCATTCCTGAAACAGACAGTCCGCAAACTTTGGAAGAACTTCTTCAAAATTTCAATGGCGTAAAATCATTGTCCTATATTGATCTCGGATCCAGCTTTTATGAAACTGAACTTCATCCAGAATGTAGAAACCGTACGGCTTTTCTTTGTTTCGGCGCTGGTCATTAATTTCGGAAACTTCCTCTTGGTTTGAACATTTCTTCGACAGCATTCATTGGTGGGATAAATCCCATATTACCTGAGTTCTTAAAACGACACATCAACTCGTATGTGGACTATATTTCAGTTGCAGAAGCCTCTTGGGAGCAACATAATCGTATCCTCAACAGTTTGTTACGTATTTTTGCTGAATCTGGAATTACAGCTAACTTGGAAAAATCTGAATTCGGTAGGACAAAAGTGAAGTTTTTGGGTCACATTTTCTCTTCTGAGAACATTCAGCCGGGTCCTGAAAAGTTGGAAGCAATCAGAGCCTGTTCCATCCACCCACAAAAACAAGTTCGCATCTAGGTCTCGTTAATTTGTACCGTCGTTTCCTGAATATGCAGAGTCTAGTAACTCCAAAACTTTGTTCTCTCACTGGCAAAAACACTATTTGGAACTGGGACGAACAGCCACAGTCGGAATTTGATTCTTCGAAAGAAGCGCTAATTAACGCGCCAATCTTAGCTCACCGAGGTCTGTCACAAGATTTCTTTCTTAGCACTGATTCTTCTAAAGTTGGTCTTGGTGCCCATTTATTTGAAAAAGCTATAGAAAATGACATTACTGTTAAGAAAACCATCGCTTTTGCTAGCCGCATGCTAACAAAATCTAAGAAAAAATATTCCGCCACTGAATTGGAAGCTTTAGTTATCGTTTGAGCATTTGACAAATTTCGTTTTTCTTTCTGGCAAAGATGTAAAAGTTTATAGTGATCATCGAGCATTACAATTTCTTATGTCATCAAAATTAAATCATCACAAGTTGAAACGTCTGGCGTTGTTTCTGCAAGAATTCCGCTTCACAATGATCTACATTCCTGGTACGGGAAACATTGTTGCGGCGCACTGCTATGAGCATGCAAAAAGTAGCCTTTGAAAACTTCGTCACTGCATCTTTAAAGGACGTTGCTCATGAGCAAGACAAGGATCCGATTTAGAAAGATATCAAAATTAAATTGCATGAAAAGACACACACACACACAGATTCGTCATTATCTGGTTAGAAATAACATACTCTTCAAACGTTGCACTGCTGATGACAAGCTATGGATACTTTGGATTCCTGACGATTTTGTTAATAAGCTCATCTGGTACATTCATTTGAGCTACGCACATTTTGGTCCACGAAAATGTTATCATATTCTTCAGACGACTTATTATTTTAACAAAATGGATAAGAGAATTGGAAGAGTCTTGTCTGTTTGTAAACTTTGCCAAAAAGCTAAACTATCTACCATCTCACATCGTGCTCCATTGTTTCCTATTATTCCTACTACATTAAAAGAATTAGCTGCTGTTTGTCTTCTGGGACCCCTTATGAAAACATTGAATGGATTTTCGTACTTTATAGTCGCTATTCTGTATCCAAAGCCTTTGTTAAAAATTTCTTATGTGAAGTTGGACAAGGTCATTTCAGATAACGGTCCACAATTCAGATCTGCTGTTTTGTCACACATGCTTCGGAATAGTAAGATCGAAATGTAGTGAATGAAATGCCTCATGACTCCACTGATTTACTGCCTATTCTTGAACTGAAGAATGAGGAACCACCGAACATAATCAGAGAGCTTGTACCTTTTCCGAGTATACGTAAACTTCGACATAAAGACATAACTGATTTGGCTATTAAAAATATAAATTCTGCTGCAGACAAAAGGAGAAAACTACACGGAAAGCCAAAAGCAAGGAAACTACACATTGGTCAAAATGTTCTCATTAAAGCCCATTCATTGTAACGTAAGAAGAAACATTTGAGTCACAAATTCTTTCTGATTTACAATGGACCTTACAGGATCCAACATATACCGCATGATAATTACGTTGAAGCTGAAACTCTGCGCACCAAGAAAAGTAAAGAATTACACCACATTTCTCATGTAAAACCATTTATTGAGAAATAATTTGCTTTCTGATTTAGTCTTTGTTAAAAAAATTTTCACATCAAGTTACTATTACGCTTTGTCACATTTATCATGCAGCGATGTTTTCGAGCTAACTATCTAGTCAAGAACTTTTGGAACATGTTAAGACAGTAATTTTACGAGTTCGCTTTTACAGAGAAGAGACGACACAGCCTTCTTGAGTGTACATTTGTGCTTATTAGTTGCACGATTACGTCACGACTATGAGGCTCACATTTTTGGAACATATACTGCTAATGAGGTATTACTGCAACATTTTCGTTTACTTGAAAAGACATTTTTAATTAAAGTACTTTCTGAGAGGTCTCTATACTATGATGCTACTTGTGAGTGACACAATTTTCTTTATTCCTTTTACGCTACTTCTGTTTTATGTCTGCACAGTCTCGCTTCAATACGTTACAGTAAAGTACTTTCAACGTCACAACAATGAACGTAATAACTACAATATTTATACGCATAGCACTTTACTTTTGTAAATGACAAGGTAGCACATTGATTTTTTGAGAACTTTGCTTATGAACGACGATAACTACGACACTTGGCACATTTTCACCACTAAGCAATGACAGAAATTTTCTCACAGCAAGAAGTACAGTTTAGCACTACATGACACACATTTGAGATTAATTTTTGTACTTGAAACATTATTAGAAACATTTTACAAAAATAATGATACAGAGAAGGTTTTCGGTGATACATTTCATTCTGCAGTTTTAATCTGTAAGGTCTGAGGTATAATTACATTATCCCTCACGGGAATACGCCTACTCTGTCTACCAAGCGTGTGGCAAGCACAAGGAGCCCTAGCCGATATGGTATTTGCTTATACAGTTTTATACATTGGTACCATATTTCTGTAAAACAGAATTACACAGCTATATGACATTTAACATACAGAAATAAACATTTTACTATGTCTCTGAAGTATGTCTGGGTAATTACACAGTTGGATTACTTCACATGTAGGAAATTGTACGTTTTATGCATTTTGTGAACTGTTCACATATAGTTTTGGAACCATTGTGATACTGTGAGAGCTTTGAGTGATGTATATTGCGTCTGACCTTGATGCAATGCTCTGCTGCGCTGGGCTGCGCTCTAGACTGTGGGAAAAACCTATTGTTGTGTTACCTGTCAACTTTAATAGTGTCGCTTCAGCCGCTTTTAAGCTCACTGCACCCCTGCAAGTGCTCGCATAGCTGCAGGAAAGAGAGGCCGTTGACCTCGCTGCCTGCCACTGTGGCCGAGCGGTTCTAGGCACTTCAGTCCGGAATCGCGCTGCTACTACTGTCGCGGGCTCGAATCCTGCCTCGGGCATGGATGTGTGTGATGTCTTTAGGTTAGTTAGGTTCAAGTAGTTTTAAGTCTAGGAGACTGATGACTTAAGATGGTAAGTTCCATAGTGCTTAGAGCCATTTGAACCATTTTTCTGACCTCGCTGTTAACATTTCTTTGCACCACAAACATGACATACATTATTACTTGTAAACATATGATTACACATTGGAGTTTTTACTACGTGCTATTTACTGAAATGCAAATGAACTGATGAGAAATATTCGTATATTTACACAACTGATTATGACAAGTCTCTCTCTACGAGAGTTGACATAATTTCTACTGACATATGAAATGCCACATTGCTGTTGAAAGATGTTTTTATGTTTTGGTTGGTTGGTTGGTTTGGGGAAGGAGACCAGACAGCGCGGTCATCGGTCTCATCGGATTAGGGAAGGATGGGGAAGGAAGTCGGCCGTGCCCTTTCAGAGGAACCATCCCGGCATTTGCCTGGACTGATTGAGGGAAATCACGGAAAACCTAAATCAGGATGGCCGGACGCGGGATTGAACCGTCGTCCTTCCGAATGCGAGTCCAGTGTCTAACCACTGCGCCACCTCGCTTGGTTTTATGTTTTGCTTTGTACATAGTTGCTTATTTTATTTGATATCTAGCTGCGCTGCAGTATTGGTTCTATAAAATAAAATTCAATACTTACGTTAATGTGAGCACTTTCTGTCAACAGATCTATGAAATAATAATTTTATGATCCACATTCTTAAAAAAAAAGAGCACTTGGAAAGGAAAGAACAATAGGAAGGAAAGGGGACTAGCAACAGGAACTGCATATGTAATTTTCTTTTCAAGAATAAGTTGTTGTGGTGAACCACTTTAGTGTTAAGATGGGACATAGAATCACTGCATTTCACATGGGAGATGCAGATGTTCCTTGTGCTGGCGCTTTGCGTAGTTTTGATGATCACAGATATACACATGTAGTAAGCTTACACATATATTTCCCTTATCTGCGTTGCTGTGATATTTTTTCTGCTTGTGCTTTGTCATGTTTAGGTATAGCTTGTGCTTTGTCATGTTTAGATATAAGTTATTGCATTTGCTGCTGCTATTTGTCAGGGATTATCCTTCTGAATTTTACTTTGTATTACTGAGATATCCCAGTTTTACCACTGATTTATTTTTCTTGTTTGCTGCATATTGCCTTATAGTAGGTGTAATGTTGCATTTGCTTTGCTAATTTAGATAAGCTGCTGCTTGCCTTACCACTTTACGCTTTTGTCGTTGTTGTTTGTGCTAACTGTTTTGTGCTGCTGCATTGCCTCGTTCCCTAGTTTATGTGTCTAAGCTCAGTAGATTAAGTTATTTTAAGAGTGTGTATGCTATATAAGAAAATGCGTTATGATGAGTTGGGAAGAAATGCACTGAGAAGCTATAAGGAAAAGCTTTGGCCAAAAAGTATTGTATAATGAGGAATAATTATTTTGAAAGAGGAAATGAGCAGATATAAGTAGGGTATAATGACAACAGGTTTAGGTAGGATTTTCTTGGAAACGAATGATGAGATAAGAAAAATGTAGAAGTGTAAGCACTGGTTCAAAGTATAAATACAGATAGATAGAATTTTTTTGGAACCAAATGTCAAAGTAAGAGAGGTCTGCGAGAATTAAATGTTTTTGGTTGGAAATGAAGTTGGTTGGTTGAAACAGAGGTATAAAATGCTCACAACAAGTACTGCACTATCAAATGTTACACTTACACTTTGACACATTTACACTTGAAAACAGATTCTGTACTTTCCTTTAGTGTTATTCCGCTATTTTTATGTGTATCCTTGTGTCTCTGTGTTCTTCCTACCTCTTTGTGTTTACCTGATACGATAAATTTTGTAGTTTTTTCCTTGTTATACTAGACTGCATTCACTATGATGAGGAATATTGTTATCCTCAAATCTGATCTCTGTTTTTGTACCCCGTTCTTTATGTTAGGCAGATGTTTAAATATTATTTAATCTGTTATGCTTTTCTGCCATTCTCATTTTCATTTATTTACTTATGTCATAATTCCTGTAATACTCGTATATATGCTTATTGTTATCCTTTTTGTAAGGCCTGTGTTACTACAAATATTATTTCTATTATCATGTTCTTTACTATAATGGTGTTTTATTTACATCTGTAATTGAATTCGTACATTGTTAAATTGTAATTGTATAGACACCAGTTCTTCAAGTTAGGTAAATAGTAGGGATTCATTTTCTGCACACATTTGTCTGTTGGTCATACTATATGTATCAAATCTCACAGGTTATATGATTGTGTTAGTGCTTGCACGTGTAATGATAATTCAGCAAGGGACTGGTTAACAGCATTGCTGGTTGTAAGGAAATTGCCCAAAAATTAGTGAGTGCACAAGTGGTGGTCCTTGGACTTGCTATGTTATTGTCAAGACTCTTCAACAGTGATTGTGCATCCTCACAGCCACAACGGATGGCTGCTGGCCATCTCTACAAGGACTACAGTGGCTCTACACCTTTGGTGGCCCATTACTGCCATAATCTCTACAAGGACTACTATGGGTCTGCTCTCTCAAGACCTGCCAATTCTACCAACATCCTTCAAGACTTCGACTGATAATGCTGTGGGCCTGCTCTGTTGTGGCCCATTACCGAGCTTACGATATCAACTGAAATCTTCATGTCAAGAGTCAGCATTGTGTTCCTCAAGACTACATGGTGGTCCACTACTTGTGCATTTTCATATAGTGCTCAGTGTCTGTGCACAAAACTGGCGTAGAATTCTCTTCTGTTTAATATTTAGAACCGTCTTTAGGGACTGTGAGGAGAATTTGTCTTTATTGATCAACAGCATATAACTTAACTTTTGCGTGCATCTGATCTCTTTGATATTGTTAATATAAAAAAATTGTAAGAACTTAGTCTTAGCCACTGCCCAACACACTTTGTAAAATTTTTTGAGGGGAGCAGGGGCCTATGTATGTAGCCAGTTTGTATGTTGGCAGTGCTATAGACTGTATTATCGCTGACAGCGCTCTGCGCCTTCGGCAAGAGGCTCTGTGGTTGGACGGTCTAGCAGTTACCAGTTAGTAAGTGGACAGCTTGGACATGTGTCCTTCGTGGAGACTCAGTGTTGGTAGGACATGGATTATAAAATGAGGACGGATGTAGTTGGTGATGTTCGGGTAATGGAATTATTGACGACTATATACCTTTGGAACTGGATGTCACATGAATAAGGTAAATTCTGCTAAATACATTGTTTGCTCTTCTTTTGCTAACCATATGCCTCCTAGTAGTTAGTCTATAGTAGTTAGATTTCTCCCAATTGAGGGCCACTCTTTTGTGTTTATTATTTGAAGTCATGTTGTCATTGTAGAGCAGTGAGATAGGGTTAGGCTTGTATATTGTAGGTAATAATTGAATAGGTTAAGTTTGAGTTGTCATTGTCAGGGAAAATTCTGTAGGTCAGTGCTGAAATGATAAAAGTAAGTAAACACTAAGAAGTTTCAAAATAAATTTATGGCTCAACTTGACTGAAAGAAGGGATTAGTTGATTGAACACGTCTTGAGGCAGCAAGAATAAGTTTTGTCTGCTGGGAATAAAGACATGATTTCGGTGACAATGAAACTATGATGATCACCTTTCGTCTACCACTGCAGTGTTGCCTTTCTAGCAGGAAATCAGCTGCAATTTGTATTCGCAACGAATCTTTGCAGCTCCAGGCACCCTACTGTGATTCTTTGTTGATTTAGCTTCCTTCGCTCTAACACTACGTTAGTTAGCAGCTAAAGTGGGCGATACTCGAAGGGAATGAGGAACGCAAGACCAAATGACGTACTGAATAATGTTTCGCCTAGAGCAGTGCTTCATTATTAATTCTACAGCAATTCAACGAAGCGTATTTTGTTTTTCCGTCCTCTAGCACTACGTTGCGCTATTTTAAAAAGTTTGTGAGCGGTTTAGGGCACAAAATCTCCTTTGAAAAGCCGTGAGTGCTACGAAATATAATTACTGTCAGCACGTCTTCATATAATCAGGGGTCCTGAGAGATTATTTAAATGAGTTTTCAAAGTAGACTGCACTTCTCTTAACGGGAAGCCTTAATGCAGTAGATGCTACGTACAGATAGTTTCGGCTCTTAGGAGAAAGGAGGGAATTAATTTTTCTTTCCTTCGTGAATTCTGGTTTAGTTGTCTAGTTCGTCTCTCTTAGGACAAAATAACGTTATAAGAGGACCAGTCTGTAAATAAACGCAAATTTATAGCTTATTTTGACGGCTCTTTTCACAATAGGGTGCCATGAATATTATTAAGAACAAGCTTAAATAAGTAGCCTCATAATGAACTGGCAGTACAAAATTAATTATGTAATGACTGTGAAAAGTGATAACCGAAAGTAGACGCACCTACCTGAGTCAACTACTTGTTGTGCTTCTAGAGATGACTGAGTGAGCTGCTTATGCAAAGACGGTGAACTTGCAGCATTTCGAGAGAATATGATATGTGACGCTTCCGAAGAGACATTCGGTGGTCCTCGATAAATAGTGTCGTTCATCTATAGGACTGCATTGGCGTCTCAAAGTGCAGTGTACGAGATTATGGCGGAATAACACGGGTGAAGGCGGTCATGCCTTTGAGGTTCTGAATCAGTTATGTTGGTACATGACGCGCAGTAGCGAAACTGAAGTGCCAAGTTGCTCCTATGATGAGGCTGTGAGATGTCTTCTGTGGCAGTGGTGAGAGGCGCGGTAAGAAGATAGCGCCTTGTGCACAGACACAGCACGAACAGTGAAGCCCCTGCGACAAACATCAGCCATCTCACTGTAGTGTGCAGGCGGGCGAATATTGGTAGCTCGGGCTGTAGCGCCAGCACCAGCTGATACGCGTATAAGCTGAGGCGAGTTGGCCTGCCGTGGAGGCAGCGAATGTGCTATATTTGTTTGTTTGGTTCAGGTGGAGAGATTGGAGTACCATGCCGTCGTAATACCTTCGGAACATTGGAAATTATTTCAAATCTGGTGAAACTTTGAAGTCCCCTCTTTCGTTTTCAACGGTTAGTAAATGAGTGGTGAAATTCAGTCATGGCTTCTCTTAAAAATGTTCCACGTGTAGTATGTCCCCACCGTCCAGAGCTTGATGGCGAGCGGAGCGAGAGAGACGAGGTTTGTCCACAATTCTTCTGTGACCACGTTTCTCCAGACACCGTCAGCGTGGCTTCGATCAGATTGTTGACACTATTTCACTACAGGTGGACGCGCCATCGCGTTTGGTCCATACGCCGTCAAAATTTCACGGTGAACATGTGCACATTTTAAACGTTTTGCCCAGGGCTTAGTTTCGACCTTAATGGGTTCTGTCATCTCCCAAAGAATGATTTTGAACTCACTGGAGCAAGTCGACACCGGAGATTTAAAGTAGCACACGTGTGTTGAACCTCAACGTACCTGTAATTTGCCTAGCAACATAGAACTTGTTTATTTCATTTACGAGCTGCAAATACACACATAGTGCCAATTAGCCATATATTTATTTAGACACCATTTCCACCACATTGCTTCACTTCCACTTTCAAATTATACGAGCTCATATATTTTATCTCTTCTAATTTAACTCAATCCAGTTGTAATACAACTCCATGAGTAGAAGACAAACAACATTTAAAGCATTTCATATACATCTAACACCGTGTTTCATGTCAAATCACGTTTCGTTATTCCTAATTCTTCGGGAAGCCGGAATTGTACATGACCCCTATAAGTCGGGAATATCTTCATCATTGACAATGGAAACTAGTTTCACTGAGCAGCTACAATGCAACTGTTTTGGTTGTGAACATTACATTATAGTCACCAAGACTACTGACTTGTGCCGATATACAACACAAGTATCGAGCGGAACTTGGAAACAACGTAGATGGTAGCACCTGCTGTTTAAATTGTTTTCATTATAGGAAATTACGTTTTAAAAACATGAATTTCCAAATAGTATTTTGTAAAAGATTATTTCTTTGTAAGTTTTATCACAAGTTATAGCTGGGAGGGGGTAGGCGGTTGTACGGTTGAAAAGGTGCCTTTCTGCGCCTATAATTTTGATAATTAAGTACCGGTTTTTCCCACAAGAATTGTACTGTCCCTCATACTTAAACCCTGGAGTATGTTTCGAGCTGCCGCATCATTTCATTCGCACATTGTGACGCTCCTGTTATCTGCAACGCTGCAGAACTGCGTCTGCAAGAAACCCAGAATATGTACTCTCTTCTGACAGTGTGCCACTCTTAGTGTGGTACGACGTTTGTAACTTACTTTCTGAAGTCCCCGCGTACGAGATATGTTAAAAAAATTCCGAAACTTTGTCCACAAATTTTTTTACCCTTACCTTTTACTTAATGTGCATGGTCTTCTTCCAGCTACTCTCCTCCACAACTGACCGACCGCTCCCAACGCCGTTTCTACTTCCGGAAGCAGTACGCTTCTTGTGAGATTTAAAACTTTCCCGGCGTACATTCTATTGGAGTACTATTATTAATGAACCCGTGGAAATACGACTTACTGACAGCGAGTCTCTTATTAATCGAGATGGCGGTTTCCAGTTGAATTCGGCATGGAATCCAATCGTCGAAAAACTTCGTGTCCTCCGTAGCCGGCGGTGTTCTGTGATGGAGCCGCAGGAAGACAATCGAATTTATACCGATGCGGCGAGTTTTCACCACGGAGGGCTCGCGGCGTAGCAGAATCGAACGCGCTCAATCCACCACGCAGGTGCCGGCGGTAAATACCAGAGCTCACTGCGTTTTCGCCAGTATCACCTGAAGATGGCCACAAGACTCTGCGCCGAAATATTGTGGCAGAAAATTACAAACATCCGGCAGTTCTCACACCTCTCACTGGATCGCGGGAAGCACCGCCTGCGAATTTGCTTTTATCTTGTCTATCGTTGCAAGTCTTCGTCCTTTCAACGGGGTTTTCAACTTTCCAAGTAAAAGAAGTCTGCAGGGGCCAGGTCTGGAGTTTACGGAGGATGAAGCAGCACACTGATTTTTATGTAACAGTTACGCACCAACAGGGACGAATGTGGGAGTCATGCAGTTACGTCATGCAATTGTCCCGTCACATTTCAGGCCGTTTCCTTCTCATGTTTTCTCGCAGGCGTCACAACATATACCGCTAATACCATAGATTACGAGTTTGTCCCTGTGGCACGAATTCATAACGAGCTAATCCTTCCAAGTCGAGGTAGACCATCAGCATGGCTTTGTCATTTGACCTGGCCCGACCAGCTTTTTTTGGTCTTGGAGAACCTTTCCCAACCTTTTGTGAAGACTGAACCTTGGTCTCAACATCATAAGCATAGGTCACACAGATTGCGAGGCGAAGGTCTTTCTGGTCTTGATTCGTGAGCCGTGGAACGAACTTGGCGGCAACACTATGGAGCACAGAGGCTGTGTCAGACTTTCATGACATCATCCAACTGAAATGTTACGTTCTTCTGCAATCTCTCAGAAAGTCAGTCTTCGATTGGCACACACAGTTTCGTTGACGTTCTGACGTGAGTCGTCGGTAGACCACGAAGGGCGTCCTGAACGAAGATCATCTTTAACTTCAGTCCGGCCATTTTGAAACCGTGTGAACCATTCGTCACACCGAGTACGGCCTAAATCCTCATCATCTTAGGCGTAATGCATCATTTGGTATGTCTCTGTAAAGGTTGCCTTGAGTTTCACGCAAAATTTAATGTAGATGCGCTGCTCCTCTAACCCTGCCAACTCGAAATTCGCAAACTGTACCACACAACCTTCACTCAATACAGCATTGACCAATAACTAAGAGACGTACAACAATGAAACTTCCGGCAGTTACGCAATAAATAGAGGCGTATGCAGGGATGCCAACCGCATTTCACTCAAACATACAATTTGTGCGTAATTACGGATCTTCCGGAATTTTTTTAACAGACGTCGTATATCACACGTCCCCCACCAGTGACGGCACCCTCTCTTCGATTACGTACTTGCGCCATTGTATTTTTCGGATAGGATACTATCACTGAGCAGTTGTATCGATGCTGTCGTTTTCTTCTTTTGTCTATCATGGACGAGATAATCGCCTTCTGTCTTCTGGACTCTGTACAAGGACGCGTTATTCTGTACAGACTCTCTGAACTGAACTATGCGGCACCTGCCTATATCAATAAGCGACTATCTTGTAACCAAGAACCAATAGCAGTTTCAGGCTGCCTATCTAACTGCTTCCAGGGCAACAAAAATTTGATCTTCAACATTTCGGGTAGTTATGGACTGAATTTAAAAAATTAAAATGCTCTCATAATGTGCTCATTAAGGTAGATAATCTTAGGTTAAAAGTTTAACAAAATAAGAAAAATATTATGGTAAGAAACTGTGTGTTTGTCTTGAAGTAACGTAATTGACGGCGCGCAAATAGCCAGACTTCATTCATCAATTATCTGAGAATGAGAGCGCTTAGCGACTTCAACCAGTTTAATATTCAGTTTCAAACGTCTCTGAATTTTTTTACCGCTGGCACACAGCACAAAATGACAGGAGAGAAGAAGATTATCGCTTACTATATTTTCGCTATTCATGCAGTAAAACATCAGTATAAGGAATAAGTTTTATTTATTGCTTCTTTACTACCGACTCTATTCGCAGCATTGTTTTCAGACAGTATCCTCACATACGACTGAACGTGCCTGCAAAATTTAATCATTGTACAACACATAGCTCAGTTCATATGATGTCATAGTTATTTAGACGTGTCGAAAACTAGATTTTGCTGCGAAAATTACCCAAGGGGAAACTACAGCCGTAATTTTTCCCGAGAGCTTGGAGGTATTTTCTACGGTTAAATGATAATGGCATCTCTTGTGCAAAATATTCTGGAGGCAAGATAGTTTTCCTTTCGGATCTCTGGGCGGGGACAACTCAGGAGAATGTCGTTATCAAGCGAAACAAAACTGGCGTTCTATGTATCGGAGCATGGATGTCGGACCCCTTAATGGGGCAAGGTAGCTTAGAAAATTTTAAATGGGAAATTGATAGGTTAAAGTTAGATGATGTGGGAGTTAGTGAAGTTCAGGGCAGGAGAAACAGGATTTCTTGACCAATGATTATAGGGTAATAAATAAAAAATCAAATATAGATGTTGTGTACATAGTTCTGCGTAGTCAGTGCGTACTTAACTTTCTCACTAGAGCGCGCCCCGCTAAGCACAACAGCGCAAGCGCAGCGCTCGTCCGTCTCCGCACTACAAGATGGCGCTGCCTTAGAGACGGACCAAATTCCACTTCCGCCGATCCGCGTATTTATATGTAACGTAGCCAGTGAGATTGCTGCTAATGTAGAACCTTTTCTCCTCGCGGATCACACTCGCGCAGTGATACCTGAACGCACGAGGTATTATAGCGAGTGTACAGACCTCCAATTAGTCAGTCTGCACTTGTCTGCACCAGTCCGTACCAGTCTGCATTTGTCTGCACCAGTCTGCGTTAGTCTGTACCAGTCTATAGTCAAGTTTCAGTCTGTGCCTAAGAAGATTATCATTTTCCTGTACATAGCCATGAAGATAAATGTATAGACACTTTGTCAAGTATCAGAGATATGTGAGAATAACGTACCAAGACCGAAGGAACTTCAGATTGTCAATTGTAAATAGTATCCAGAATCAAGTTACGTAAGGATTATGGTTTTTATTGTTTTAATAAATGCATGTGAAAATTAATCAAATTCTGTTTAAAGTTGGTCACCATCAATCTGCTACTCTAAGCGTGCAAGTGGCATTTCTATCGTCTGACCTAAGGCAGAAGATAAACACACCATGATAAGACCACGACACATATTGCTGACACTTGCCTACTTCGTTAGAGCGACAAGTCAAATAATCTGATGGCGTGTGTACCGAAGGTCTTACAGTACGCACGCCACAATAGGTCATGAAGGATAAGTTTCATAATAAACCATAGGAACGCAGATAAGCTACTACGAACAGCACATAGAACGTATTATTGTAACCGAGATAGACACGAAGCACCACACCAGTCACGGTAGTAAAAATACCTATGCAGACTAGCTTCGCAGATGAAGAGTTGAAGCAATATATGATGAGATAAAAGAAATTATCCAGATAGTTAAGGAAGACGAAAATTTAACAGTCCTGGGGGACTGGAGTCCGATAGTAGGAAAAGGAAGAGATGGAAAACTTGTAGGTGAATACGGATTTTAAAAAGGAATGAAAGAGAATACTGCCTGGTAGAATTTTGCACAGATCATAATTTTATCATCACTGACACTTCGTTTAAGTATCATAAACAAGATCATGTACGTGGAAAACACCTCGAACCACTGGAAGGCTTCAGATTGATTATATAATGGTAAAACAGATATTTCTGACCCATATTTTAAATTGTAAGACATTACCAGGGCCAGATATGGTCTCTGACTACAATTAAACTGTAGATTAAGACTAAAGAACTTGCAAAAAGGTAGAAATTTAAGGAGATGGGACCAGGATAAAGTGAAAGAACCAGAGGTTGTTGGGATTTTTAGAGGGAGTATTAGGGAACGAATGATAAGAATAAGAGAAAAAAATACAGCAAAAGAAGATTGGGTGGCTTTGAGACAGGAAACAGTGAGGGCAGCAGAGGATCAAGTAGGTAAAAAGACGAGGGCTAGTAGAAATTCGTGGGTAACACAAGAAATACTTAATTTAGTTGATGAAAGGAGAAAATACGAGTATAAAAATGCTGTAAATGAAACAGAAGAAAGGCAATACAACCGTCTAAAAATGAGTGTGACAGGAAGTGCAAAATGGGTAACCAGGAATGGCTAGAGGCCAAATGTAAAGATTTAGAAGCACATATCATTAGGGGAAAGATCGATACCACCTACAGGAAAATTAGAGAGACCTTTGGAGTAAAGAGAACCACCTGCATGAATATCAAGAGGTCAGATGGAAAACCAGTCCTAAGCAAAGAAGGGAAAGCAAGAAGGTGCAAGGAGTATATAGGAAGGAGTATACAAGGGAGATGTACTTGAGGGCAATATATTAGAAATGCAAGAGGACGTAGATGAAGATGAGATACGAGATAAGATACTACGTGAAGAATTAGACAGAGCACTGAAAGACCTAAATCGAAACAAGGCCCCGGAAGAAGGTAACATTCCATTACAATTACTGATAGCCTTGGGATAGCAAACCATGACAAAGCTCTTCCATCTGGTGAGGAAGATGTAGGAGATAGGTCAAGTAGAAAATTACCGAACTATCAGTTTAATAAGTTATGGTTGCAAAGTAGTAACACGAATACCTTATAGAAGAATGGAGAAACTAGTAGAAGCCAACCTCGGGGAAGATCAGTCTGGATTCCGGAGAAATGTAGGAACAAGCGAGGCAGTACTGACTTTACGACTTCTCATAGAAGATGGGTTAAGGAAAGTCAATTTCAGATTTGGAGAAAGCTATTGACAATGTTGACTGTAATACTCTCTTCGAAATTCTGAGTGTAGCAGGGGTAAAATACAGAGAGTGAAAGGCTATTTACTGCTTGTACAGAAACCAGATGGCTGTTATAAGAGTCGATGGGGTATGAAAGGGAAGCAGTAGTTGAGGAGGGGGTTTGACTGATTGTAGCCTCCATGAAATTCAGTCTGTACATTGAGCAAGTAGTAAAGGAAACAAAAGAAAAATTTGGAGTAGGAATTAAAGTCCACGGAGAAGAAACAAAAACTTTGAGGTGTAAGTAGGCTGTTTAGGTTTTTTTATTGGTAGCGCCACCTCTGTATGAAAATCACTGGCTGTGCTGTGTGCAGTCTGTGGCTGCTTTGCATTGTTGTAATACTCGCCATTGTAGTGTTAGGCAGCTGGCTGTGAACAGCGCGTAGCGTTGCGCAGTTGGAGGTGAGCTGCCAGCAGTGGTGGATGTGGGGAGAGAGATGGCGGAGTTTTGAAATTTGTCATGAACTGCTATATTTATATATGATGATATCAAGGTAAATACATTGTTTGTTCTCTATTAATATCTTTCATTTGCTAACTATCCCTATCAGTAGTTAGTGCCTTCCATAGTTTGAATCTTTTATTTAGCTGGCAGTAGTGGCGCTCGCTGTATTGCAGTAGCTTGAGCAGCGAAGATTTTTGTGAGGTAAGTGATTTGTGAAAGGTATAGTTTAATGTTAGTCAGGGCCATTCTTTTGTAGGGAATTTTGAAAGTCAGATTGCGTTGCGCTAACAAAATATTGTGTGTCAGGTTAAGCACAGTCATGTAGAATTGTTCAAAGGGGACGTTTCATATGTCGACCCTTAGCCTAGGATACCTCACTGGAATCTTCTGATTTTTTTCTTGTAGTTTGTGTAATTAGTGTAGATTTTGTTTATTGCTAGCGCGTAATTGTAGAGAAAATCTCCTTTGTAGTTGCAGACTTGCATTGTTGTACAGTAAAACAGTTGTGGCATGCATGTAGATTTGCACCAAGTATTTCACAGCTGCTATTAACTAGATATTATTTTCAGTGTTATGTTAATGTGTTCTCTTATTTTTGCTCTTCAAATTGTGCTTTTCTGTGTTATCGTGTGAAATACTGTGACAATAATGACGTGTTAAAAACGTAATACTAGGCTCCAAAGTAAATTGAGAAATGACAGTGAAGACGAAAGCAGCGTGTTAGCGCCGCAGAGTAATGAATTAACTAATGTTCAAAGTAGTAATTTGGTAATTGCGCATAGGGAAATGGAGCGGGTGGCAAACAATGGTGTAGACAGTGAAACAGGTAGTGAACAGGGAAGCGTTATCGATCGATTGGTCGGCAACAGCTCGCCTCAGGAATCCGGAATGACAGAACACAATATTGCATATACTGCAGACTCAGGTTTTGGGTTCCCACCGTTTTCTCAAATGAGTCAAGACACATTTTCCACTTGTCAAAATGTGAATGTTGCTGGTGCAACTTCACTGCCGAAAAGCACTGAGGAACATGTTTCAGACACCAGTGCATTGTTATTACAATTAATGCAACAAATGGGACGAAAGCTTGAAAAGTTAGACACAATGGAACAACATCAGAGACAAACACAGCAACAGTTAGACACAATGGAACAAAATCAGAGACAAACACAGCAAAAGCTTCAAAAGTTAGACACAGTGGAACAAAATATTAAAAAGTTAGACTCATTGGGACAAACACTTGAACAAACACGTGAAGATTTAACTACTGAGTTACATAACATTGAATCGAAATGTCAAAAAGTCTGTAATGACGTAAAAACACAAATTTGTGAGCATTTTCAACCTATTTTTTCGCGGCATGAAAATGCATTACAGAATCACGAAGCAGCCATAAAAGAACTGCAAGTTATTGTTCATGAAAATCATGAGACCTTACAAGCTAAATTTGACTCAGTTGCATCTACCGATTCGGTTACGCAACTTGCAAAAACTCAGGAAAACTTAAAGGACACAGTAGATACTCTGAAACTTGGTTCAGAAAAACACACTGAAGAAATAAGTACACTATCGGAGAAAGTAGCCGAACTTTCGGATCAGGTCACTAACTTATCTACAAAGGTAGATGATGATCTGAATGACACAAGACCCGTAGCCTTCACTGACACAGAAGAGTATGAACAAATAAGAAAATTCAAACAAAATCAGAATCAAATTAATACACAACACCAAAGAGAAATCCGGGAAGTACAAGATCAGCTGACACAGGTAATACAAGAATTACGTATTTCAGAGGACACTGGCGCTCCAACACGGGAAGAGGGACTTAGAAACACGGAAAAGCCGCAAAATAATAACACAGGGCATTTCGGAAGTTATGAAAGAAATTGGCAATGTGCACCGAATTTTGAGATGGAACGGCCTACACGACCTAACAATGACCGATATGCGACTCGCCGACATGATGATTTTGACTATAAGCTGTTCATTACTACACGTAAATTCAAAACATTTAAGAATTCTGGCAACGACATTCATCCACAAGCATGGCTCCATCAATTCTCTCATTGTTTTCCTCCCAACTGGTCGTTGGAACACAGATTAGAATTTATGTGAGGCTACTTAGAGAATGAACCAGCTGTAAGAATACGATCGGTCATTCACGATTGCCACAGTGAAGGAAAATTTTACCACGCCTTCCTCTCAGCATATTGGTCTCAAGCCACACAAGACCGAGTAAAACATAGCATCATAATGATGAAACGTTTCGAACAATCTGAATTTTCCAGTCTTATGAAATATTTTGAAGACATGTTGCATAAGAATCAGTATCTTTCAAACCCATACAGCCCCTCAGAACTCATCCGCATTTGCTTAATCAAACTGCCTGAACATTTACGACATATTATTTTGGCAGGACGTTGCAAAGACGACATTGAAGCATTTCAGGGACTCTTACAAGAATTAGAAATTGACACTGACAATCGCGGAACGCGAAACCAGGAACACAACAATTACAGGTCACATCCGTCGCAATTCCGCGATGAAACAAGTAATAACTTGACACGACAAGGCTATTCTCACAACACAAATCGTGACCAAAACAGACACCACCCGTATGACAACCGTTGGCAGAGTAGTAATAATTACAGGGAAAGATCACCTCTCCATGGTAATGACTATCACAGAGACAATAAGAGAAACAGACAATATGGGAACCAAAATAAATACTATCAAGGGAGACAGAATAACTTTAGACGCAACGGACCAGCGCGCAGTTACGATACAGGGAGAAATTCTCCACCATGTGACCGACAAGAAAGAAACTATGGAATCTACCGACATGACGACAGACGATATGATCGTAACGACAGACCTGAATTGCATCAGAACTGGCGGGATTCAAACAGAGCAGGGCCCTCTCGTCACGGTGAATTTGTAGAAGTTAGGTCTCCAAATCCCAATAACGATGCGCGCCAACAAAGAGACAATAGGCAATGACTCACACCGCTGGCAGCAACAAAACGTACTTATGAAACTGATGACGCAGCTGCCGTAGCTAGTAATTACGTAAAAATGGAAGACATTAGGGACATCTTACTCCAGGAACACGACGTAAAACTTAACAACATTGCATATCCTGTGATTCACATTACTGTAAATGACGTAAAATTTACGGCAGTACTTGACTCTGGCAGTCCCATCTCAGTGATTAGTGAAACAGCCTTTAGCAAATGCAACAAATCGAACGATTGCCCCACACTTCCGTTACGTAAGATTAAATTACAAGGTGTAATCTTTGGAAAAATTGTAGATGTACGCCAACAAACCAACTTAGAATTCTTTTGTCAAAGCCACAGCTTCTCTACGAACTTTCTTATTGTTCCGTTATTGTCGACGGAAATTATATTGGGAGTAGTCTTTTTGAATGAATTCAAAGCAATCTTAAACTTTCACGATGCTGAAATAAGTTTAGAGAAGGAAGGTAAGTCAATAGCTTTGAAATTTGAAGATTGGCTCTCAAACCATGACGAAGAAATCAATCGGCTTTACCTTCTGTTGGACAACAGTTCGGAATTTTCTTCGGAACTAGACACTAACAATCACTCTGCAAGAACTGACAGGGATGATATCGACGGCATATTTGAAATTAATGAGTTAATTCAGAATCAAATTCAAACAATTGAGAATTGTAATGACACTGATAGGCAGGACCTTTTTGAGATTTTACAAGCACATTCCACAGTTTTTACTCATAAAACAGGAACAATCAAGGGATTTCAATACCAATTTCGTGTTCGTGAGCATACTAAATTTTGTGTTAGACCATATGTAATTCCAGCACATTATAGGGACCGTGTTAGAACAGAAATACAATCTATGCTTGACGAGGGCATTATTGAGCCTGCAGTAAGCTCATACAACAATCCATTACATGTTGTTGAGAAGAAAAATGGATCGATCAGGCTTGTCTTAGATTCGAGACAAATCAATACCATCATTATTCCTGAAACAGACAGGCCGCAAACGTTGGAAGAACTTCTTCAAAATTTTAGTGGTGTAAAAGTGTTGTCTTCCATTAATCTCAGATCCAGCTTTTATCAAATCGAACTTCATCCACAATGTAGAAAATACACAGCTTGCCTTTGTTTCGGCGTTTGTTATCAGTTTCGGAAACTTCCCTTTGGTTTGAACATTTCTTCAGCAGCATTCATTCGCGGGCTAAATTCCATATTACCTGAGTTCTTAAAACGTCATATCACCTTATATGTGGACGATATTCTAATAGCAGAAGCTTCATGGGAACTACATAATCGCATCCTCAACAGTTTGTTACGTATTTTTGCAGAATCTGGAATTACAGTTAACTTGGAAAAGTCTGAATTCGGTAGGACAAAGGTGAAGTTTTTGGGACATATTATTTCTTCTGAAGGGATTCAGCCGGATCCTGAAAAGTTAGAAGCAATCAGAGCCATTCCAGTGCCATCCACAAAAAGACAAGTCCGCAGTTTTCTAGGTCTCGTAAATTTTTACCGTCGTTTTCTGAATATGTAAATTCTTGTTACACCAAAACTTTGTTCTCTCACTGGAAAAAATACTATTTGGAACTGGGACGAACAAGCACAGTTGGAATTCAATTCTTTGAAAGAAGCGTTACTTCACGCGCCAATCTTAGCTCATCCAGATCTGTCACAAGATTTCTGCCTTAGCACGGTTTCTTCTGAAGTCGGTCTTGGTGCCCATTTATTTCAAGAAGCCATAGAAAATGGCACTACCATTCAGAAAACCATTGCTTTTGCTAGCCGAGTGCTAACAAAATCTGAAAAAAATTATTCCGTTACTGAATTAGAAGCTTTAGCTATCGTTTGGGCATTTAACAAATTCCGTTTCTTTCTTTCTGGTAAGCACGTAAAAGTATACAGTGATCATCGTGCATTACAATTTCTTATGTCTTCAAAATTAAATCATGACAGGTTAAAACGTTGGGCATTGTTTCTGCAAGAATTCCGCTTCACAATAGTCTACATTCCCGGCAAGGAGAACATTGTTGCGGACGCACTGTCACGCGCACAGGCTGGGCTTGAGAAAAGTACCACAGAAGGCAACCTCGAGAAAAATTTCAGTATTCTTTACATTCAGAAAGTCGCCTTTGAAAACTTCATCACCACATCTTTAAAGGACATTGCTCATGAACAAGATAAAGATCCGATTTGGAAAGACATCAAGAGCAAATGGCATAAAAAGACACACACACAGATTCGGCATTATTATCTGGTTAGAAACAACATACTGTTCAAACGCTGCACTGTTGATGACAAGCTATGGGTACTTTGCATTCCTGACGATTTTGTTAATAAGCTCATTTGGTACATTCATTTCAGCTACGCACATTTTGGTCCACGAAAATGTTATCATATTCTTCGAACGACCTGTTATTTTAACAATATGGAAAAGAGAATTCGAAGAGTCTTGTCTATTTGTAAACTTTGTCGAAAGGCGAAACCATATACTGTCTCACATCGTGCTCCATTGTTTCCTATCATTCCTTCTAAATTAAAAGAATTTGCTGCTGTTGATCTCTTGGGACCGCTTGTCAGAATATCTAATGGATTTTCGTACGTTCTAGTCGCTGTTGAACTTACTTCAAAATTTGTTTCTTTCACACCGTTACGTAAAGCCACTGGACGGTCTGTATCCAACGCCTTTGTTAAAAATTTCTTACGTGAAGTTGGCCACGTTGCTAAAGTCATTTCAGATAACGGACCGCAATTTAGATCTGCTGTTTGGTCACGCACGCTTCGGAATCATAAAATCAAACCTGTTTTTATTTCATTGTACTCACCACATTGCAACCCGTCTGAAAGGATTATGAAAGAAATCAATAAGCTTTGCAGACTTTATTGTCACACGAAGCATCAGCATTGGGACAGATATTTACACTTATTTCAAAATGTGCTGAATGAAATGCCTCATGATTCCACTGCTTTACCACCTATTCTTGTACTGAAGAATGAAGAACCACCGAACAGAATCAGAGAGCTTGTACCTTTCCCGAATACACGTAAACTTCGACACAAAGACAATTGATTTGGCTCTTAAAAATATAAAATCTGCAGCAGACAAAAGGAGAAAACTACACGGTAAAGCAAATGCAAAGAAATTGTATATTGGTCAGAAAGTTCTCATTAAAGCTCATTCATTGTCACATAAGAAGAAACACTTGAGTCACAAATTCTTTCTAGTTTACAATGGACCTTACAGAATCCGACGTATACCACATGATAATTGCGTTGAAGTTGAAACTCTGCGTACTAGGAAGAGTAAAGGTTTACACCACATTTCACATGTAAAACCGTTTATTGAAAGATAATCTGCTTTTTAACTTTGTCTTTGCCATAAAACTTTTCACTTCACATTTTTAGTATGCTTTGTCAGACTTAAGAAACTGTTAACATGCAACAATGTTTGAAGTTAAATATCCAGTCTAGAACCTAGGGAACATTTTTAAAAAGAAATTACGAATGCATTGTTATAGTGAACAGACGACACAGTGTTGTATTTGTACATTCTTGCTTGTTAGTTGCACGATTACGTAACGACTATCAGGCTTATATACTTAGGACACATACTGGTACTGCTAATGAGATTTTAATGCAACATTTTGGTTTACTTGAAAATACATTCTGGGTTTAATGTACTTTCTGTGAGATACCAGACGACACAGTGGTTAGTTTAAGTGACAACTACACGGTTTTATCACGACACTACTAATGAGTGGCAATTTACAATGTTGCTTTTGCGGTGTATCTGTTTTATATCTGCACAGTTTTTCTGAATTCTTCTGGAAATCAAAACATGTTTTATTAGTAACTTTTGTGGTATAGCTACAAGGAGACAGCCTTTTCCATAGCACAACAATACGTTACAGCACAGTACTTTCATCATCACAACAATAAGCGTAATAACTAAGATATCTCTACGCAAAGCATTTCACTTTTGTTTATCATGAGGTAAGTACATTGGCTTCTGCAGAACTTAGCTTTCGGAGGAAAATAACTACGACACTTCCACAGAGATTATCTTACAACAAGATGCACATTTAGCGCTACAGGACACGCATTTCAGTGATTAATTTTGTACTTAAAACATTTATTTTTAAAGATTTTTGAATTACAAAGAAAGTTTTCCGTGATACATTTCATTCCATTGCTGTAATCTGTAACACCTGAGGGTATAATTACATTAATCCTCAGGGGGGTACACGCTTA
Source organism: Schistocerca piceifrons (assembly GCF_021461385.2). Classification (NCBI taxonomy): domain Eukaryota; kingdom Metazoa; phylum Arthropoda; class Insecta; order Orthoptera; family Acrididae; genus Schistocerca; species Schistocerca piceifrons. Next base: position 80,819,917 of record NC_060138.1, read on the forward strand.
CTTTGTGTACCATGTGTGTGGCAACCACAAGGAACCCTAGCTAATATGGTATTTGCTTATACAACTTTACACATCGGTACCATATTTCTCCAACACATAATTACACAGCTATCTGATCATTTAACTGAGACAGACAAACGTTTTTACTACATCAGTAACAGATGTTTACGTAATTACACAGTTGGATAACTTCACACTTACGAAATTGTATTTTGTCTGTACTTTGAGAAATGCTCACATTTTTCGGAACCATTGTGATACTATAGAGCTTTGAATGATGTATTTGGTATGAGATCATGATTTTTAAAGTACGTTTGAGGCAGATGACACTATTGAAATGAGCAGAGAATATTTTTTATGGTTTGAAATTATTGCAGAAAGCTACGACCTTTTTGAGATTTGACTGAGGTGTTATGATGTTATTTTTACGACGACGATGTGTATTATGCTGTTGAGGTATGTTTATGTCAATAAGATGATGCTACCATATATGAGGAATGTGTTTATATGTATATGAATAATGAATAGAAGTTAGGGACTCTTGACTTGTGAAACAGGATGTTGGAAACCAAGAATCGTACTTTAAGAGTTATGAAATGTGTGTAAATGCGTGAATGTATCACAATGCCGGCGAAAATTTTTTTTGGACACTGTTATATTCATAGGATTTTGTTTCTACACATTTGCAACGTAAATTCTCGACCTGTGAAATTTTTATATGAGACTGTCACTGTAGCGGAAACTGCTGTCGTAAATATTTCCGTAAGAAAGTTAAGTGACCACCTGCACGTGCGTCGGCGGCACACCGCTGTGTCAGACACCTGGAGAACAAGCCATTAGGGCGTGCCTTTCCGGAAGCACAGGTAGAAAAAAAAAAGGGGAGGCCATAATCCTCGCTATTGACATTTTCTTGTTGAAAGCATACTGTGGAGCTCGTAATTTATGATATTTACTGAAATGCCTAATGAAATGACGAGAAATATTTTTACATCTGCACACCTGATTACGACAAGCGTCTTTCTACGAGAGTTGAGAGAATTTCTACTAACTTATGAAATGTCACATGACTATTGAATGATATTTTTATGCTTTGGTTTGCGTAATTGCTTATTTCATTTGATACCTGTTTTCCAGCTGTGTTACAGCATTAGTTTTATAAAATAAACTTAGATGCATTTGCTAATGTGAACACTTTCTGTCAACAGATCTATTAAATGATAATTTTGTAATCCACATTCTTTAAAAAAGGGAGCACTTGGAAAGGAAAGAACAATAAGAAGGGACTAGTAACAGTAACTGGACACATAATTTTCTTTTCAAGTACATGGTAATATTTTTTTTACAATAAGTTGTTGTGGTGCACCACTTTAATTACATAGACATTAAGATGTGAATATACATTTCCCTTATCTGCATTGTTGTTTTTACTGTAATATTTTTTCTGCTTGAGCTATGTCATGTTTAGGTATAAGTTGCTGCTGTTTGCCAGGCATAGTGTTATTGAATTTGACTTTACATTATTCTGTTAAGCCAGTTTTACTAATGATTTATTTTTATTGTTTGCTGCACATTGCCTTAGATTAGTTGTAATATTACAATTGCTTTGCTAATTTCTTAATGCTGCTTGCTTCGGAAATCTGCGTTTTTTTTAAATTGCTGTTTATATTAATTGTTTTTTGTGCTGCTGCATTGCCTCGTCCCTTAGTTTATCATCTGAGCTCAGTAGATTTAAGTTAGCTTAAGAGGGGGTAACCTCTAAGAGAATGAGTTGCGATGAATTGGAAGAAACGCATTCAGAAGTTATACGAAAAAAAGTACAGAAAACAGGTTTAGGTAGGATTTTCTTGTAAATAAATGTTGAGGTAAGAAATGTGTGAACATATAAATACAAAAAGCATGCTTAGATAAAATTTTTTTGGTGGAAACAAAGGATGAAATAAGAGGAAAGATATATGAAGTTTTGGGTTGGACTGCAGTACCACATGTTACACTGAAAACGAACCCTGTCCTTTCCTATTGGTGTTATCCCACTATATGTTTGTGTACCCTTGTGTATTTGTTTTCTTCCTGTCTCTGTGTACTGTTTCATAGAACTTTTTTCTCTTCTAATACTAAGTTACATTCACTATGATGAGGAATACTGTTATCCTCAAATACAATTGGCATTAATAATGTGTTATTTACTTTGTAAAGATGTTTAGACATTATTTACTCTGTTTTGTGTTAATGCTCATGTGTGAAGTTGATGTTTCGAAAGTTATTCTGATCTTTTATCTATGTACTCATGTCATAATTCCTGTAACACTAATGTATATGTTAGTTCGATTCTTTTGTAAAGCCTGTACCACGAATGTTATCTGTATTGTTATGTTCTTTAATGATGTATTTTGTACCTTTGTAATTTTATTTTCATGTTGTAAATTTATAATTGTATAGACACCAGTTCTTCAAATTAAGTTATATTTCACTGCACACGTTTTTGTTGGTCATAGTATATGGACAATATGTGAGAAGTAGGGACTGTTAGTGTTTGCACGTGTGTTAATAATTCAGCAAGGGACTGGATAACAGCATTGCTCGTTCTAAGGACAATTCCAAAAAACTTTGTGAGTGCACAAGTGTTGGTTATGGACTTGCTATATTAACTGCAAGGCTCTTCACTGGTGATTCTGCACCTGCACAATCACAACAGATGGCTGCTGGTCATCTCTACCAGAACTACAGTGGCCTGTCCACACTTTCTACAAGCATTGCAGTGGGTCTGCACCTCTGGTGGCCCACCAATACCATACTCTCTACCAGGACTACCGTGGGTCTGCTCTGTGATGACCTACCTACCAATATTCTTCCAAACTACGACTGACTCTGCTGTGTGTTTGCTCTGTTGTGGCCCATTATCTGTCAGCATGTCAAGAGTCAGCACTGTCTTTCCGTTGGAAGGACAACGCTACTTCTTCAAGACTGCATGGAAATCCACTACTTCCAAGTGCATTTTCTTTTACTGCTCAGACTTTGAGAAAAACACTGCTATTCTACTGTTATGTACGATTAGGACTGTCTTTATGGACTGTGAGAAAATTTTAGCTTTTGGCCAACATTGTATCAATAAGTGTGTGCCTTTGATTTCTTTGTTATTGTAATTGTGAAAAAAAAAATTTTAACAAATATGTATTGGCCAGTGCCCAAAAAAATTTGTAAAATTTTTTGTGGGGAGCATGGGGGCTATGTAAGTAGGCTGTTTAGGTTTTTTTATTGGTAGCGCCACCTCTGTATGAAAATCACTGGCTGTGCTGTGTGCAGTCTGTGGCTGCTTTACATTGTTGTAATACTCGCCATTGTAGTGTTAGGCAGCTGGCTGTGAACAGCGCATAGCGTTGTGCAGTTGGAGGTGAGCCGCCAGCAGTGGTGGATGTGGGGAGAGAGATGGCGGAGTTTTGAAATTTGTCATGAACTGCTATATTTATATATGATGATATCAAGGTAAATACATTGTTTGTTCTCTATTAATATCTTTCATTTGCTAACTATCCCTATCAGTAGTTAGTGCCTTCCATAGTTTGAATCTTTTATTTAGCTGGCAGTAGTGGCGCTCGCTGTATTGCAGTAGCTTGAGCAGCGAAGATTTTTGTGAGGTAAGTGATTTGTGAAAGGTATAGTTTAATGTTAGTCAGGGCCATTCCTTTGTAGGAAATTTTGAAAGTCAGATTGCGTTGCGCTAACAAAATATTGTGTGTCAGGTTAAGCACAGTCATGTATAATTGTTCAAAGGGGACGTTTCAGAGGCTTGCCGATGACATTGTAATTCTGCCAGAAACAGCAAAGGACTTGGGAGAGCAGTTGAACGGAGTGGACAGTGTCTTGAAAGGAGAATATAAAGTGAACATCAACAAAAACAAAACAAGGATAATGGAATGTAGCTGAGAGAATTAGGTTAATAAATGAGACACTGAAATTGGTAGATTTGGGCAACAAAATAATTGATGATAGTCGAAGTACAGAGGACATAAAATGTAGACTGGCAATGGCAAGAAAAGTGTTTCTGAAGAAGATAAATTTGTTAAAATCGAATATAGATCGAAGTGTCGGGAAGTCTTTTCTGAAAGTATTTTATGGGTGTAGCTTTGTATGGAAGTGAAACCTGGATGATAAACAGTTAAGGCAAGAAGAGAATAGAAGCTTTTGAAATGTAATGCCACAGAAGAATGCTGATGATTAGATATTTAGATGACGTAACTAATGAAGAGATACTGAACAGAACTGGGAAGAAGTTTGTGGCACAACCTGGCTAGAAGAAGGGGTCGGTTGGTAGGACCCATTCTTAGGCATCAAGGGATTACCAATTTAATACTGTAGTGATGCATGGGGTTGGGGGGGGGGTAAAAATCGAAAAGGGGTAACAAGAGATAAATACAGCAATCAAATTCAGAAGGATGTAGATAGCAGTAGTTGTTCGGAGATGAAGAGGCATGTACAGGATAGAGTAGCATTGAGAACTACATCAAACTAGTTTTCTAACTGAAGACCACAAGAACAACAATTCATCCAATGTTTTATAATGGGAGCACTTATCGACTTCCAGCAAACTTTACGCATACATTCAAACGGTTTCTAAACTTATCATGCTTAACGTCAAATTTTTAACTCATGAGTTCATTTGTAAAGTAATCAAATGTTTGATACTGTTTTATAGCTGGGTGTCCGAGTCTTTAAAGAATCGTGGTTTATTGGGTACCACTAATAGATGTGCGGATATTAATATGGAGGTGTATCCGTCCTTCACCTCTATGACGGCTTCTGGCGACACTTTCAGTGAAGTGTCTGAATGTCTTTGGAAATATGGCAGACCGTTCTCCCTGAAACGCCGAAACCAGAAAAGCTAGTGTTGTTGGATGCAAGGGGCTGGAGCGGAGTCGACGTTCTAACTCTACTCCGTTGAGTTCATGTCCGTACTCTGGCCAGGTCAGTCCACATCAGGCATGCTATTGTTCACAAATAGTTATCTGTCACCCTTTGTGACAGGGTGCATTGTCATGTTGGCACAATCGTCGTCTCCGAACTGTTCGTCTACTGTACACGTTAGACAATGCTGTAAAATGTTTTCATATCTTCCGCATTTAGAATTTTCTTAAGCGCAATTAGGAGGCAATACCCTAATCACTAAAAAGACCCCCCACACCTTGATACCACCTCCTCCGTATTTCACTTGATGGTATTGGCCAAACTCCAAACACAAACCACTCCATGGGTTTGCAAACACAAACCACTCCATGGGTTTGCGACAAAGTATAGCGTGATTCATCACTGCACGTATCTCGTTTTCAGTGAGCCACTGTCCAGTGGCGTGTATCTTTGCACCACATCAAGTGTAACTTAGCAACAACTACAGAAACGTGCGGCTTGTAACGATTGCTTGGCATTTGTATCCCATTCTCTTTGACTCCCTAACCACAGCCATTGTGTGACCTCGACCGCTGACAACACTTTGGAACTCACGAGTGAAGTCTTCCACTGAGCCTCCACGATACAAGACCATGCCCGTCAGCACGTGAGGACTGCCTCGTATAGCAGGGGTTGTTTCTTCGCGTTTCCACTGCACAATTACACCACCAGCAGCCGGCTTGGGCAGCTTTACAGGGGCTGAATTGACCCTGACACATATGCTACTCAGGTGACATTCAGTTGCTGGTCCACGTTAGAAGTCTCTAAGGTCTTCTGAGTGACTCTTTCTGGTGTTACTGCCTTTCAACTGACACCACAGCAATCCTAACCCCCATTTCTACTGCCAGGCCCTCTCTCGCAGCATCTAATCAGTAGTGGTTAACTCCACGCTACCATGACATTTTCTGAACTTTAACTTGACCTCTGAACACACATGTGAGTTTTTAATACAAATACCGTCTTCTGCATATTATTATTATTATTATTATTATTATTATTATTATTATTATTACCATTACACATTTTTGCTTCCATGATAGTAATAAACTTGAATGTTGTCCGCCCCCAGTAGCTGAGTGGTGCCGGCACGGTAGCTCAGCGTGTTCGGTCAGAGGGTTTAGGTACTCTCTATTATAAAAAAAACTGGGTGTACGGACCAACGAACAACCTGAACGAGTGTCATCGGATGTCCGCTACGAACAAATTCAACGAACAATATACAACAAAATGAGATAAAAAAAAAGTTGTCAGCGCGAGAGAATATCAATCCTAAGGGCCCGAGTTCGATTCCCGGCTGGGTCGGAGATTTTCTCCGCTCGGGGACCGGATGTTGTGTTGTCTTAATCATCATCCTTTCATCCCCATCGACGCGCAAGTCGCCGAAGTGGCGTCAAATCGAAAGACTTGCACCAGGCGAACGGCCTACCCGACGGGAGGCCCTCGCCACACATTATTATTGTTACTTGAATGTTACATGATTAGTCATTGCTTCCTTCTTCTTTTGCTCTTCCCAAAACCTCTTCATTCTTTGGCTGTGTACCTGTTTCTTTTGCTCTGTCCATAATTTGCCAATTTTCTTCTTTCCTTTCACTTCAAACTTCGTGATCATAGTTCTGTTTCTGATCTGTCTCTCATTTATTATTTCAGTACTGGCCCCTGCTTGTTTAGGTTTTCTATTTCTTGAAACCAATTTTTTTGTTGTTGCTTGAACTATTTACTACATCAAAAATCCTCTTTGTGAAACTGATGCTGTTTATTCTATGTATCTGTCCACAGAGTGTTCCTCGGTGTTTTCTGATCATGTCCGTGAGCCTGTCTGTTTGTTCATGTAATTTTTTGTTGGTCTTTTCATCCAAATACCATCTCTGTGTACTGCTCGAAAAAATTTTCTGAGTATTTTACATTCTATTTTTCCTGCCTCTGTGATGCCTCATGCTTCGATTATGATCGTAGCGTGCTTCTGGTGGTACAACTGTACTGTAGTGCCTGAGTTTAGCCGGTCTTGAAATATTTCATTTACTGTAGTGCGCCCCTATCACTTTATCTTCCACCTTATTTATGAATCACATCTCGTATTTTTATTGTCTTTGATTGAGCACGTCGTTATTTTCCCGGAGCAAAGCATACTTAAAGTATGTATATCGTTTCCAAGTAAAGAGAAACGTGACAGCCTGAAGAATAGAGAAAGAAAGTAGAGGTGTAGATAGGTAAAGGTAAATATGTAAACAGAATTATTATAAATGGTGAGGAGTGGTAAAAAAAAATCACTAATACCAGCAAGAGAGTGAAATTTACATGTTAATTTTATTATCTTTGTATTAATCAGTGGATAGGAGGGAGTAAGAGTACAAATCTTTTGTTTTACTAAAGATTTTAAAAAAAACTTTTAGCAATATAACATCAGACACGCATGCAACTTCTAGCGTGATATCTTGGTAACATTGTGCGAAAGTTTCATTTTCATGCATTTACGAGGACTGTTTGGAAATTAAGGTCCGATCGGTCACGAATCCACAGTGAAACTTACGGAAGTTAGCTACACTTTCCAGCTGCTTGCTCTCCGACTGTGACAAAATGTCGTAGCATTGTACCAACTTTTCAATACCTTCGTCACAGAAGGAGCCGCCTGTGCTTTCTGGCAATTCTCTACGCTCATCTGCAGCTTGTTGTCTCTACCAGAATGTTGTGTTCATAGTCACCGGCTCATGTGAGCAGAGGCGAAAATTAGATGGAGCCAAGTCCGGACTGTATGGTGGGTGATCAACCACTTCCTACGGAAAACGCTGTAGGAGCGACCTCATTGCCCCTGCAATATGAGGCCGAGCATTTTCACGAAAAAAGAAATGCGTGACACTTGGTTCGAGTGAGCTGCATGGAATCAAGCGAAGTCTCTCACAGGCACTCATACCTGCCGGGAGACAACTTCTAACTGGACGTCTTTACGTGCCCAGTGTGCGCTCAGAACTGAAAAGAGCGACATGACGCGATCGACGGGCATGGTAAACACAATGGCCAACACATGTATGCAAAGCTTGACGGGATTTTCACTGTACTTTACATTTCGCGACCGATCGGACCTTAATTTCAGAGTATCCCATTCGTAGACGGGTAATAAAAGTTTTCCTACAATAATAATTTTGCGAAATGCCGTGGTGTAAGAGTACCCGTGCTTGGGGCAAGGGAAGACATTGTGTTCTTTTACTCCCAACTGAAAAAAAGTAAAAAGGAATACAAATAATATACACTAAAACAAATTTGGAACTCCTTATTTTCCCGCAAAATCTAAAAGTAAATATCATAATGATATGAGAGTAATACCGAAAAACACACTTTCATCAAGGAAAATGTAGTGCTGTACTGTTTTTGTAAATCGGTGATCACCACGTTTGCCGGTTTAAAGACATTTTCTTAAGCTAGCCTCTGAAAACCCGGTAGCTTTGGATGCTTGCCGAACTGAGTTCCCATTTTCAGTGACGCCAAGATCGTGATGGTAGAGCAGCTCCGTTCATGGCTGGCGGTCTGATATTTTCAACCGATTTTTGGGGGAAAAAATGCCACTATGGAAGACGTGATTATATTCGAAGTGTGCCTGCCAAGTAGCTCCGTTAGAAACACCACTACCCAACGGAAAAATAACTACAGAAAAGAAAAAAAAAACATTACTGTAAGTTCTCCAAGGTGAGTAACGAGGCATCCAAGGTAAATAAACACGAATAAAAATGCCTGAATACGCTAGGAGGGACTACACAACTCAAAGTACAGGCTGTGGCATAAACGTTCGCAAATAATTTCTTGGTGGGCAAAGAAGCGCGCTGCAGACCTCTACTGCAATAGACCCACATACATTTACCCCATTCAGTTTCAAGGCAAACTAAGCAATTCAGTGTTGGTTACGCAAATTTTTTGTAATACCGGAGGGCGTATGCAACATTGCAGAAGCAAAGAGCAGATGGATTATTTAGCACTGCTGCCATTGAATGCTGCTGGTATAACACCAGAACTCTATGGATGATCATACATTTTCTACGTCTTTTACGAAGTTTGTTACATTAGTTGTTCCGAATATTATTCTTGTAAATATGTTGTTAAGTTAAAAATGCTGTTTGTTATTTAAGAAAGATAATGCGCATGGAACGTTAACATTTTGTAAGTAGACACGCTCGTCTAGGCAGGGTTCAAATGGTTCAAATGGCTCTGAGCACTATGGGACTTAACATCTGTGGTCATCAGTCCCCTAGAGCTTAGAACTACTTAAACCTAACTAACCTAAGGACATCACACACATCCATGCCCCGAGGCGGAATTCGAACCTGTGACCGTAGCGGTCACGCGGTTCCAGACTGAAGCGCCTTTAACCGCACGGCCACACCGGCCGGCTCTAGGCAGGGAAAAGCTATTGTCAAAGAGTATAATAAATTGTAAATGCATTATCGCTGGCCATGCGAGCGGGTCAAAAAGTAGCATTTCGGAGCTGCGAGGAGACTGTTGTCGTTGGTTGTGTATATTCGCAGGTGTGACTGTGCAAAAGTGCGGAGATAAAATGTCTGTTTCCGAAGTGCGGTACAGTGAAAACTAAAATGGTTGATTTGGAGGATTTATAATATGGGCAAGCTATGTGCATGGCCTTTATTGGGTACAGAACAAATGTAGCATGAGTAATTCACATAACATCAGGAGTACTGTGGGCCCTTTTTATTGACTGTGCTATGACAAGATCAACCTGTGCCCTATTTTACCACTAAATGAAGCCGCTCGACAAACTGACGGCATCATAAAGTGAAGTAAGATCTAGACATTTTATAACTAGAAGCGTAATAGGCTAACAGCGAAGTTGGAATATTATTGCTTAAATAACATTGTTTTCGTGCATATTTTCATGTAAATAATTTTCATAAGTCGTTATCCAAGTAGTATCCATCCTATCCCTTTTTACGAACCTAGATAATCAGAAAATAAACTGAAAATAGAGTGAACATTAACTTATTGGATTATCAAAACATAATTTTTCCAACTTTTGGACAATTACATAATAATGAGGGCCCTGGCTGTAGTATGAATAATGTCAGAAATAGAATAATGTAAAAGCCAGTATTACTTCATTTACTAAAAATAGAGTAACTTTCATAACAAAAAAAAGGTAATAAAACTTTACATAACTTGGAACTGAATTTCACTGTCAAAGCACAGTTTCTAATTTATAGCTTGTGGCATAAGTTATAACTTTTATTATAAATAAATATCAGAGTAACCGCTAGGTAAATGACAGTCCTTACCAGTGAGTAAATTCAAACAATCTTTCTGCTTGCTACAGTTACGACAGTCAGTATTACGTGAGTAATGTAACAAAAAATTTCTGTCCACAGCCAGTAAACAATGTCACTTTAATTGATCTACAAAATTAAAATTATATGTTGTATGTGTTTGCTATTTGATTATTATCTGACTAATGTGACATGTGTGGCGTGAAGTACTTGAAAGTGTGCGTTACGTATTGTTCCTAAGTCAGGACGCCAATAGCAATTACTACGTTAAGATTGCTTACGAGTCTAATGTTCAGTTTCAGTTTAATTATTCTTTTTCCGGTAAGGAACTGACAACCATTGTTTATTTTCATTAATCACATTCTTCGAATACCTTTTTTCCAAATTTTCCACTAACTACTGTTAATTAAAAATTAGTTTGCATAATAAAAAATATAAAGTTAAACGATTTTTGTTTCTAATTGTCATTGCTAAAGTACTGAGCAGTGGCGATTCGGCTACAACTTCATTTACTTCTCTATGTTTTCCATTATACTTCGGAGCAGATTGCCTTTTCCCCACAGATCAGGGACTTTAGGTACACGGTCATATAGAAAAGCCTAATTAGCCGTAGAGGTTGGAGAGTTATACTAGCACAGGTTTCTATCATTGCATTTTATTTTCATTACTTTTGTGTTATAATAGTTCATCAGAAATTTTTTATTTCATGTTTTTAATTTCACAAGAAATCATGGGGCCCGAACATCACATTACTGAGATGCTAAATATGCTACAAATCCTGACAAACGGCAAGACCACGACATTGGTTATCATGAATACGACACAGTAAGAAAAAAAAACCTTACGAAAACGGTAGAGACCATTTTACAAGAAAATGGGAAGTTAAAAAATAATTATGACGACACTGAAGACAGCTAAAAATTAAATGAACTCCTTTCTGCTACGGCAACAACCGATGAGGGACAAAGAACACTCGCCGAGTAAGTTAATGCGATGCCAGGCGAACAAGGAAGAATTTAAATGAAAAGCTCAAAGAACAGCGCAAGATTTTGCCTCGCTGAATTAGGAAAAATATTTCGTAGAAATGGATCAAGAGTTGGTAAAAATGTTTGACGAAAAAAAATTGGAATACGAAGTTCTGTAAGTTTTCTGACTGGCGTCAAAAGGAAAGGAGGGAATAGTGCACTCGCTTTGATATCGAGTTTAACGAATTTAAGAGGGATTCTGTCTTGGCAGTTGACGAAGTCTTCATTAAATAGCTCAATGCGATAGGTACACTGCAGAATTAATGCGCTCGCGAGGTCAATGAGAATTAGATAAATAAACAGAGATATTATAAATTCCAAGAAGTTGATTATTTGACGAAAAAGAAACGCTAATTAATGTCTCATGGCTCTTATTCGACTGATTTATTGCCTAACGGCTTCTTTTTGTTCCGTTATGTCAAACAAATATAATGTAAGGGTAGCGTTATTATCTCCCCAAGAAGCTGTTGAAAATCTCAAAACTGTATTTCTGAGGTACCATCATGAGATTGCAAATTATGTTTCCAGAATTAGTTCGAGCAGATGCAAATGTCTGTTAATGTCAAAGGCAATATACACCGACGGAAAAAATCGCAGCACCATAAACCAATTAGTGTAAAGTAATGAAATTTCGGGGCTTAGGTAACATATTTAAGTGATTAACATTGCAAGATCACAGCATAACGTAAGCGCGAGATAAGCCTTGCAAATGTGAAATGCTGGTACATTAATAGCCGGTGTAACAGCCAGAATGTTGGATGCAGGAATGCAAACATGTATGTATTGTGCTGTACTTGTGCCGGATGTCAGTTTGTGTGATGGGATTCAATGCTTGTTGCACTAGGTCTGTCAATACAGGGACGGTGATTGCTAGTTCCGGATGACGCTGGAATGGTTGTCCGGTGATGTCACCTACGTGCTCGACTGGAGACACATCTGGTGATTGAGCACACAAGGGCAATGTGTCGACACTCTGCACTGCATGTTGTATTACAACAGCGGTATGTGGGTGGGCGTTATCCTGTGGCAAACACCCCTGGAATGCTGGCAAACACCCCTGAAATGCTCTTCATGAATGGCAGCGCAACAGACTGACCTCCAAATTTGCAGTCAGACCACGACAGTGCTCCTGCTGTCATACAAAGTCGTACCCCAGATCATAACTCCAGTTTTTGGTTCAGTGTGTCTAGCAGGCACACAGGTTAGGTGCAGGCCCTCAACTGGCCCTCATCTAACCGGCACACGGCCATCACTGGCACCGACTTGGAAGCAGTTATCATCAGAAAACACATCAGTTCCCCACCATGCGTTCCAATGAGCTCTCGTTTGATCCCACTGAAGTTGTAAATAAGGGTTGTTTGGGATCAGTGGACTGCACTCTTCAGGTCGTCTGATTCGGAGTGGTCCTTGCAGTAACAGGTTTGTAACAGTTCTTTGTGTCACTGTGCTGCCAACTGCTGTTCAAATCGCTGCTGCAGATGCAATATTTTGAGGCAGAGCCATACGCCGTACACGACGGTCTTCCCTCTCGTTAGTGCCACCTGGCCGTGCTGATCCCGATCTTCTCGCGTCCGTACATTCTCGTGACCACTGCTGCCAGCAGTCATATACAGTGATTACATTCCTGCCAGGTCTTTCTGCAATATCGCATAAGCAACATCCAACTTCTCGTAACCCTATTCACGGCTTCGTTCAGACTCAATGAGGTGTTGATAATGGCGTCTTAGTGTATAGTGTTCACACGTATGTAGAAAAATTTGTTCAGTGAATTTTGTCGAAGGAAGTGCCAAAAGAAGTAGTGCAGTAACGTAATGTCTCTCAACAGCTCCGCCAGTGTACTTATGATGCAAACAAAGCTTTGGGATGCCGAAATCGTAAGCAGAAACTGTCTAATAGAAGGTGTAGCACGCTTTTCGCACCATAACATCTAGTGCAAAACTGTCTGCATCCCACGCAGGCTACCGTGTCAGTCATAACAAACAACGAGACACAGCTCCACACCAGCAGAAGACATCACTGGACAACAATTTCTGGCCAACCACTGACCGCCTCCCCCCCCCCCCCTCCAACCCCTCCCTCCAAATATCCGAACAGCCACACCAGTAGCGAACAATAATCAGAAAGGTCAATGTTAATTTAGTTAAAGACATTTTATTTTTAAGTAACTATTTTCTGTGCGTATAAGCGCCTGAAGATGAACAGAACATGCTCGAAACGCCTTGCAGTATGTTAAACATAAAAACAAATAAAAGTGACTAATACAGAAAATATAAATAATTAACAAATGGTATTCACTTCCGACTTTTAGTTCCTTATCTCGAACGAGTTGTGCTATGTTACTCTACGGTCTGTATGATTCTCATCTCACGGTCTAGAACAGCTTGTTGAGTACATCTGCAACTTTTTCACTTCCGCTAGCCAGCCTGCAATTTTCCTTGTGTCCGGAACTGCGGCTACCGTCACTTAAATCTGTGTACATTCTAATCAATATTACTTGATATTTAAGAATCCGGATGACGAGTATTAAAGACTGCCACTTCTTCTTCTTCTTCTTCTTCTTCTTCCCCTCCTCTTCAGGAATGAGACAAGACTGATTATACCAGTATCTGCCTTTGCCAGAATCTTCCTCTGTCTCTTCTTCCTTGGCACTTCCAAACCTAGCTTTTAAAGTCTGTCCCTCAGTCTCTGTTCTTTCTAGCTGTTCGTTCCTTTTCTTCTACGATACAGAATTTCATCACTTAGACTAAAAAGTTTTGGCTCTTCTCTATTGTTTTTCCCTTGGCCTGTCTTCTACTGTGCAACGTTTAACTCTTCCTAGGAATTTCATTTATTGTGCCATAATACGGCTTTCTTTCTTTTAGGTAATCACCGCGGTCTTGCTTCCATATAGCGATGCGGAGACTGCAACAGTTTTGTACAATTTATTTTCAATATCTTTCCTAGTTTCGTTTTTGATGTTTCTGTTGAAATGTTCCACAACCGCGACTGAATATACTAACGTTAATTTCTATATTTTTACTGCACGCGTATGTCATCTCAGTATCATAGATAACTGAAGTACTTCACTTCTTCTAAAATATTCTGATCTATCATATGTTCCTTCCGCAAGAAGGGCATTGTCTTATTTTTTTGTATTCAGATCGCCATGTCAAATTTCGCATCTGATTATTTCAGTAAGTAAATTCCTTTCTGAACGTCTTTTGCTTACCTGCTTAGGCCACTGCGTCGTCAGCATATAGTGAGGTATATACCTTTTCCGGCCGGAGTGGCCGAGCGGTTCTAGGCGCTACAGTCTGGAACCAAGCGACCGCTACGGTCGCAGGTTCGAATCCTGCCTCGGGCATGGATGTGTGTGATGTCCTTAGGTTTAATTAGTTCGAAGTTCTAGGCGACTGACACTGGCCTCGCATTCGGGAGGGCGACGGTTCAATCCCGTCTCCGGCCGTCCTGATTTAGGTTTTCCGTGATTTCCCTAAATCGTTTCAGGCAAATACCGGGATGGTTCCTTTGAAAGGGCACGGCCGATTTCCTTCCCAATCCTTCCCTAACCTGAGCTTGCGCTCCGTCTCTAATGACCTCGTTGTCGACGGGACGTTAAACACTAACCACCTAGGCGACTGATTACCTCAGAAGTTACGTCGCATAGTGCTTCTTTGTTGACTGGTGCCTTATTAGAGATTTTTCCGTTGAGATCTAGATTGACAGTCGTGTTCTGATATAAAATATTATCGCATTTAATAGGTGTTTCGGATATCTGTGACTTTCGTATATCTGTTACTTTCGTCACTATCTTCTAGAGCTTTGTCAAAAGCCTTTTTTTAATCAATAAATGCGATGTGTATTTTTTTGTTATATTCTCTCAGTGTGTGTATTATTTGCTGTAAATTAAAAGCATTCATCGTGGAGCGTCATTTCGTACAGTCAATTTTTTACTCATGCGGTACTACTTGTTTTATGTTTTTATGACGTGTTTTTAAAATCCTTGAATAAATCTTGTTCGCTGAGTCCAGTAAACTTAATTCTCTGCAGTTACTGCGTAACGTTTTATCTCCTTTTTTTAAAATTGATAGAGGAGAGTCGGGCAGTATCGGCCGGCTTAAGTTTTTGACGTTACTGTACAACTGTGGTGACTAGTAGGAGTATTAATATTTATTCGCTTAGGTGAAGGCATATTGTCAGATTTTTATTTTTTATTTGTAGCACTTGTTGACATCGAAAATAAAAGAGCTACAATTACAAGCCTTGTAGAAAGTATCTTAAAATATCGGCCATTGTCTTTTCTGTGATAATATAGGTTGTCAGTTGTACTCCACACCTATTCCTACTGAATAATAATAGAACACATAAGCATGGGAACGTATTGTTACAATTTCTGCTTGGTTCACCAATGTTTAGCTCACTGTTATTTAGAGACCGCAAATAAAATAAAATAAATTCTCCTGATTCACACATCCAGCGTGTGACCAGCCTCTATGGTTGGTACATAGCACCCAGGCTTCTTCAAATAACTCCAAACTCTTCTCTGTTGACCCATTAGTTTCAGTAAATTGCAATTATTTTTACCGCTTTGTAATTCGCTTTCCATGGCCACCACTTGCGTGTGTATTTTAATTTTGGAACACTCCAGCTTTCCAAGATTCTCTTTTAAACTTTATTTTGTCCGCTTTTAGTCTCTTCTCTTTGGTGGCGTGCTCATTTCTAATTGTTGAAAAGGTTTCAGCTGCCACCCTCGCGGTCATTTTGTCCAAAATAACCTTGTTCACACGATTGTCTACGTCCAGTAGTCGGAATCCTCCATTTTCCAGGTCCTGTTCTAGAGTTATACAGGTTTCAAATTCTACGTCAATAAAGTCTGAATACTCGAATCTTCAGTATCATTATCGTCCAATTGTTTTAATTGTCAGTATTGCATCTACTGAATCATCAAGTAAATATAGCAAACGTAATGAGAGTAATTCAATAAAAATAGTTTCAAGCACCATCCATTCCCTTTTCCTTTTTTCTCATTTTTTTAGTATTTCAACTTGACAAGAACTAAGAAGGAGAAAATTTAATTTAAAAATTGAAAATACTTCTGGCAAATACTGAAAGACGATCGGTTAGCAGATACAACGCAGTAGGATCTAGTCATATTTTGCGTTCTTTCACAGAAATTAACATGAAACGTTTGTTAGATATCATTCCTCACATAACAGATAACCGAAATATAGCAACGAAATTAATCACCTTAAAAACGGGTACCACAGGCCTGAAAAATTGCTCCGTGCGCTAAGAGCAACACATCGAAGCACTCGGAGGAGACAAAGCAATGAAGAGAGGAAGAAGATATCCGAGTGCAGTGGACATGGATACACAAGCCTGCTTCTGCTTGCTGAACACTTCTGCCACAGTTGCACTAAATTCTGTTCATTTCGAACATTGACCATGGTTTCTGCTATAATAATATAGCCTTCTTCAGGAGTCATACACACTAATAAATGAAAAATGTCTTAGCCCAACGGCTGTGTCAAGACCAATAAGGCAACCTCAAGAAACCCTGTTTCGAACATAAGTAAAATTACATATGGCAACGTATGTCCTCCGCCACTACCTCTGTGTGGTAGATGGTAGATGTAGTGGCGAAGGACATACGCTGCCATATGTAATTTTACTTTGCGAAACACTCTTCCCATCCAAACAACAATGCATTTGCAGCGAGAACGTTAGTGTTGCGTACGAATTTGTTACAGAGCACCCAGCCTAAAGGTGAATGAGAAAAATACCCATTCTCATCGTAACAGACTAAAAGGTAACTTTGAATTTCGAGATTGGTAAGTCTGATTTTTGTCCACTTGCCTCGCGTGCGGACACGGCAGGGCGACAGTCACGCCTCTTGGGCATTTAGCGGGCTTTGTACCCCAAAACAACATGCAGTTAGCTGCTTTTGAAACCGAACACGATTTTCCACAGCCATGTTTGTTCACAGAATTGATATCGCATGTGTAAATGCATGGACCGAGTACGAAAAAACGCATCGGAATTAGGTGTTCCTAATAAAAAGACGCATGATTTGATTCACTTTAGGGCAACTGTGGTCAAAGTACTGACAGAACTAGATAAACCAGCTGCCAGGAAAAGGGATGTCCCTCTAGTGAGAGTCCAATGCCATCTCCAAGTACTTCAAAACGAGTCAATGCGGGATCGTCCGAAAGCTGATGCTCGTTTGGACAACGTTGGGCATCTTCCAGTAGTCAGTGACAAAAAAATCATTTGACAGGTTCAAGAAACCGGGTTGCAAAGTCAAAAGGTTTTAATAACTGTAAATACAACAGAAAAAGATACTCTGTACACTGTGGAAGAACAATGTGTAAATTGAAACTTCCTGGCAGATTAAAACTGTGTGCCCGACCTCGCTTTTCGCGGGCAAGTGCTCTACCATCTGAGCTACCGAAGCGCAACTCACGCCCCGTCCTCACAGCTTTACCTCTACCAGTACCTCGTCTCCTACCTTCTAAACTTTACAGAAGCTCTCCTGCGAACCTTGCAGAACTACCACTCCTGAAAGAAAGGATATTGCGGAGACATGCCTTAGCCACAGCCTGGAAGTTTCATATCAGCGCACACTCCGCTGCAGAGTGAAAATCTCGTTCTGGAAACATCCCCCAGGCTGTGAACAACTTTTCGCTTCTTGTGTTTTACCCTTTATCTTCGAAATTTCAAAGAATGTAGTCCAGTGGATGGCCCACAGAGATAGGCAGCGCCTTCTGGTGATGTCCTGATCGAACATTGTCAAAATCTTTCTCTGAACCTACAAAAGCTATAAATGCTAGGTTTGGCTTCTTATTACATGAGTCATATAGTCATGTTTTCTGCATGTTTCTGCATTTCCCCAGAACCCAAACTCACCTTCCTCAAGGCTGGTGTCTAGCAGTTTTTCGTTTCTTCTGTAATAATCCTGTAGGATCTAATTTAAATATCAAGCTAGGTAACAAACAGGTTTTTTCCTCCTGCTTTTAAGTTCGCCAGTAAACCACGTGTAACACAAATCGATTCCTTTGTTAAGGGAACACAAAGGAAGCCCTGCCCTGTTGCCTTTCATGGGCAGGTCGAACTGAGTCCTCGGAAGAGGAGGGAGAGAGACAGGGCCAGCACTTGTGGAAGTGGATTTCGCTCGGTCATTGCGGACGAGTGCGGTCCCCCCGCGCTGTGAGGGCCCGCTGGAAATTAGTGTAAAGTGAAGTTCCATTTGTGTGGCCGTGAGGCGGGCGGTGGCGCTGGCGTACTGCGGCGGATTGTTGTGGACACGTGTCACGGCGGGACCTCCCCTCACCCCGCGGCGCTGGTGGCGCCCTGTGTGCTCCGCAGGGGTGCCAACAGACGGCTAGTTGCAGGTCGATACCGAGGTCACCTGACGGCGCTGCCTGTCTCTGTGCGCCGACCACTGGTGACTGCAATTGGCCCGTCTGCACACACTAGTTGCGTTTGCCGTGCGACATGGTCCGGCCATCTGAACCCATGACAGGGCTGCGGATGTTCTGCCGACCGAGTCAACGTAACAGCTACTCTCACTAAGTTTACATGGGGGTCCCAAAATTGGTTTTCGTAAGCGGCTGAGGGTTGGCTATGTAAACACAGAAATACGTATTCTAGAAACGGTGTTCTAGTAGCTGAATTTTCCCTTACATGATCTACATTCGAATACTTGTAGACGCTCAACTGGCTCTGAAACGTGCTTGGTTTGGCTTTTAAAAAAGTGGCCCTAAAGGACGGTGAAGAGATTTTATGTTGTTTGAAGGAAGAGGAGTATTCAACTGAACAAGGAGTTACTCATTTGCTTTTTTAAATAAAAAAGCACATTCTTATTAGATGGAAATATATACACACAATAAGTAATACAAGCCTTTTTTTCTGAGAACACTTTCGTTTTATTCAGGATTTCAATATACCATATTATTCCCTACTCTTTTAGCTACGGAAACCTATTTTTCAACACAATCTCTGTTAAGTGCGATGGCCTTACGCCATCTTACTTTGACGGCCTATGTGTCTGCATGGTACAACTCTGCTGGCGGATGTCGGAGCCAAGATCTTGCTGCGTCAGTAACCTCCGCGTCATTCACGTACTGCTTTTTCGTTGAGTGCATCCTTCTTTGCACTAAATAGATGGAAGTTGAAATGTGCAAGATCGGGGCTGTAGGGTGGAGGATGAAGAACAGTCTAAGAAGTTTTGTAAGCTCCTCTCGGGTGCGCACACTAGTGTTACGCCTTGTGTCGTCATGGAGAAAGAGACGTTCGTTTGCCTTTTTATGGTGAAGATCGCGCTGAAGTCGTTTCTTTAGTTTCACGAGGACAGCACAATACACTTCAGAGGTGATCGTTGCACCTTGACGGACGACAGCAAACAGAATAACCCCTTTCGAGTCCCAGATAACAGCCGGCAGACGTGTCCAACACTACCAACCCAGGCGTCCAGTTGTACGAGTGCAGCGATGTGGTTAATTGTGATCCTTCAATGATTTCGAATAAGAGTGTCCGCACGTTCTAATACTGCAAAACCCACAGCCGGAACGCGGGATATCACACAGGTTTGAGGGACCTTGTTGCCATGATGTCACACGCCTAGACTGCCGACTCACCGTGCTTTTGTTCATTGCCAAGTCTCCGTAGACTCTCTGCGATGCTCTGGTTTTGCGCCGTAAGAAACCCAATGACAGCTCTCTCTCTCCAGATCGAACGCACCTCTGTTACAGACGTCGTTTTGAAGGCTGCATGTAGCTTCCCAGCGATCAGAACTTCATGAAACTATAAGGGGCGGAAGCGGGAATATTTCACGATGTTCCACAAAAAAATCCGCCTGCTCGACGATTCCGACAATCCTGAGTTCGTTATCTGCATGTTCCACATATCACTTTAACAGTTCTTTTATCGAAATGATATGGAACGACTCAGTTTATGGCACATTTATACATGACTAGTGTTAACATTAATGACAGAAATTCTTCGATGGAATGGAAGGAGTTACCCAGCTGAAATGATTTTGGGTTCAATTGAAGGCTTGCTTTGTTATGTACTAGATATTTTATGGTAGTGCAAGCCACTGACAGCTTTAATAAGGATAATAAAGGTCGTTTCTTCCTCTAGTGTTGTAGGTATGGCTGTAACCATTCTTCTCAAATTGTGATGGATTATCTATGACGAATTTCATTAGTGAATATATGTATTACGATATGGGAGTTAAAATGCCCCAACTCCTTGGTGGGGTACTTACATGACACCTGCGATTGAACTCCATATTGCTCGCTTATATGTAACGACACACCCCAGAAAATAGTTCCATAAGACATTATTGAGTAGAAATGTGCAGAATATGTTTATTCGTTTGTTGCTTAGACTAGGAATTATATGAAGAACAAAGGTAACTGAAGTTAATTGTTTGAGATGTTCAGTAATACATTTCTGCCAGTTCAAGTTTTAATCGTTATTATGTACACTGACTCCTGTTCATGTGATGCATGAATTATTGTTATATTTGTCGTGCAGAACTGAGGATAATGTGTTTCCTCAAAATTTAGATGCAACGCATTTTCAGAGAAACACTTGATAGTTCTTTGTAAAACATTACTGAAAGTCTCCTCTGCTGCATTGTCACTAATGGAATTAATTATAACAGTAGTATCGTCTGCAAAATATACCAATTCTGCTTGTTGAATCGTAAGTGAATGTACATTAACATATATAAGGAATCGATCAGAATGGACCCACCATTGAACCCTGTGGGACTCCTTGGTCACTAAAAGTTTTTACGTTTAGAAAACAGTCTTAACTACTTTTCATATCTTTTTTCATTGTGTTTCTAGAGTATCAGTCAAAGCAGTTGTGCATATACGTTGCTCTGTAAAATGCTCTACACAATCAAATGCCTTCAGACGATTACAAAAAATACCAACCGGCGATATTTTATTATTTAAGGCTTGTAATATTTGCTATGTGCGTGTGTAAGTAGCATTGTCACTCGAGTAACCCCTTTGGGATCTAAACTGTGATATGCTTGTATTTAAATTTTAGGCTATTCCATGAGTATGTCACTTTTTCGAATATATCGGAAAGATAGCAGAAAGAACGTATTGCTGAAAAACGTATCATACGGGGAGAAAGCTGACATGGTAAAGTGAATTCCCCCGTCCTGAAGAATGCTAACTAAATAGCTTAGTCCCTAAAGAGGTGGAAACATATCTGTAGGAAATTGTATACTTAAAGAAAAGGCTGAGTCAGTCGCTGTTAGTCTCGTTATTGAAGCGTTCGCCAGTATGAGGGAAGGCTCGTTCGCCGGTATGAGGGAAGGCTCGTTAATTTGAAAGAAGGTATATCATCGTTTGGAAGAATATTTGTGGCGAAAGTGTCAGGTTTGTTTGGCGTGGAAAACGAAGTAGGAAGCCATGTTATGATTCACGGAACTTGTTCATCACAGACGAAACGGGATTATTTTTAAAGCACCTTTACGACAGCACATTGACCTGGTGGAAAACTTAGCAAACAGAGAAAACGCTCTTGCGTGCACTGAGCATGAATGATTCTCAAAAATCGAAAATTCTTTTGATGACCGTAATCTGTTATCTGGAGATATTTCATGGGTATTCTCCTGTCTTACTGTTCGACCAAAAACCCGTGAATGACAACAGCCTTTCCAGTCAGTGGTCGTCGACGCTGTCAAAGGCGCGAAAAAATGAAATCGAAAAATGCTGCTTTTTCTGGACCACAGCTCTCAATTATCAACGACCTCTGGATTATTTGAAACTTCATTTTTCTTCTTGCGAGTATCGCTTTGAAACTACAACCGCTCTTCCATGGAATAATTCACAATTTCTAGACATTGTGCTGCGGTGAAGTTGTAACGATGGTGTTGGACATCATTGATGATTGTCAGAGGCTCAACCGTTTTGGAACAACGACCACGGCTGATGAAACAGGGCATATTGGTATCCTGACGACGAATTTCAAGAAGTTTGGAGTCAACAAGGAGCCACAGAATCAACTCCAATAACAGTCTAGCAGATATCTGGAATCGAATTCGCATTATCAGTAGTGCCTTCTTGCTGACTCAGGGGGAAATGTGGCATGTGATGATTACGTACATTTTGGACCTATTGGAAATCATCCAGATCCCCAATGCTGAAATTTTGGCTGTTTCGGTTGACAAGAATCAAGGTGATGACGAAGCAGAAGGGGAA
Organism: Schistocerca piceifrons; assembly: GCF_021461385.2. Lineage (NCBI taxonomy): Eukaryota > Metazoa > Arthropoda > Insecta > Orthoptera > Acrididae > Schistocerca > Schistocerca piceifrons. The sequence goes on from NC_060138.1 coordinate 80,842,348, forward strand.
TAAGTAGAATCATAGTCGATGCGATCTGTGACTGCAATAAGGACCTACAAGGACCTGCACCTACATAGGGAGAAATGATCATCACGATAAAATAAGAGAAATCCAGGCTCGCACAGAAAAATTTAAGTGCTCGTTTTCCCCGCGTACCGTTCGAGAGTGGAACGGTAGAGAAACAGCTTGAAGGTGATTCATTGAACCCTCTGCCAGGCACTTTATTATGAATAGCAGAGTAATCATGTATATGTAGGTGTAGAAGGATAAGTATACACTAGAAACGTTGCACATGTATACTTGTAGAATGGAAGCATAGTATGATGTACACTATCTGATCAAAAGCATACTATTAGTGGACTATTAATGAACTCTGCTGAATGTCTGTGGTGGAATGGCAGTCTCCTCTTCCACAAGAGCCGAAACCAAAGATGGTAGTCACGTTAGACGCTAGGTTCTGGAGGGAAACTCAGCCCAAAGAGGTTCCACTGGGTTCACGTGGGGACTCTGAGCGGGCCAATCCATTTCAGGAATGTTATTGTCCACAAACGAGTGCCTCACAGATGATACTTCAACACGCGGTGCACTGCCATGCTGACACAATCATCGCCTTCGAACTGCTCTCCTAACGCATACAGTACACAATTCCATTCATATCTTTGCGCAAGAAGGGGATGACGCCCTAACCACGATACACACCCCCTACCGTAATACTACCTCCTTCATAATTCGTTGTTGGCACTACGCTTGATGGTAGGTAACATTTTCCTGGCATTCGCCAAACCTGGCCCCTTCCATCGGTTCGCCACAGGTTACAGCGCGGTTCACCGCCCCAAATCACTCGTTTTCAGCCATCCACTGTCCAGAGGCGTGTCCCTTTACACCACCTCAAATGACACATACAACTGACTACAGAAACGTGTGACTTATTACGAGCTGCAAGACCACTGTTCCCCATTTCTCTTACCTCATAACACACAGTCATTGCACTAGCTGAACTACTGGTAGCACTATGGAACTCACAATCGATGCCTTCTGTTCATTTCATGCGATTTTTACAACCATCCCAAGCAGTGCTCGGTGACCTTGGGGAAGTACAAGGTTGTGGGAGCTTGTACACCCTTACAGCAACTGTACCAGCAACAACCCCACGCTCTATCAGTACGTGAGGTCCACCTAGTCTTGGTTTAGTTGCAGTTGTTACTTCACGTTTCGACTACACAGTCACATCACTAATAGGCAGCTTGGCGGCTTTAGAAGTGTTGAAATGGAGCTGATGAGTTTGTTACTCAGAAGATATCCAATACCTAATCAGCGTTCGAAATTACTGAGTTCAACTGGCTGAGCCTTTCCGCTACTATTGGCTCTCTACTACAAAAGTAATACGCCCCATCTCCTTTTACACTGGTGGGTCCATCTCTCGTGATATCTAGTGGTCTTTTCTGTATTAAATAGTGGCGTCCAGTTACTTGTGATCGATTTGTGTTCTTTGTAGCACAAGCAGGGTAACTCCTCTACTACTTGTAAGTAGCCTGTTTGTATGTTGGCAGCGCTAAAGACTGTTAATATCGCTGACAGCGTTGTGAGCACTTGGCAAGAGATTCTGTGGTTGGACGGACTAGCAGTTAGCGAGTGCATAGGGAAGTGTCTGGACATGATCTTCTTAGTGGAGATTCTGTGTTGGTAGGACATGCATTGTAACGTGACATGGAATGATGTGTTTACAAGAAAGTAGGCAAAGAAATGTATGATGATGGATGTTTGGTTGATAATGTTTGGGCAGTGGAATTATTGACAGCTATCTAGTTTTTGGAACTGGATGTCACGTGAGTAAGTTAAAGTTTTTCTTAAATATATTGTTTTCTCTTCAACAGAATCTTTCTTTCGCTAACCATATGCCTCGTACAGCAATTAGAATGTTTTTATTTAGCTGTCTGTAGTTGCTACTTGCTGTAGTTGCTGTAGCTGGTGTTATGAAGATTTTATGTGAAGTAGGTGACTTATGAAATAGAACGGGGTTTGCTCTGTGACTGAAACGATTTTAGGAATTAACAGAGTTAGAGGTAGTTTCATATTTCTTTAATTTCATATTTTTTGGATTTGTTAAGGATTTCTTGCAATTCAGGGCCCCCCTTTGTGTTAATTATTGGAAGTCATGCAGTAGCAACACGCCGTCGTCTTCAGTCGAGATACAATCGATGGCAGCGTTTACCGCCCAGTCGTGTATAATTACGGTGAGCATAACTAGCAGAGCCAGTGTCGTAGGTCATTCTTAGTCCAAACTTGTGGAATTCTGTACGAGTGCCAGTCTCACTTTAAGGCTTGGTGTGCTGGATGTGTAACCGTCGCAATTAGTCTTCAGGTTTACAGTCACTGTTTTTCTTGTGGGATTAACAAGCTTTGCGGTGAACTTTCTCTTTGGCTTTTTCATTGACATTCTAGTGCAGCTGAGTAACAGTGCTAGTCAGTTCAAATGGTTCAAATGGCTCTGAGCACTATGGGACTCAACTGCTGAGGTTATTAGTCCCCTAGAACTTAGAACTAGTTAAACCTAACTAACCTAAGGACATCACAAACATCCATGCCCGAGGCAGGATTCGAACCTGCGACCGTAGCGGTCTTGCGGTTCCAGACTGTAGCGCCTTTAACCGCACGGCCACTTCGGCCGGCTAGTCAGTTAAAGCCACTAATTAGAATTTCTCGAATTTGTGCTAATAAACCATTCCACATTCTCTCACGTTTTATGGATATTATTGATGTTTTTAGCGAATAAATTCAACTGTGTAAATGAAATATTTTTTCTGTTGGACGCCTTACCTTCAAACTGGATCTATAACCTGGGCCAATAAAATTAGCGTTATGTGCACATTCTGCCTGGCGGATGGTGGGGTGAAAATAACGGCAGTCCATGACCATACGTTCTCATTGTTTGAAGGATCTGCAGAACGTTCTGACAGGACAGGAGCTGAACTCCCTCTGTGTCGACGTAGGTCAGAACAGCACGGCTAACGTACTGCCTTGCGGTATCGTGTTGAAATATAGCGACTAGGAGACGACCTGTAATACAGGGCAGACTTAGAACATGTCATGAAAGTAACGTGTACTGTCCAAAGCACGGGAATTTCAAGAAGTCCCTCAAGGTTACTTTTAAGTTGAACATTTCCTGAACAGTGAAATAACAGACTTCTGCAACCAAGTCCTCGGCCAAGAAATACGTTGTTCGGAAAAATATGACACATTAAAATATGAATATGTAGGGGAGTGCTAACAACTACCAAGTCTGAGACTAGCGCCGCATTTCATCCCCACGAGGGACTTTTGCGGCATGTTGCATAAGAAGTGCGAGATGCCGACAGAAAGTGCTTTTATTATGATGTAACCGTTAGCAAGATTTGAACAGCCATGGTATTTTCATAAATTTCGCAGATTTGTTTGTTGAAAAAAAGTCCTAGATCTAACAGTTAGAAACTTTGTTACCATATGCGATGTACTAGTCACTAGGGAAGTAATAACAATGGTACAGAAGAAATGAAGTTTTTCGTATGTACTTCTTTGACACGTTCATATGTTTGTGACGTAAATAATTATTCAAAATGTTAACATGGAAAACAAAATCCAGTGTAATCTGCAAAATCTGAGTTTTTACAACGTAAATTATCTTTAGGAGACCACCTAATAGGTAGGGCAACAGCAGCTTGGGTACTAATAAACCGCTTCAGCTGTATTTGGTCTTTTATTTCTTAGATCACTATCGATTTCGTGGCACTAAAAGTCACATCTTCAGGTGAACGTATAACGAAAACATTAGACCTAAAAACTCGGAACTTCGTGCCCAGCATGTTTACCTGAAGCTGTGGCTTTTAGAGCCATGAAACCGATTGTAATCCAAGAAATTAAGGACTAAATACAGCTGAAGGGGTTTATTAGTGCCCAAGACAAACTGTTTTTACTTCAAGTCTGTACAGTTGCTAACGGAAGGAATAGTAAAATTTTTTTTTTGGAATGCTTGTTTTCGCCATCAAACTGAATTAGGTTTGGGAAATGATATCATTGTGGTTGACTAAGTACAAGTAATATCTAAAACTCTTCCTGGTTCGTGGGCTGAGTGGGTATATATATATATATATATATATATATATATATATATATATATATATATGTGTGTGTGTGTGTGTGTGTGTGTGTGTGTGTGTGTGTGTGTGTGTGTTTTATACACCTCTGAACTTTCGGAGTACAGAGACAGACAAACCAAGGATACATACAAGTGTGTACAGTTGAGCAACGGATTTGACTACTGCCATATGAGCAGTGGCCATGTCATAAATACCCCCTGGAGTTAGTGTTTAGAAACAATACCGAAGAGATTAGAAACAATACCTAAGGGGACAACAACAAATAGTTACATGACAATGGATATCATATAACAAGAGCATATCCTGTGGATTGTTCAGAGATTTTCTAGGATATTCAAGCTATATTCCCGTCCTCAAGCTCATCCAAATTAACTATTGCATCTGAACAACATTAATTAAAAAAAGCATAAAACAATAAAAGTCAGTGCTCAAGGTAAACTAATCTTTACTGAAGGTATAAATGCAATTCTGTGCTATACAAATTTATTTTATGTCAGAATCCATTCAAAACAAGATTAAACAGTGACATATTCGTCCAGCGGGTACATAAAACATCACAAAAGTCACTCTGAACTAAGAATAGCTATTAAATGCCTCTTCATGTCCTCTTTTTGGATATGTAGTCTGTGATACAATATGTGAAATTACTTACATCATTCAGTGCAAAACTGTAGCCAGACAACTGGTGTCAACCTCAGTGGAGATAAAAATACGTTAACAGTGATTACAGCAATTCACTTTTACAGCCCTGTAAAGTTGGAGCGAATTGCAGTATCAACGTGAATACCACGCGGTTTCGAAACGGAGTGATGATTCTCGAAGAAACTTGCACCTGCGGCAAGACCGCAGCCCCTCAGAATATTCTGACTGCTAACTTACAAGACCTTGGACAGCAGACTACAGTCCGCAAACTACTAAATCTGGGTACTCTCTGGTAGCTTCTCTGCACGCAACAGACGAGAGACGTGAACTCCCACCCAGAATGGCGCACTCAGAAACGTCTCCTCTAAGTGAGAGTATAACAAGAGAAGTGCTCTCAAGATCACCACATGCTGCGTAATAGACGAGAACTCCCAGCCAGGAAGGCAAAGTTCAGAGTCGTCAAAGTTTACAAGTACCGTGGCCTAACTGCTCGCTGAAATACAAGTTCGCCTCGGAGCAAAAGACAGCAAGTCCGTCTGTCAACAGGAGCTGACGTGGAAGACGTTCATTACTCACAGCCGTCCAGATGGCTGGCTCTCCAGCAAACCTCTGATATCGTACTCCCTAAGTCCGGGCGGCGAGTAATTATCAAGAATTCCCTGTACATTCTCCCTCTTTGCTCATTCTCCCGCCCGCCGACGAACCATCGACTTCAGTTTGGTTTTGGGGTCGAAACTTGTAGAATCTATCCCTTGTTTGCTGTCTAAGCAATATTCCACCAATCGGAGTCCACTCAGTGAAAAATTCGCATGAAGCAGCCTTTCGACGTGACCGTTGCCCTAACGGCTGATGGCGCCACTGTGTCGCGTAGGACATTCCAGACCTTCTCTATATTGTTCTAAAAGAATTCCAGACGCAACTACATGGTGCTGACCGAGCTCAGGTGCACCGTGTGTCCCCGCTCTGACGATCCAGTCTGTGAGGTCACCGACTGCTCTACAATGAAGGGACCCCAAGACACCCCACGTGCCCCTATGGAACCTCCCAGAGTAAGCTTAACTACTCGCCACATCCGCCCTGAAGAGGACTGCCCGCACACGCACCTTGAGACCTAAATCCCGCTTTTGTCCCTTACTCCATTGATCTCACGATCTTTGATAATAAAGCCAATCACCTGTCACTCGTTTACCGTTAAGAATTAGTGGAAAGCTGTCCCTGACGAGGTCAGTCACATTCAGATGTCCTCATCAGCGACACAGAACCTATGAAATATTTCCTAATTTCAGATTGACCACAAGGCAAGGGGTAGATAGGTGCGAAATACTAACACATTACAACGACAAAATAGTATATTAAGAACCTGAGGGTCAGCTGTCTGGGCTCGAAATGTATCGTACTTTTGAATTAATACCTCACAGTTTCACTGAAGGTGGTTGACTCTCCGTTGTACACAGCCGCAAAAAAACGCAGCACCAGTAAGGAATTGTGCGACATAAACTAAAGTTGGTGGACATGTTTCTGCATCCGAAAGATGATGTCTATCCAAATTTCGCGCCTGTCGCATAAGAGTGCCGCTATTAGAGCGACAACGAGGATGCATATCAGCTATCGTTTAAACACTCGCTGTCACGGTTGAGAGCGTTAGTAACCTTTGGACGATTGGACGTAGTGAGCTGATGTTAGTCAAGAATGCCTTTAAGGGGCTCCGGAACGCCCTATACTTGCAATGTTAAAATAACGCTTATAAATTACATCTTTCCTCACAAAGTATTTGAGGTAGGAAGTTGAACTTTTTACAGATTATTTATTGGAATATGGGCTACAGCTTAACACAGGGATTTTACAAAATTTTAGTTCAGTTATTAAAGATGATTTTTTTCAATTGTAATGAAAATTCACAACATTTTTTTGCAATTTTTTATTTATATATTCAGAAATATACAGTTTTTTGGAAAAAGGCTGTGTTAAATTATGCAGAAGGTACTGTGTAACATTTATTGAAAGTTTGAAACAAATATGTTTGGAAGATCCTTAGAAAACATGTAATTAGTATGAGAAAATAAAAGTTTTGGGAATCGAGCGACAAAGATTGGATTAACTTTTTAGTGCATTCCAGGTCCATAGGATAGGTTATCTTCATCCCCTGCAAACTCCTCCTCCAGCTTCCTCTTGTTCCTCCTCCTGTTTACTCTTGCTTGTATTTCTAGACTCTTTACAGCCCTGTCTGCAGCCCGAAGGCGTTCCTTGTCTAAAGCAAGCATCGCTCGTTGTTGTGTTCGTAGATTTTGCTACCATTTTCTTCAGTTGCAGTTACTGCAACACTGTTCCAAAAGGTGGTCATGTATGAACACTTATCACATTTCAGTTGTATTTCACTAGCAAGTCCTACGTGCTTTATTATGGAGAGTTCCAGACCAACTTCACTACAATGAATACATCTTACACAGTTTGAAAAAATTCCTTTGAGAACCGACATATCAAATATTTCATTCACATCCGATTCGCCCATAAAACATTCATAGTTTTCACTCATTGAACCAAGCTTCTTCTGTGAAGTATTTTCTTTCCCACTTTGACTGCTATGGGCAGGTGTACTTGAGAGGTTAGGTTCACTCACTTGGTTATCGTCTTTATTGTTTACAGTAATAACACATACCTTTGGCTTTCCAACATTTCTCCTTTTCTTAAAAGCATTCAGAGGATTTCTAATAACTTTACTTTTACTCATTATTATACTTCAACAAAACAGAGACTCAAGAAACAGAATTAATTACGAATATTTTCGAGATAACGACAGAGTAAATAAACATGAAACAATCGACAATCACACCAGCGATATATATTGAACCATCACAGGTTAGCCAAAACACATACTTTATCTCACATTACTAAAATGTACCTGATGGACACGGACGTTAATAATAACACCATTTGACAGCAGTTTAACAGCGCCACAGTGGGTCACGCCCATGTAGAACACATTTCAAAAAAAATTTTAAAATGGTTGTAGTCTTCGGAATTGAATAAATTATATATCTATTAAAAGGTAATAGTCTGCAGATTCAGAAAACGCAAAAAAGTAAAAATTGAACTTTTCATGATTTTGAGCCTTTCCGGAGCCCCTTAAGACGACAAGACGGCATTGTCAACAGCTCACTGAGTTTGAACGTGGTCGCGTTATAGGGCTACGAGAAGCAGCATGTCCCCTCCACGATGTTGGAGAAAGACTTGGAGAGCATGAGCTACAGAACATGAATGCTGGCAACGCTGGTCACAGGAAAGTACAGTCGCAAGAGACCGGGCTCTGGACGGCCAAGTGGCGCTACAGAGAGGGAAGACAATCGTGTTCGGCGTACGGCTGCGGCGCATCGTACTGCATCTGCAGCAGCGATATGAGCTGCAGTTGGCACCACAGTGGGGCAACTAACTATTACAAAGCCCGCCCGGTTGGCCGTGCGGTCTTGCGCACAGCTATCCGGGCGGGAAGGTGCGTCGGTCCCCGGCACGAATCCGTCCTGCGGATTTTTGTCGAGGCCCGGTGAGCCGGCCAGTCTGTGGGTGGTTTTTAGGCGGTTTGCCATCTTCCACGGCAAATGCGGCCTAGTTCCCCTTATTCCATCTCAGCTACACTATGTCGCCGATTGCTGCGCAAACAAGTTCTCCATGTACGCGTACACCACCATTACTCTACCACGGAAACATAGGGGTTACACTCGTCTGGTGTGAGACGTTCCCTGGGGGGGGGGGGGGGGGGGGTCCACCGGGGGCCGAACCGCGAACCGCACAGGGTTCGGTGTGGGGCGGCGGAGGGGTGGACTGCGGTAGTCGTCGTGTGGTTGTGGACCACTGCGGCTGCGGCGTGGACGGAGCCCCTCCGTCGTTTCTAGGTCCCCGGTTAACAAAAAGCTATTACAAATCGGTTACTTGAAGGAACGATCCAAGCTAGACGCCTTGCACGAGCATTCTAATGATACCGCGTCACCACCATTTGCGAATTGTGTGACGTGAAGCGAGAGATGGTTGGAAGGAAAGGTAGAGGTCTGTTGTCCTTTCTGACGAACGCTGGTTCTGCCTCAGTGCAACTGAGCGCTGTGTATTGATTAGGAGGCCAGCTGAGTGCCTGCAACCAACCTGTCTGTATTCTAGACGCGCTGGACCTGTATTGTGGTAAGAAAGTTAGACGAACAAATTTTTGAAACTGTATTTAAAGTGAAGGGGATCACTGCTGTTAGCTGTAACGGGACATTATATGAAATCAGCGGCGACGAGTGAGAATATGTACCGGACAAGGATTCGAACCCGGGATCTCCCGCTTGCTAAAAAAAAATCAAATGGCTCTGAGCACTTACGAAAATTGGCTGTAAAGAAATAGTGTCAAGTATTTCATTGAATGACGCTATCTGAAACCCTAGGTTAGGTGATGATTGAAAACGCTAAAAATGATATGAAGATTTCAGGTGACAATTGGTTTTGGGAATGTGTGTATCCGAAGATCTTTAAGAAATGAAGTGTGACTTAAGAATGGAAGTCTAAACATCCGGAAGAAAGGAGGATTTACTTTCTTAAGGAAATGGAAAATCCTGAACGCAAATGCTAAATACTAAAATTATGCCAGTATTTGTTTTCTGTTCCCGCACACAACCCACTGTGGAAAGAGTATTTTCACAGGCGCCGACTCAATGGGGCCTGAGGGGGCTCGAGCCCCCTCAAAAATTCCTTTGGGGCGGAGGGGGTGGACGGCGGAGCCCCCCCTATAATTTAAGAAATGGCTCTCAGCACCATGGGGCTTAACATCTGAGGTCATCACTCCCCTAGAACTTAGAACTACTTAAACCTAATTAACCTAGGGACATCACAGATATCCATGACCGAGGCAGGATTCGAACCTGCAACCGTAGCATTCGCGCAGTTCCGGACTGAAGCGCCTAGAACCACACGGCTACCGCAGGCCGACCCCCGCTTGCTAGGCAGGTGCGTTAACCACTGCTCCATCCGGGACACAGCGTTATCGCAACTGCGCGGACTATCTCGGCACGCCTCACGGCCGGTCCACATCTCCACCTAACCGCAGTCCTTGTCCATTGACTCCATGTTCTCTGCTCCGATATTCCCACAGCAGGTCGGACATATACGTGCAGCCGCGCTGATGAAGGTGGATTCATCGCCCAACTAGGCGTATCAGTTACATGAAAGCGTGGTGTCTGTTCTTTCGGACACCACGCATTGATGTAATGAAACCAGATGTGTTCGCACGAAATAAAGTTCTGCCAGCCTGCCAGTGATACTGATCGCAGTACTGTTCAGGATAAACGACGATCTTATGGGCTGCAACGATAGCGATAGCGATCGCGACAGGAGTGACTGGAGTACGGGGTCGGGGAAGGGGGAGGGGGGGTATGGGGGAGGGCGGAAACCGCAACAACGATCGATGGCCCCGTTTCGCTGGAGCGATTGCTGCTCTGCTAGCTCCGCTACCGCGCGTATGTAAGTATGTTTTGTGTGTATGTGTGTGTGTGTGTGTGTGTGTGTGTGTGTGTGTGTGTGTGTGTGCGTGTGCGTGTGCGCGTGCGCGTGCGCGCGCGCGCGCGCGCGCCCTTGCATATACGTTCGTGTGTGCTGCTCGGGGAGGGGTTGGGGGCAGAGAGGAACGCGGAGCGACCACTGTAACCTCAAACCGACCGCCGCGACCTATATCCGGCATTCGCTGCCGCGACGCTGTCCGGCAAGAAACGGCGGCAGCACCGCACAGCGGCGCGGTAATGCACCGTCGAGTGTTTCGAGGTGGGCGTAACCCGCCGTGGCGCTGCACAGTGGCTGGCGGGGAATCCCCGCGCGCTGGCTCCGCGCCCGGCCGCTCCTTACAGCTCTCCTTGGCACCGCGCGCCTTGTTTTTCTCGCTGCACCGCCGTAACGGATGGCGCCCCCGCTCGCCACATACAAGGCAAAGCTCTCGCGACTGCAGCCCTGCCGCAGAACGAACGCTCCAGACGAACATGTGTGTGTGTGTGTGTGTGTGTGTGTGTGTGTGTGTGTGTGTGGGAACCGTGTGGCCCTGCACACTGCGGAATGAACCGCACCCACCATTTCTCTGAAATCTCCGCAGCAGTCCTTATCGGCCACCTGCTCTTCTTCCGTGCGACGAACAACGGCGCCGTAATTGGTAATTGCGGTGGCCCAGGAAACTGAACGACGGACACGAGGAAATGCTTTTTACAGCCGCAAAGATCTGCCTTTCCGTTCCCGCGGATTTAATTACGGAACCGACAACACCTTTCCCAGAATCCTCCCCGGATTTTAAGAACAAAAAGAAAAATGCGCTAAATGAACGGAAAGAGGCGACAAACTTCGGACAGTGCTAACGGTCGGCTCGGGAGCAATGGACGTGGTTACCGTAAGAGTAAGTACACGCCAGTGTTCCCGTATGTACAACTTGACTCCGCCGCGTGTATCCGGTGCATTGCTTCCTGCCTTACTTTTCTGCGGAGAGCGTGAGAAAAGGTACACTTTAGTGAGCAAAGTCACATTGTTTTAAAATACGAAGTCAGCGATGATGTTCTCTTTCTTGTATTTGCGGAATACACTGTTACTTACTACCGTGACCTTCGTTGTGCAGCAATTTTAAGAAGTCATGAAGATATCACATTTGAAAAATGACCACATACTATGATTATTAACTACAAAGATATTATTTTGATTTTTGTATGTTAGTGACCTAGCACTTTGTCCACAAAGACAGTACTTGGCGCTACTGTGTAACTAGCAGTCACTCGCAAAAATACAGTCTTATTTTTGGTTAAGCAAACGATTGCGCTATACTATTCATCATTTAAACAATACATGAAAAAAACTGTTTATATAGAGATGTTATCGTTCACTATGAGAGTTAAGTTATGTACACTACCGGTCATTAAATTTGCTACACCACGAAGATGACGTGCTACAGACGGGAAATCTAACGGACAGGAAGAAGATGCTGTGATATGCAAATGATTAGCTTTTCAGAGCGTTCACACTAGGTTGGCGCCGGTGGCGACACCTACAACGTGCGGCGTTGCCTGATGAAACGTCGTGTAAGGAGGAGAAATGCGTACCATCACGTTTACGACTTTGATAAAGGCGATTGTGGTTTATCGTATCGCGACATTGCTGCTCGCGTTGGTGGAGATCCAATGACTGTTAGCAGAATATGGAATAGGTGGGTTCAGGAGGGTGATATGGAGCGCCGTCCTGGATCCCAACGGCCTCGTATCACTAGCAGTCTAGATGACAGGCATCTTATCCGCATGGCTGTAACGGATCGTGCAGCCACGCCTCGATCTCTGAGTAAACATATGGGGACGTTTGCAAGACAACAACCATCTGCACGAACAGTTCGACGACGTTTGCAGCAGCATGGACTATCAGCTCGGAGACCACGGCTGCGTTTACCCTTGTCGCTGCATCACTGACAGGAGCGCCTGCGATAGTGTACTCAACGATGAACCTGTGTTCACGAATGGCAAAACGTCATTTTTTCGAATGAATCCAGGTTCTGTTTACAGCATCATGATGGTCACATCCGTGTTTGGCGACATCGCGGTGAACGCACATTGGAAGCGTGTATTCGTCATCGCCATACTGGCGTATCACCCAGAGTGATGGTATGGGGTGCCATTCGTTACACGTCTCGGTCACCTCTTGTTCGCATTGACGGCACTTTGAACAGTGCACATTACATTTCAGATGTGTTACGAGCCGCGACTCTACCCTTCATTCAATCCCTGCGAAACCATACATTTCAGCAGGATAATGCACGACCGCATGTTGTAGGTCCTGTACGGGCCTTTCTGGATACAGAAAATGGTCGACTGCTGACCTGGCCAGCACATTCTCCAGATCTCTCACCAATTGACAACGTCTGGTCAATGGTGGCCGAGCAACTACGCCAGTCACTACTCTTGATGAACTGTGGTATCGTGTTGAAGCTACATGCACAGCTGTACCTGTACACGCCATCCAAGCTCTGTTTGACTCAATGCCCAAGCGTATCAAGGCCGTTATTACGGCCAGAGGTGGTTGTGTGAAAATGTAATCACATGTCAGTTGTAGTATAATATATTTGTCCAATGAATGCCCGTTTATCATATGCGTTTCTTCTTGGTGTAGCAATTTTAAGGGTCAGTAGTGTATTTGGAAGAGAACCATTTTCGTGGTCCAAATGTAAAATGCTGGAAACAAGACACAAAATGTCCAAAATATGAAATCTGCCTGTTTCTATAACATATTCTAAGGTAACAGACGTAGTGCTTCAGTGACACTCCAGAACATGTACTTACAATCTTTTAACAACACACTACCAGTGGAGCAGTACAAAACTGAAGACAATATTACAGCAAGGAACAATTACGTAGATAAAGAGGAGAGGACGTATGATACTGCAAGAAGAATTGCACTAAGCACTGAAGGTTGTAAGCCATCTGGAATAAACATCATTCACTCAGAATGATTGCGATTCATGAGAGAACCAACCATTACAAAATTATTCCACCTGGTACGAAAGATATGAGACAAGTGAAATATCCTAACTCGTTAACTATAATTTGATAGCTCCAATACCAAAGCGACCAGATGCTGAAAAGCGTAAATATTATTGAACCATCATTTAATAAGTCATGTTTCCGAAACGTTGAAACGAATTATTTACGGAACTTGGAAACAATGGTGGAACCAACAGAAAAAATGGAACCAACATTGGGAAGATCAGTTTGGGCATAGAAGAAATGTAGTAAAACACGAGGCAGTATTAACATTACGACACCTGAGTTTATAGCATTTGTAAGCTAAGGAAAAGCACTTGATCACCATAGTCAGTCATTCAAATTCTAAAGGTATCAGGGATAAAATACGGGGAGTGAAATGTTACCTACAAATTGTACAGAAACCGCAGTTTTTATAATAGATAGTCATGCCTCGAGCAACAGTGAGGGAAGACAAAGAGATTGTCGAAAAATGAATTAATGTTCAGCGGAAGAAATAAAAACTGTCTGCTGGTAATATTCTCTTTCTGTCACAGACGTTTGGAGACTTGGAACAACAGTTCCACGGAATGAATAGGGTATTGATAAAAGGTTGTAAAATGAAAATCAATGAAGGGTCATGGTGTGTAGTCGAATTAAATCTGACGATGCCGAGGAAATGAAATTAGGAAAGATAATAAACGTTTTTGTTACTTGATTCTACTTCATCAGATCAGTCCTTAAAATGAAAGAAAGAAAAAAGAACAATTCACTCGCTGTTTCAGCAAGTCTGTTCGAACAGCAAGTCTGTTCGGTATAATCACTCACCCCTTTGTCTTGAATTTTTACTTTTTCCAGTGTCGTGTTTCTAGAGCAAGAGGCAACACATATTAATATTGAATCTTTGCAGTACACTAATCAAAAAAAGAAGAAAAAAACGGACAAGTACAAGTAGGAATCACACCCTGAAGGCTTCATAGATACTTAATTACGTATATAAATAGTTCAACTTCAGCTTTTTTGATGAGTGAATTTGCGAGTATCAAAATATGTGACATATGTGGCCTCATCTCTTGACTGCACTGACTTAAAAGCTTAAGTTTCTTATACCGGCAAGGGACCGTACAACTTAGTATTTGTTGTAAATTTCAACTTGATCGCTCTATCTATTCCTGAAAAAAGGGATCTTAACAGACAGACAGATGGACCACAAGTGGAAAAAGATAATGTGACGTACTTACACACTAACAATTTTCGAATATTTTCCCTCAACTTGTAGTGTGAAACCTTTTTTTTCTCAAATTTAATGATTCTACGTCAATGGTTTCGCCGAGTGATTCGCGAGTATCAAAATTGTGACGTAAATGCCCGTATATTTTGATTCCATTGACTTGGGAAGTTAAATTTTTCAACCTGCCAATGGACCGTAGACGTTAGCACGTGGCATAAATTTCAGCTTCATACATCGATCCGTTCCCGAGAAAAAAGGGGTCTCGAGAATCAGACAGATGGACTGACTGACTGACAACAAAGTGTTCCTGTAAGGTTTCCGTTTTTACCGACTTAGTTATGGAAACTTAAAAATCGTCGAAAATCTGATATTTCAAACACATACAATGATGAATCCTTAATACCCTCGGCACACACTTTCGAAATCAATTGCCCCATTAGCGCACACTGAGGTGGGTAAGAAACAATTCATTTAATTTGAAAGGAGTAATTATCGCACAGCAATATACTATTCATAAACGATGTATAACATTTCAGCCACGAATTCTATCCTTTCATCTCAATGAGCGTACATGAAAATTAGTTCCGTTATCAAACTTGTGTGTGCAGGATTCTTATTTCTTTCACCTCAATAAATATCAGTGGTGCAGCTGCACGTTTTTTAATCCCTAAAGGTCTGAATAAAAATTACAGGATTAGCCCATTTATTGGAGCACAAAAGGAATCAATTAACTCTCTTTTATTCAACTTTTCGCACGAAAAACGTCCTACGCGTCGTGGTTTGTAGACCTGGATCCTTTATCCGTGTTTAAAATTAAAACTGAATGAAAACAGTTCACAATTCTAATCTGAGCTTCTCTCTCTACGTCAAACAATGTTCTCACAAGGAAAAAAATAGCAGAAGATCCATTAGCATAATGATATTGCCCGTACCGACACCAAGCCTGAAAACAGAGCCCTCACCGAAACATAACGCTTGCTGCGTCACGGGCCATAGACATTATTCTTATGTTCTTACGCGTTCGCAAGGGGGGGGGGATGTGCAAGAACCTGGGTAACAGTCTTTTACTCATAACAGAATTTCTCGAATTCCTAGCAACCACTGTTTGAGTCTTCACTAAACTCTAAATTTAACATTCTGGACCGCAACGAGAAATACTGGAACTTGAGCAGTGTGTCATCGGTTTTCTTTGTTGTCGCTCTGTTAATGGTAAATTTTGGTGATTACTTGATGCGTCTGCAGTTTCGGCGCAGATCTGCAGTCAAGAGGGATACGAACCTTTAGAGAACTGCGCCGAAATAATGTCTTCCATTTTTTTTTTTTGTCATTTCCTCGTTCAGCTCTTACCGAGCTTCAAAAATGTGCTGGTCTAACACCGTGTGCACAGACTGCATCGCCGATTCCCAACAAATAAACACGGCATCAGTGTAAGTGACAGTCATTTGTCCCCAGTTTCCATGAGGACATCCTCATCAGTTCATCCATGACGAAATGGTAACAGTACTTTATCATTTGCCTGTGGAAAAACAAAACCATGATGGTTTGGTTGATTCTGCGTTCAGTTTTACCCTACAGAGCTATTGAAGTAAACAATCAAGGACACAGTAGCGCTACACCGAAAAGCCAAAGGATCTGGTACACCTATCTAATATCGTGTAGGTCCCGTGCGAACACGCAGAAGTGTCGCAACACGACGTGGCATGGACTCGACTAATGTCTGAAGTAGTGATGGAGGGATTTAAAGCCATGAATCCTGCAGGGCTGTCCATAAATCCATAAGAGTACGAGGAGGTGGAGATTTCTTCTGAACAGCACGTAGCAAGGCATCGCAGACCAAATGTGCTCAATAACGTTCATGTCTGGGGAGTCTGATGGCCAACGGAAGTGTTTATACTCAGAAGAGTGTTCCTGGAGCCATTCTGTAGCAATTCTGGACGTGTGGGGTCTCGCATTGCCCTGCTGGAATTGTCCAAGTCAGTCGGAATGCACAATGGGCATCAATGGAAGCAGATGATCAGACAAGACGCTTACGTACGTGTCACCTGTCAGAGTCGTATCTACACGTATGAGGGATCCCATATCAATTAAACTGCACACGCCCCACACCATTGTACAGCCTACACCAGCTTGAACAGTCTCCTTTTGACAAGCAGGGCCCATGGATTCATTAGGTTGACCCGTACACGTCCATCCGCTCGATATAATTTGAAACGAGACTCATCCGACCAAGCAACATGTTTCCAGTCATCAACAGTCCAATGTGGGTGTTAACGCACCCAGGCTATACGCCTCGTAAAGCTTTGTGCTGTGCAGTCATCAACGGTACATGAGTGGGTATTCCACCCTGAAAGCCCATATCGATAAGGTTTCTCTGAATAGTTCGCACGCTGACACTTGTTGATGCTCCAGCACTGAAATCTGCAGCAATTTGTGAAGGGTTGCACCTATGTCACATTCAACGATTTTCTTCAGTTGTCGTTGGTCCCGTTGTTGCAGGTTTCTTTCCCGGCCTGAGCTATTCGGATATTCGATGTTCTATCTGATTCCTGATATCACGGTACACTCGTGAAATGGTCGTACGGGAAAATCCCCAGTTCATCGCTACGTCGGAGATGCTGTGTCCCATCGTTCGTGCGCCGACTATTACACATCCTGCTATTGTAGCAGCAGTAATCGGTGTAACAACTGCGCCAGACACTTGCTGCCTTATATAGGCGTTGCCGACCGCAGCGCCGTATTCTGCCTATTTACGTACCTCTGTATTTGAATGGTGCATGTCTATACCAGTTTCTTTGACGCTTCAGTGTGTATTGGAGATGTGCAAGTTTATACGTAATTCCAAAGAAAAAGCCTTGTCCTGCGGTAGAAGAGAGAGAAAATATGCTTTCGTTGTCGGAGTTCTTCCACCTTCGCTTGCCATGCCGTAGCTCATTGTTATCCACGAAAATGAATTCAAGGCCGAATGCACCCCTGGAAAGAGGACCATGCAGAAGTACAGTGGCACGTTGTCTGGTGAGTGTACTGCGATCAACTATTTGGAGGATTTGGGGGTTAGTACGCCAACGCAACATTATGCCTCCCCACACTATAACACCTGAGCTACGAGAACGATTGTGTGGGGCAGTGTTCTTGGATGGTTTACGTATTGCCACTTCAGGCCATATGAGGGGTACTTGCCTGTCCTTTCCCCGAATTAAATCCCATCGCACACGTGTAGATGCGTTTTGGAGACGTATTGTGGTACGTCCACTTGCACCAACGACTATCCGGCACTTGTAAATGTGTCCATCTATACTCAGTTCCAAACAGATCAGTCGAAAAAGAAACCTTTTTCTGCGGAACAAGAAAAAGAGAAAAGCTGAAATTTCAAGATCGAAAACATGTGCATTCCAGGAACGATAAAATATCAAAGACGATAGTTGCTAACGCAGCGCCTTATGAAGTCATAGAGCTACGAATTCTGCATTCCTGTTGGCACACTGCTCAATAATGTGACAAACAAGAGAGAAGGGGATTACCTTATTGGAGTCCTACGCTGTTAAAAGTTGATTCTTCCGGCCAATTTGGGGATGGTTGTAGGACATTTCTCACATTTATCTAATCGTGTATTGGACCTGGTCTACATTTTACCTAGACAATTAAAAAAATTGAAACTTTCAAAATAGATGTATTTTAAATTCAGATACAACAGTCGACACTTAAAAATAGAAATCACTAACGTACTGCAATAAATCCACTGCGTGAAAGTTCTGCTGACATTAATTTAAACTCGTCGCGTAACTGTGTTGCGTTTACAGATCATTGTTTAGCGACTGCACTAATTTCATCTCTAAGAAATTTAGTTGTGGCTGCATGTGTATTACTTAATTCTTGTGCCACAGATCTAATTTCTTCACTACTGCTCCTAGCACAAGCCTTAATTTCCTCACGTAATTGTTCTTTAGTATCATGACATTGCACGGCATCGGCTGTAATCTGTTCACTAAGTTGTTTGTTCTGTTCATTAAGTTGTTTGAAATTGTTGTCTTGCTTATCATTCGACTGTTTGAGACTTTCAGTAATTTGTTGTTTGAGATTTTCATTGTTTGTTCGATTCATTGAGTGGTTTGTAATTATTGTCTTGTTTTTCATTGAATTGTAGTAATAATGCTACAACTTGATCCAAGCCAGAAATAGCGACTCTATTTTCTGTATTGTGTGTTGGTGTATTTACATTTGTCATGTTTTGTGTAACCATTTGGTCATTTTCTGATTCTTGAAAAGGCTCGCCAATTGGATGTGCACTGTTGGTCACTACACCGGAATCAAATAAATCTGACATATTTTGTGTATATTGGTCACTTTCGTTAGAAACAATTATCTGTTCGCTACGTAAATTTTGCAAATCAGGCGTGTCAAACTGGACAGCGTTCATTGTAACGGAACGTGCCGCGTCATCAATTGTTACATTTACTGTGGACATAATTGAATTTGTTTGTTCATCATTAGGATCAAAATCATTACTAGCAATCGGCACGCACTGATTATCTGTAAGTAGAGGATTATCACTATTACACTGAGTGTCGCAAGTACTATCGGTCAAATTATTCGAGTCGGCTATTTCACTCATTGCACATCGCGATGTACTGTTAACAGTTTTTCGCGGCATTTTCACAAATCAAAATTAAGCACAAAATGAAACAAAGACAAAGCAAAAATGGAACAAACACAATTACAACAAAGAGTAATGAATTGCCGATGATCTGTGAAAGAAAGAGTGACAAATTAGTAAATGCGTTGCGCCAGATGCAAACTACATTTAAGTAGATAAGAGCAGATATATAACTGACTACTTCTCAGAAATTCACAAAGAAATACGATCAGGGCCGGCCTTAGCCATCCAGGCGCCCCGGGCGAGTCGTCCAGTTGGCGCCCTTTATTGTATAAATAGCGAACCTGGCAGTGCTTTGCAACACGGTATTTGACTGTTTTCTAGAAATCGTCTTAAGTGGTTAATGGCATCATCTTATGATCATAACATGGTTTTTTCCATCGTAAATTTGAGTATTTTATTGTTTTTAATGGAAATGAAATCCAAATAATCTGAAAGCCCGCTAAGACGCTCCATGTGAGTCTTGTGTAGCCTGTGACGTCAGTCCAGCATGCTGCTGTCGCTGCCGTAACAGTCAGTATAGCAGTGATACATTGTTTGGGCATTCACGTTTTGGGAAATTGTCTAAAAATATTGCGTAGTACTGCACTGTACATCTACAACAACTCCAGAAAATTGTTTTTGCGTGTTCCAAACAAAGAAAAGATGCGTAAAATGTGGTTGAAACAGGCTCGTATATCCCAAATATTTCTTTTCTTTTCTGAAGCCCCCCTGTACTAAAGCGAACAAAACAAAACAAAAATTATTCAAATTGGTCAAGCCATTTCTTTGTTTTGGTGAGACTAACACACAACAATTGATTTTGATATATAGGAGGTAATATGTATAACGAAAAAACACTAATTTTGAATTGGGTACCATATTTTTATTGAATTTAATATAACTTAAAGCCATAAACCTATATTTTCTGTCAGTCATCTGAACACAAAACATATTACGCCTAATGAAAACAATTATAAACGACTAAAATTTTACTTTTCTCGCTTTTCTGTCGGCAAAGTCTCTGATCAGATTAGCAAAGTCCAGGTTTTCTGCAACTTCATTTTCAATGGACAGTGAGGCCAAACTGGTTAGTCTTGTTTGAGACATTGTAGACCGCAAGTACGTTTTTATTAACTTCAGTTTGAAAAAACTGCGTTCGCCGCTTGCGACAGTCACTGGTATTGTTAGCAAAATACGTAACGTTATCCAGATGTTGGGATATAACTCTTGAAGATTATGCTTTTTTATGAAGTTTAAGGCTTCAATAGGCGTTGCCTGGCTGTCTTCGAGATAGTGTTGCAGGCCTAAAATTTCGTCGCACAGCAAATTTCCATCAATATCTGACTTCATGTTGACAGTTAACTTTTCTTGTAATTTAGAACAGCATTGTATTAGTTCTTCTTTATTTTGATTTTTTTAAATGTCAAACAAGAAACTCCACGTCGCAGAAAATACTTGCATCTGTTCAAATCTTTCTTTCGTGGATACGTACAAGGTGTCCAACAGTTCATTGAAAAACTCTACTTTAAACTTCTTTTTTGGGTCAGTTATTTGATCATCAACAGCCTCTTCACCCGGCCTGCGTTTAATACGTCTTAATCGCATTTGTGGTTTAAATAATGGCTGCGTATCAAGATCCGAAGCCAGTTCAGTTGCTGTTACAATAGCTTGGTCGAAACCTGTTTGTCTATATGTTTCCAAATAAGAGCAACATTTGTCAAGGATTCCCATAAACTCGACAAAGTTGATTGTGGGTGACTGACTTGCTTTACTCACAACGTTAATTTGAAACAGAACATCATACCATGTCACGAGAGAAACAATGAAACTGAAGTCTTTTAATTGTCCTCCTAGTGTTGTCGCTTCGTGTGACACCGCAGCATCGCTTTGTTCAGTAGCACCGGCCAAGGAAACCAAAGCGTCATGCATTTCGCATAATTGATAACGAACCGCTTTGACGCTATCAATTCGAGCTTCCCAGCGTGTGTCACTTACATTTTTCAGGGTGTATATCTTCAAATGGTCGGTCAAAATTTTCCATCTATTTACCGATCCAGCAAATAGATTAAACATTTTTTGTAACATTCCGAACAGTGTCACGGATTTTACTGATGATTTTGCCGCATCACACAATACCAAATTATAACTACGGCATCCACATGGCACAAAAAAAGCTAGTGGATTTAACTTCTTAATTCTGTTCTGGACGCCTTTATTTTTCCCCGTCATGTTCGCGCCGTTATAGTAGCCCTGTCCTCTGCAGTCATTAATGTTAAGGTCAAGATCACTCAATGTTTTTAAAATGCTCTCTGTGAGGCCTTCACCGGTTGTATCATCTATTTGCAGAAATGAGATGAAATGTTCTTTTACACTTACGCCATCCTCTGTTACGTCGGCGCATCTTAAAGTTATCGAAAGTTGTTCTTTGTGGCTTATATCTGGAGTACAGTTAGCTATGATTGCATTATACTTTGAACCCTTTATGCGGGATACGATTGCAGACATAACGTGTGATGCCATGAGTTATATTAATTCATTTTGTATATTTTTGCCGCAATAATGGTCAGCCAAATCACCACTCAATGCCAGTCTGACGTGCTCTTCCATGATTGGATCAAACTTTGCCAATAACTGTACAAGACCTAAGAATTTTCCATTATTTGGGGTAAATAATTTATCTGATAACCCCCTGAATGCCATATTATTTTCAGCCAAATACAAAGTAATGTGCATCAATCTTTGAAGCACATTGCTCCATCGTAAACTTTATTTAGAAATTAGCTTTTGTTCTTCCTTGTCAATAGTTAATCCAGCTTTAAACCTGATTTCAGCTTCAGTCCATTGAGTAAATGCTTTTTTGTGGTTAGGACTATTTTCATGCAGTTTCAGAGCTTCACTTAAATGTTTCCAATTTCTGAAACCCACAGTGGGTAGTCAAATTAGTAGTTGACTTTAAATCAAACAGTCGACAACAAAAGCAAAAGACACTGTCGTTTGATACAGAATAAACTAGCCACTGTCGTCTGATAGTTTCTTCGTTTGATAGTTTTCTTGTGTAATGAGTTGAAGAGAAATGACGCCCATTTTCATCTTTTGGAAAGTTATTTAGACATACTTGTGAGGGTCCACATATTATAATGCGATCTATATCTCTAGCATTAAGTACTTTTGGCCACGTACCTACATCAGAAACATTGTATTCTTTTATTGCAAGAACGTTGATACTTTCATCGACCACAGATGTCATGTGTTGATTTTGACTTGGAGAAATATCAGAGGATTCATGCAAAGATGTACTGCGCTGGTCAATTTGATCACCTTCAATAGGTGATTGTATATTTTTTGTGTATAATTGTTCACAGTCTGAAGAAATATTTGCTGATACATGGACTTTTGATTCAATATCTGAAGTATTTGCCTTAGAATTTCCTTTAAGGTACTTATAAATATTCATGTGCTTTTTTGTTTCTTCAAGAACTTTTTCTTTTTTAGCTTTTCTTTTCCGATTTTCTGAACCAGAAAGCTTTTTTTTTAATCATTTCCTTCTCTTCTGGCATGATTTAATAATTTGACAAGTTATTGCTTGGACATTGGTCTATTTCGCGACCACAATATTCGATCTATAACAAATAAAGAAATTCACCTATCAGTAGACGTAACTAGAAAAAAACCTGAACTGAAAGATAAAAATGTTTTTCGCACCTACCAGAAAATTAAAATGTTGACACAGTCACGACACTCGTTTCACTCACAATTATTCAGCCACGAAAACATGACCTCTGCCTCCGACTCTTACTGACAATTACTGACATGCGGGTGCAAATCGTAGCGCTGCCAACATATGCAGTCTAACAAACATTGTGTGGCGCTGTATTGTTTCAGTAAGTTAGGGGAGAATTCTCTATGAATGCAGTGCACGCATTGCATGATCTATTAATTAATGTACATGAGTCATTAAGTCACAAATATTCGATATAAATACATTCGTATTAATTAAATCATAATGTAATGTATATTTCACAGTCTGTGTTTTCTTTTATTTGGAGCGACCGGTAGTTTCTGTTGTAAACGAGAGATGGTGCGGCTGCATGGGCTCTTCCTTGTTGCAATTCTTGAAACAAATAAGAGAGGCGCTTTGGTAGAGCCCGTGCTAGCCCGCGTCAAACATGGATGGTTGCAGACAATACGAAGATTGCATTCAGCATGATTTCTCTTCTGCTACCCCGAATTCATCGCGCATTCGTGAGATTAGCGACGTATGTTGAATGAGACTGAATAATATTTTAGTTTCGCGAAATTGGTGATTTTAAATTGTAATTTTTTTTTTTTTACATGCGTTTAGTACGTGGCGCCCCTTGGGCCCCGGCGCCCTGGGCGACCGCCCGCGTCGCCCCACCCTAAAGCCGGCGCTGAATACGATCCTGGCCGGTTGTCGCCAAGTGTAACCTCCCCACAAAATAAAACAAATAATATAAATAATATCCTCATTTAGTGTAACCTCAAAACAGAAAAAGTCCTAAACTTGTCAACAGTAAAAATTATGATTATGTCGTTCACATTCAGTGTAACGTCCCAACAAAATAATTTCCGTAACCTGGTAATAATACAATGTAACTGACCTCTCAATTAAATTGTCGCTCACTTATAATTTTTCAATAACTGACTGTGAATTTAACCTGGTAAATTTTGGACGTCAGCAGTGCTGCGTCATGGCGCTGAAAGATCATTCTGAATAAAAAAGAGAAAAATTCTTACCTCAATCAAGTCGCCGGATAACGCATATATATCTGCTCTTACAATAATTTTTTTTTTTTTTTTGCACAGCCCTGTGCAATGCTGGCCGATAGATTTGTCATTTATAAAAGGAAACAACTGATTTTTCTTTTGCAATAATCGGGATGATCATGGATTGGAGAAATTAGTAAATTCTTTAAATTGAAATGAATGGTTGTTAAAAGTAACTTTTTGTGAGAAAGATTATTATTAGGAGATTTTTAGAACATTTACATGGGACTTGAGATAACAATACTACATATGCGCGAGGCTACTTTTTACCTTATACAATAATGCTCAGGCTCCGGCAACGCTGCACCACGACCGGCCCATCCAACACGATACACCAGACTAGACCAGACTGCTCGCTAGCAACAACTTACTGCTACAGGTACACAGTTCCTACTGCAGTCAACACTGCTCTCTGGTCTGAGATTCTCTTATACCTTACATATCGCAGGCAGCGCGTGAGCAATACATCGAAATTACATCTGCTCGGACCTCTTACAACTTCGTGGCAGATAAAAACTTTCTTCTGGATTGGGGACACAGTTTTAATCTTCCAGGAAGCTTCACATCAGCTCACACTCCACACTGCCGACTGGAAAATTCATTCTGAACCCCCCCCCCCCCCCCCACACCGCTCAGTTGTGGCTAAGCCATGTCTCCGCAGCATCCTTTCTTCCAGGAGTGCTAGTATTGCAAGTTTCGCAAGAGAGCTTCTGTAAAGTCTGGAATGTAAGAGATTTGGTACTTTCGGAAGTAAAGCTGTGTGTGCTTGAATATCTCAGTTAGTATGTGCTTGAATAGCTCAGTTGGTAGGGCACTTGCCCACGAGAGGGAAGGGTCGCGAGTTCGCGTCTAGGTCTGACACACAGTTTTAATACACCAGGAAGTTTCGTACCAGTGCACACTCCGATGCAGAGTGAAAGTTTCGTTCCAGGACCATTCCCTTTAGCGGGCAAGTGCTCTACCGAGCTACCCAATCATGACTCACGACCCCTTCCTCACAGATTTACTTTGGAGGGCAGGAGCTGAGGTACAGGCAGCAGTAAAGCTGCGATTACTGGTCGTAATTCGCGCTCTCAGTTTGTAGGGCACTTGCCCGCGAAACAGAAAGACTCCGGTTTCGAGACCCGACAAGGCACACAGCTTTAATCCCGTAAGAAATTTCATATCAGTGCACACTCCGCTGCAGAGTGAAAAATTCGTTCTGGACACCTCAATTACTGTCCGCTAATAGGTGTCCGAATACTATTAGCCCGCATCTCGTGGTCGCGCTTCCCACGCCCGGGTTCCCGGGTTCGATTCCCGGCGGGGTCAGGGATTTTCTCCGTTTCGTGATGGCTGGGTGTTGTGAGCTGTCCTTAGGTTAGTTAGGTTTAAGTAGTTCTAAGTTCTAGGGGACTGATGACCATAGATGTTAAGTCCCATAGTGCTCAGAGCCATTTGAACCATTTGAACCGAATACTATTGATCCAGTGGTTTATGTATGTGCAACGGCTACATTAGTAATGATGTTCAGTAACGGAAGTAAGGATTAACTCATACTTCGTAGAGGGTAGATGCGTCGGCAATACCGAAAACAAACGGCACAAAATTTAGTCGTTCCTTTTGAAACCCTGCATTGCGCTTCTCGTGCGTGCGTTCTGGCGGCTTCCGCTGGCAAACGACTCCTCGTAATAATAATAACACCTGGTGGTTACTGTAAATATACGTGTACGATGTATTAAGAAAAAAAAATATGTTGTATATGAGCCGCGAACGTCGACGAAAAAACAGGTTGTGAGCGCGCGGGACTTCAGCGATGCAACAACTCGCCTTCGCTGGGTCCAGAGATGCTACCTGAGCGACGCGCAGTAGTCGGCCAATGTCGTAGAGAACCGACAGCAGCAACGAATAATTAATTAATTGTCAAAAGCTGGCGTGGCGCTGCGTGTTTGTTCGTTTTGAATGGTTCCTATGGTATGACATAAGGAGTTAGTTAGTTCCCATGTAGACCTCCCACCGACTAGGTGGATATATCAGTGTGTGTCTAGGTGCCATAGTAGAGCGACCCACTGCGTGATGTAGTGAGGCACCGCACCTGGCTGTGAAGGCTTGGGAGAGGTTTAAGTAGTTCGAAGTTCTAGGGGACTTATGACCATAGATGTTGAGTCTCATAGTGCTCAGAGCCATTTGAACCATTTGGAGAGGGAAAGGAGTTTGGTTTTGGTAGTACCAGTACTTTAATTTGGGTACACTTCGCGGAGGCAGCGTGGCTATTTAGTCTGTTAGGCCCCTGCCCATATATGTGGCTGTGACGGTTGTTTCCTCCCAAAGCTGAGCAACGGAAAATACAGAGATTTTGTGGGATTTTCTCAATAGTCGCTGGTGATACACCGGTTTTGGCGAAGTTAGGTGCACGAGCTGCCAATTGATTGTCGCCTTGTAGACAGTGTCGGTCGTAAAGTTTGCTGTGGTGAATCCAGCGTGAGCCTGGTTAGAGAAGTAGAATTGTAGGTGCTGAGTTTTTGGTAATCGGTGGAACCGATATCCTGTCCGTGTTGTACGATTAGTGGTCGCATCACGTCCAGAGGTAATTGGGTTGTTAGCCGTTGAAATGGTTTGGTAGTGGTTGGCGTGTAGGTGTCGAGAAGGGAAAGCCTCGAACACATATTCGTAGCTGTTTAAATACCACTATCTTACAGCGGACCGAGAATTGGCTCGAATAAACACTAACTTTTACACAATATTGTGATAGCGTGCACCAGTAGCTGAGTGGATAAGCGACGAGAAAATAAAGGAACCATTTTACAAGCAGCATCCAGCTAAACAAAAACTTGATTAGCCAAATGACGAGTGGCCGAATTCAAGTAGGGAACTTAGCGGGTCGCGTATTGACAACGCCATACGAGGTTCAGATTTGTTTTAAATTGTCACTTAGGGTTAGATTTAAAGTGGCGGTGGCACTTAGGGTTTTCGTTTAATTTTTTTTACTGAATTTCCGTGTTGTGGGGTGTAATCTCTGATGGCTCTCGCTCACTTACGTGAATGAAATTGTATTGCAATACCTAGAGAAAATAAATTCAAGTTTTCTTGGGTTAATATAAACCTTGAGGGTATTTAATTGGTATCTGATGTGTGTATATATATATATATATATATATATATATATATATATATATATATATATATATATAATGGCAAAAGAACATGGCGAATTCTAGAGATCTTAATACCTCGCTGCAGGACACAAGTATACGCTGGTATTTGTAAGTTTGCCTAATCAAAAGTTCATTGATTGAGGCGAACCACGATAAACCTGCAGAGGGTATATATTCTAAAAATTTGAAACGATTTCATTGATTGGAAGAGTGTCTAAGTAAATGCAAGTAGAATTGAAGTTGTCGTAATTTATTACAGGAAGGTCAACGATTACACCAAGGACAAAGATTATTAAATCTCTGAAGTACGTGACGTCGTATTATTTACATAGCAACGCTAGACTAAGCGGAAAGAGAATTAGTAGTAGCATAAACTATTTCAATTCTTATCGATATTAGTGGAAGCGTATTAATACAAACTGGTCATAACACTACGATATATGGAATGGGAATTTTGTAAGTAATTAATAAGTTACGAGCCTTTACCAGAGGTAATGTACTGCGTTCTGAGGGAATTTCGTTGTGTGGGAGAACAATTGCAAGCTAGATGGGCATTTATCTCGACATAATATAAACAGATACTGTACTTAAAGAGATTTGATGCTTGGATTCGACCAGTAGCTTAGATAACGAGAGCTGGTATCTAAATTGGCCTATCTCGTAATTACTGCTTGCTATTGGTGATCATTGTCATTAGAATGTTTGGATGTGTCTATTCGTAGTGTAACCGTGTCAACGTTCGGTCTCGACATTGTGTAAAGTAAGGGTGCTGCCTTTCATTTTTCGATATTCGAGCCGGCTGAATAGTCAGTGGTTGAGGTTGCCGCAGTAGTAGTTATACTAAGGTAGATCTGTCTTCAATTTGTTACTTGGGACTGCGATTACAGTACGAGCTAGACTTCGAGTAGTCACCAGGCGCTCCACTACGATTGGAATCATCTAAAATCGGATAGCGATCCGTAGTCATAACACCCGACTGTGAAATTAAAAATTGTACCTAATTAAAGCTGTAGTGGTCGATTGGTTCGCCCAAGTATTTTGCGCGGCAGGAAGCCATACGTTAACGGCATAGCGACGTTGGTACAGAACGATCCATTGTCGTTGTAAGTTAGATCTTGGGTACCGCCAGTCGGAGTGTTACAAATACCGCAAAGAAAGGGCACAAAATGTAGTCGTTACTTTTGAAACCCTGCACTGCGCTTCTCGTGCGTGCGTTCTGGTCGGCGGCTTCCGCTGGACAAACGACTGCTCGGAGTAATGAGCGACCCGGATGTGGACTGGACGGGCACGTGGGCGGCGGGCACGTGCCCGGTGGCGGGTGGAGGCGTCCGCCCCCGCTGACGGAACGGATAGCGGAGGGGCGGGCGTCGCGGCGCTGCGCGTCGGGTCTGCAGCGCAGCGCAGTGGAGCAGGCGACCCAGAGCCAACTGTGCCGCGGCGTAACAAGCCACCTGGGACGCCGCTTCCGGCAGCAACGGAGCACCCACGCGCCACCCTGTTGTCCGACCGGGCACTGCTGGCGCGGGGGCGATTCCGCGCCGGACTAATTACCAACTACCTGTCGCCGAGACACTAATTACTCTCGACAAAGTATAGTGCGGGGAGGACATGTCACTGTGCAAACTCGGCAATGTAACAAGTGGGCTTTGTTGCAGAGCAGGTGCCACTTCTAAATGGCAAATTAAATAGTTTTTGTGCTGGAGGCCACTGTTCCCTTAGCAAGAACGCGTTTTTCTGTTTTCTCATCATCAGTTGTTACATTTCCGACTCTCAAACTGACTTCTTCCCGCCGTTTCAGCTGCGTGTAGTGTCTACACTCGATGTCCTCATTTACTTGTACAGTGCGATCCAAACAAACCTGAATTACTTTAATGAATCATAACATCTGAATCACTAATGGGGCACATTTTCAATTTTGGAAAATGATAATAGACAGTTGGGAAGTTACGTAGACACATAGGTATATAGCGTGTTTCAGGAGGAATAGTAAATATTTTAGGAGATGATAGTATAGATGACTGCCGGCCGGAGTGGCCAAGGGTTTCTAGGCTCCACAGTCTGGAACCGCGCGACCGCTACGGTCGCAGGTTCGAATCCTGCCTCGGGAATGGATGTGTGTGATGTCCTTAGGTTAGTTAGGTTTAAGTAGTTTAAGTTCTATGGGACTGATGACCACAGCAGTTAAGTCCCATAGTGCTCTGAGCCATTTTTGAAGTATAGATGACTTGGAATAAAATATGCCATATAACATGTCTCCAAATATTATTGAAAACAGAGATAGAACTGTTACTATGTAACCCAGGCAGACTTAAAACAAAGGCAAATGAGGACGTACATAGTTGATTTTCAAAAACTCCACCGCCAACGTAAGTACACTTTTGACTTCTCTTGGTAACACCACGTGTAGCACTTCCGAGGTCGTCTTTGCGTTCTTTTATGAGGACTGCACCACTCATGAAGCGAACGATCATATCGGCTCTTGTGGTTACTTTTTCTTTGTGCACTTCCCCTTTTAACCATCCGCACTGACAAAAATCCGAAGATGTAAGGTCCGGGTACCTTGGTGGCCAAGAAACGTACCTACATCTACCGATCCATCTTCCGGGGAATGTTAGGTTTAGATGATTAGATGATGTGTCCCCTGAGACTTCGATGTGCAGGAGCCTCGTCATACTTGGTGAACATATACATTCTTGTAGTCGAAGGAATCTCTTCCAATAATGCTGGACGCTCATTAAAAAAAAAAAAAAAAAAATAGTCCTGTAAGACGATGCGGTAGCTGCTTCATGGTCCTCGTTTTTGGTGTTAAGTGTATCGTTAATCTCATTTTCCGCTCTCCTCATTACATCCGTCTGTCTTCGTGTTGCTCACAATCCATAGGGTGTGCTCGTTAGTTGTTCATTCCATTCAGTAGTTCTTGCAATTTTTCGAATTTTCGTAGCGAAAATCAATGTTATTTGCGAATCTTACCGTTTATGTCCTTTCGTCCTATATTTTAATCCATTTCCTGTACCTATCTCCTATTTTTGTTTTTACAAAACAGATCTGAAGATGGTCATTATAGACCGAAACAGGTAGTCTGATGACAAAAAATTTGTGACCATAGACGTGAAGTAAAGGAAATATATTCTTATTTCCTTCATTGCTTCTTCGATGTACGAGGAGCGTTCAGTCAGTATGCAACACATTCTTTTTTCTCGGCCATTTTCGATTGAAAAAATGCGAAATTTGTTGTGGGACATTGTGCAATATTCCCGCTTCAGACCCTGTAGTTTGATGAAGTTCTGGTAGATGATGGCGCTACATGTGGCCTTCAAAATGGCGTCTATAACGGAGGTGAGCTCCAAGCAGTGTGATGTCATTGAGTTACTTTTGGCGGAAAACCAGAGCTTCGCAGATATTGATAGGCTCTGGCAGAATGTCTACGGAGACCTGCCAGTCAACAATAGCACAAAGTGTCGGTGGGCGAGGCGTCTGTCATCGTCGCAACAAGTCCGCCCAAACCTGTTCGAACATCCCGCGTGCCGGCCGGTTGCATACAGTGTATAGCGTAGAAATGTGCAGACACTTTCATTCGAGGCGTTTGAGTGATCACAGTCAAACACGTCGCTGATCAACTGGACGTCTCTGTTGGTGGTGCTGACACACAGGTCTGTGCACTAGAGAGGAGCTCACACAAAAATTCAGTGGAATGTTCTTCCTCATCCACCCTACAGCCCGGATCTCTCACTTTCCGACGTTCATCTGTTCGATCCAATGAAGGCTGCATCCAGCGGGAAGCAGTACGTGGATGGTGGGGTAGTTATTGAAGC
This sequence comes from Schistocerca piceifrons, assembly GCF_021461385.2. Lineage (NCBI taxonomy): Eukaryota > Metazoa > Arthropoda > Insecta > Orthoptera > Acrididae > Schistocerca > Schistocerca piceifrons. Next base: position 80,873,204 of record NC_060138.1, read on the forward strand.
AGCAAGACGTTAGCTCCGACGTAGAGAGGAGGAGATTAGTGTTTAACGTCCGGTCGATATCGAGGTCGTTAGGGAAGGATGCGGAAGGGAATCGGCCGTGCTCTTTCGAAGGAACCATTCCGGAATTTGCCTGAAGGTATTTATGGAAACAATGGAAAGACTGAAACAGGATGGCCGGACGCGGTTTTGAACCATCATCTACCCGGATGTGAGTCCAGCGTGCTAACCACTGCGCCACCTCGCTCGGTCGTGCAGTAGTGCGGCGCCAGGCGGACGTACAGCGAGGTGGCGAAGGTCCTCCCATTGTACGGAGATTGTGCTGAAACACAGGGTTTTATAACCAAAAGAATGGGGAATAAAATGCTGTACTGGAATCTTGAATAAAACCAGCCTGCTTTTGGATAAAAAATCTGTTGCATTACTTGCTGAAGGTCCCTCGTATACAGGGTGTAAATTTTAAGCTGACAAACCAGAATAACTCGAAAAATAAGCTTCACACGAAAAAATCTGTGGAATCCAAAGTTGATTATTTTCGAGGGGGACATCTGCTGGTGCTAAAATTAGCCCACCACCCCAGCCCCCATTTTTATTGCAGAATCAGATTCTACATAAAAAACTACGATCATTTTGTCTTAAACATTTGTTCTGACTCTTGGTAGTTCGTGCTGTAATTCAAGAAAATCCATGGTCTCGTTTTTGCGTGGAAAATGGTTATGGATAAATGAAAAATACTTATTTACTTCGTAAATTTTGATTTGCTAAAACTCTCCCTCTCTCCCCATAGGGTGGGGTTTGAGAGAGAGGAATTAGAGTTTTAGAAATGTTGACCCAAATATTATTTTTTTTCCGCAGATTCGGGTAAGTTTTGTTTGTTTCCCGGTCAAGAGGCCACACAACTTTTAATTATCAAACAAATCATCTGACTAACTAACTAACGAAATTAAGTAAATAAGTATTTTTTATTTATCCGTAGCCATTTTTCAGGCGAAAATGAGAACATGGATTTTCTTGAACTACAGGGCCAACTACCAAGAATCAAAACAAATGTTTAAGACAAAATGTATGTACTTTTTCATGTAGAATCTGATGACGGAATTTAAAAAAATGGGAATTCCCATTTGAAATTTTAAAGTTGCCTCCAACCCCACCCCCAGGGGGTCAACTTTGGATTCTTCACGTTTTTGTGTGAAGCTTGTATTTCGAGCTATTCTGGTTTACCAGCTTAAAATTTACACCCTGTATATCGAACAGTAGGGGCATAGCTGTCTGAGACTCTTCCTAATGCGAGCATTTTGTTCTTAGTGTTCGATTCTTATTTTTGCCTATTGGTACTCCTATACGTTGTATATTACTTTTCTTTCCCTGTAGCTTACAAGTATCTTTCTGAGAATTTATAACATCTCGCCCCATTTTACACTGTCGAACACTTTTTATAGGTCGTGAAATCCTATGAAGGATTTGATTTTTCTTCTTCCATTATCAAGCGCAATGTCAAACATACCTATCTGGTGCTTTACCTTTTCTACGGCCAAACTGATGGCCATCTAACAGATCGTCAATTTTCCTCATCTGCGAGTGCTGAATGTCTGTGACACCTGTCAGTCTTCTAATAGTGTGCGGAGACGGCCAGGTAACACTGTACGCCTCAGGCATGCGGCCCCACGTATTCCATACGAAGGTGCGTCATTCAGTTTCAGAACCAACATGATACACAGGTGTCTGACCCCTATCGCCGCTACCGAGTATAATTTTTGGGCCTTTGGGCCTGTAACTATTTCGATGATGGGGTCGTCTTTTAAGAACCTCCCGGACACCTTTCTTCAGGAGGTGGCCACAAATCGCTAAAATGGCTTGCAGTATCTGCGGTCACGAACTCTTTGGCAAAGTTAACAATCCACTTTCAGAGATGACAATTACTCAGTGATTGTACCTCATTCTTAATTTATAACATATTTTTCAACGGTGTTCACCGGTATTGTTTGACGACAAGAGTCAGTTAAGGTCTGATGATGGGGTCTTGTAAACAGACACGGGTTGACGAAATAGATTAAAACTGTATAACCTTCTCAATTTTCTGCTTTTGATTTCTAATTATGAAGTTCTGTCAAGAAGCGATTGACCGCTATTATTTCCTAGACACATAAGTGATCTGGCAGACTGGGTGGACAGCAATCTGCGGTTGTTTGCTGATGATGCTGTGGTGTGCGTGGATGTGTCGTCGTTCAGTGACTATAGGAGAATACAAGATGAGGTAGGCAAAATTTCAAATTGGTGTTATGAAAGGCACCTAGCTCTAAATCTAAGTTAATACACATGAGTAGGAAAAACAAACCCATAACGTTGCAATGCAACATTGATACTGTATTGCCACGCGCATTCACATCGTTTAAATATTTGGGTCTAATGTTGCAGAGCGTTACGAAATGGAACAAGCATGTGAGTTTCGTGATAGAGAGCTCTAATAATTGACTTCTGTTTATTGGGAGAAATCTGAGAAAGTGTGAATCATCTGTAAAAGAGATCGCATATACACTGAAGAGCCAAAGAAAGGTGCCACATCTGCCTAATATCGTGTAGGGGCCCCGCGGGCACGCAGAAGTGCCGCAACTCGACGTGGCATGGACTCGACTAATGTCTGAAGTAGTGCTGGAGGGAACTGACACCATGAATCCTGCAGGGCTGGCCATAAATTCGTAAGAGTACGAATGGGTGGAGATATCTTCTGAACAGCACGTTGCAAGGCATCCCATATATGGTCAATAGTGTGCATGTCTGGGGAGCTCGGTGACCAGCGGGAGTGTTTAAACTCAAAAGAGTGTTCCTGGAGCCACCCTGTAGCTATTTTGGACGTGTAGGGTGTCTCATTGTCCTGCTGGAATTGACCAAGTCCGTCAGAGTGAACAATTGACATGAATGGAAGCAGATGATCAGACAGGATGCTTACGTAAGTGTCAGCTGTCAGAGTCATATCTACACGTATCAGGAATCCCATATCACTCCAACTGCACACATCCCACACCATGACAGAGCCTCACCAGCTTGAACAGTCCCCTGCTGACATGCAGGGTCCATGCATTCATGAGGTTGTCTCCATAGCCGTACACGTCCATCCGTTCGATATAATTTGATACGAGACTCGTCCGATCAGGCAACATGTTACCAGTCATCAACGGTCCAACGTCGGTGTTGAAGGACCCAGGCGAGGCGTAACGCTTTGATTCGTGCAGTTATAAAGGCTACACGAGTGAGCCTTCGGTGCCGAAAGCCCATATCGATGCTGTTTCGTTGAATGGTTCGTACGCTGACACTTGTTGACGGCCCAGCATTGAAATCTGCAACAATTTGCGGAAAGGTTGCACTTCTGTCACGCTGAGTGATTCTCTTGAGTCGCCGTTGGTCCCGTTCTTGAAGGATCTTTTTCCGGCCCCAGTGGTGTCGGAGATTTGATGTTTTACCAGATTCCTTATATTCACGGTACACTCGTGAAATGCTCGTACGGGAAAATCCCCCTTCTTACCTCGGAGATGCTATGTCCCATCTATCGTGTGCCAACTGTAACACAACATTCAAACTCTTTTTTTTTTAAATCTTGCCATTGTAGCAGCAGTAACCGATCTAAAAATTGCGCCAGACACTTATTGCTTAATATAGGCGATGCCGGCCGCAGCGCCGTATTCTGCCTGTTTACATATCTCTGTATTTGAATACGCATGCTTATACCAGTTTCTTTAGTGTAGGACGCTAGCGGGACGTATTCTTGAGTACTGCTAGTGTATTTGGAATCAATTCTAGGTCACATTAGAAGAAGACATCTTAGCAATTCAGAGGCAGGCTGCTAGAATTGCTACGCGTATGCTCGAGCAACACGGAAGTACTGTGGACGTACTTCGGGAACTCAAGTAGCAATGTCTGGAAGGAAGGCGATTTTGTTTTCGAGGAACTCTATTGAGATAATTTAGTGAACTGACCTATGAAGTTAAATGCAGAACGATTCTACTGCCACCAACAGACATCCCGTGTAAGAACCATGAAGATAAGATACGAGTAATTAGGGCTAATATGAAGGCATACAGATAGTGATTTTCCCTCGCTTATTCAAGACAGGATCTGTAAAGCAAATGACTAGTAGTGGTACAGTGTTCCCTCCGCCACGCACCGTATTGTGGCTTTCGGAATAGGTATGTAGATAAAGAAGAAATAGTTAACACGACATTAATTAACATGATACAGTTAAAGAAAAGTAAACTGCGTACACACCTAATCACATTTAAGATTTTCATAAAAAATATGTTGCAAGGAAAAATCTCGGGAAAAACATTAAGAGGAAGGTCCACAACAACCGCATCTCAAAAGTGTTTCAGGTGGAATGAACTGCAGGCTCTACAACCAACTGGTAAAGATAGTGAGAAACAATAAAAGATGGCTTCGGCCATTTTGTGTAATCCGGCTACCTAAACAGCAAAGCAAGTTCTTTTCTTTTTCTGTGTTTTCCTCAGTTTCTGTTGTTGTGACTTGGCAAGACAGCCAAGTCACTATGAGAGGAAGCCGAAAGGCACGCGTTAAGCTCACGCAGACTGGCGTGAGGTCTGGAACAGTTAAGGGAATTTTTAGTAGCAAATAAAGTACGTAGTTGATGTAATACTTAACTTTAATCCATAAGTGGTGTACATCGCTCTTGTTGATACATGTTTTAAAATTTCAATATTGACTGGTCGTAGCAAATGACGTAGCTGAAGGCTATGCTAACTATCGTCTCGGCAAATGAGAACGTAATTGTCAGTGATCCGTCTCTGGAAAACTCTGCTGTACAACTGGGGCGAGTGCTAGGAAGTCTCTCTAGACCTGCCGTGTGGCGGCGCTCGGTGTGCAATCACTGACAGTGGCGACACGCGGGTCCGGCGTATACTAATGGACCGCGGCCGATTTAAAGGCTACCACCTAGCAAGTGTGGTGTCCGGCGGTTACACCACATCTGTACTTAGTCGTTTTTTATACTTATCACTGTTACTGGTCTTTCCTCTCTTCATATAATATTAGCGGAATCCTCCTTTAACTAGCCTGTCATTCCATTTAATTGTTATTTTCAGCCTTGCTGACTTCCTAGTGGCAGACCTGTCTTCAGCTAAACTTAGTACTGATGCCACCTCATTTCCATTTTTCCCTTTTTTTTTGTAATTTCCTTCCACTCGTTTCATCGTTTCGTTTACAGCAATGAAGAGAAAGCGCATCCTAGTTGGACCTCATGTTAAAATACTGCTGTCTGATGGCATTATTCATTTAAACGTCCAAGTGGCACGGGACTTTCGGTGTCCACTGTAATTCCTATGAGCTGGAGCGCGTTCAGCCCAGAGGGCATTACTATTCGGTAGCTTCCAGCGGCTGTTGTCGACGGTCGCTCAGCTGATATCGAATGCCACTCCCCGGGTACTAGCTGATCACATTTTATTAAACACAGTAGTAACGCGCTGGGAACTAGTGAAACTTTGAGCGCCTGTGAAATAGTGATAACTGTGTTCCGCGCCGAAAGTGAAATTTTGACAACTATCGCGCAAGGCACAGAGCGGGCTATGTAGAATTGAAAGGGGGGTGAGTAACTGGTAGTTCTTTAAATATTTGAGGAGATAAGCCCGCCGCTGCGAACTGAAAGGCAAGGGTTGGCTACAGGCACACATCAGGGTTCTAGTCCCTGGGAGACACAGTTCACCCAGCGTACCTCCCGCTATTGAGAAGAAAGTTTTACCACAGTCTCTGAATTTTGTCCATTGCGCCTTACACTTTACATTTACCTTATAGTTTCGTTCCTCGGGTGAAAAATACTTGAGAGAGAATTACAAATTTTTTTGACAACATGTTCGATGAAATTAACAGCGTGCATTGACGTATTTTTGACGTTGACCTCCAATTACATCAGGTACATTGCTTTGATGAGGTGGAGGCATCCATCATGCAGGGAAGCATTTCATCATTATTAATTTTATCATCACACAGGTAGCAGGTGCGGATCCTGTATTCGGCTCTGTTGCGGAGTGGGGGGGGGGGGGGTGTACGTGTGTATGTGTGTGTGTTTTTGTGGATGGTTTGAGCGTACAGCTTGTTTCTCTACCCCTTTCCCAACCTCCCAAAGTTAATTTGTAACTTGCGATAGGTGTCTGCGATTTTAATGGTAATAGGAATAAAAATGAAGAAGTGTGAAAATAATAATAGCAATAATTTGTTTAATTGCAACAGACATATGTTTTAATACAATAATAATGATTTATTTACCTAAGTGGTTAGGACATTGCTTTAGTGTAACTGTAAAGAAATTGCATTTCATAGAAATGTGGCGTACCTTTGGGGAAAGCGTACGTCCGAAACATTTAAGAGAATATGCAGTTAATTTAAGAACTACATTTTGCAGTCACATTAAAATGATCAGGAAGGCACCGACAGGGAGGTGGAGACATGCCGATTCCACTGCCGTGGCCTGCTGCGCTAGCGTTCGTAGTTCAAGACTCACGGCGCGTAGAGTCCGCACAGGTTACAATGGCAGATGCGCAGTGACAAATTTTCGTTCAAAGAGGTGGGTGAGTTCATTTGTTTGTTCGGTAGGGGAGGTCGTCATTTTTTGCCACCTTTTTGTCGGTTGGCGGTGACAGAGTCGAGACGCACGCTCTGCAATCTTTCTCAAACGATTTTACAGAAAGTACTGAATAAAAGAATTTAATTTTTGCGCCACTTGTACCTTTATATGTCAGGTTCATGATGATGCGCCCATTTCGTTTATCGTCATAGTTATCGTGATATTTACTTAAAAGTAAGACACTGCGCTAAATTCGAAAAAGTTTACAATGAAAAATAGAGGTCGCCATGACTTTGCGTTTCGTGTATATTACATAATATGTTGTAGCATATGAAATTTAGCTAACATACTGAATTTTTCTTTAGACTTGGTTGGAGGTCTCTATCTCTCACAAATCTCGAGAAAATTGTTTTGATATAGCACTCTCATTTGCGGCCGGCCGGTGTGGCCGTGCGGTTCTAGGCGCTACGGTCGCAGGTTCGAATCCTGCCTCGGGCATGGATGTGTGTGAGGTCCTTAGGTTAGTTAGGTTTAAGTAGTTCTAAGCTCTAGGGGACTGATGACCACCGATGTTGAGTCCCATAGTGCTCAGAGCATTTGAACCATTTGAACTCTCATTTGCCATCGCGCCGCACAAGCGATAAAACCCGATTGAAATATTCACAATATTCCTCCTATTTTTCAAACGCTTTGAGATATCGAAATGACATTTTGGCAAATGATAGCATGCAAAGAGGAGAGTATTTTGCCGTATGGTTATTATACAAAAACCTTCTAAAAACCTTGTCACACCATCAAGTACTGACATTTTCGTTGAAAGAAAGCAGTTTTTAACGCTCATGGGTATCTGGTGAACCTAGAAGTGCTACGGGTTTTCGAACAAGGCAAGTGAAGACTTACACGTTTAACTTGTACCGACGGTGTGCTTTTTCATAAGCTACTGACCTTACTTTTCCTCAGTTCCTCTCTCAATAAGCTTAGTAAACCACTGTTTCAGTATTATCTCGCAACTACGTCTGCACAGCGTGTTAGTGAGGTGAGACTGTGTAAAGTCCGCTGTGTTACGGCGAGAGAAGCGAATTTTCAACATGGCAACAAGAGAAACGTGCAGGTTTTACTCAAAATTTACCACTCACGATGCTTCTCTGAAAGTTACAAGTGGTTAACAGGCCAGGCGAAAATGTATCGCTGCATTTTCAGCGGAATTGTTTTTAGATACTAACCAAAGCAGAGCTCGTGGATGGCTTCCACTTAATATTTAGAAAAGCTGTGAGTGCAGGTTTCAGTTTAAAGCGGCATTTCCCCTCCAGCGCTCGGTGCTTCCCCTACAACGCCTGCCGGTAAACCCCACACTACTGCTCTCCCCACACGTGCCCTGCCGATTGTGCATCCATCACGGTATTCTGCGCGGACTCAACAGCCCGATCGAGATGGTCCCACAGATTCTTGACTGAGCTTTAATCTGGCGAGTTTCATGGCCTGGGAAGTACGATATCATCCTGATGCTCTGCGAGCAGTATGGTACATTGCATTGCCCTAGTCGAAGATGTTGAAGGAAACAAAGTGCACGTGGGAATCCGCAAGGAGAGATGCATTATCCACTATGCCTTCCAGAATGACGAGATCTCTCAGCGAATGCCACGAAAACATCCCCTAGATCGCAAACATCCCTCCTGACATGGAACCTCTCGACGATTGTTGCAGGAAGTTTGCATTCGGACGTTTGACGCCGTACATGCCAACGGTCATCTGTCCGACAGAACATAAAACGTGATTCATCTGAAATGACTACCTTTCGCCTCTCGGTGGACGTCCAGTTGTGGTACTGTCTTGCAGATTCCAGCCCCCTCGCCGATGAACAATCAGCATGAGTGTTTTGCTGCCTGCTGCAGAGGTCACGCAGCAACGTTCGCTGAACGGTCGCTAAGGATACACTGTTAGATCCCGCTCTGGTTTATCTAGCCAGTCAGTTGCTCAACAGGTGGACGCCTGTTCGCCCATACACATCTCAGCCGTCATTCACCCATGAGATCTATGGCTCTTGGTGCACGGCACTGGTTCGGCAACCATTTTGGATAGCGCCATTTTGTCAGGCACGACATGCTTTAACCACCGCGGTACGCGAACAGTTTACCTGTCGCCACGCTGTTTCGGAAATGCTTCCACTGTTGGCGCTAAAGCCACTGGTTATGCCCTTCTGGACGCCTGATGACCCGCTCCGTTTCCGCATCACAACGCCTGCACTGTTTTCCGCATCCCCCGACACATTTTATATACCGCCAACTGCTAATGCTACCACTTGCCGTTTGTGAGTGGTTATTGCACTTTCATATCGGACATAGGTGGTGGTCGCGCTAATGTGAGAGGACCATGTACAATAACGTCAAAACTCCTTCATAGTTTCAAAATTTACATGCTATGAAATTCAAGTGAGTATTCAGCATTACCAGTACTTCTTTAAGAACTACAACAGTGAACACAAGTAGGCTGATTGTGGTTATGCAGGTGTGTAAATAGGTGGGGGCTGGTGAGGGATGAGGAGGGAGGAGGGAGAGGCTGTTTCTTTCGATTGTTTCCGATTACGTTACGATGGTCAGTCTATTATTTTCTGTTTCTCGATGGAACGTCCCATCATTCACGTTTTCCTTGCCTCAGCCTTCTGTGGTCCCACCTACATTAGAGAATGCGTGAAATGTATTCGCAACTGCGACTGTGGATACACATCAGCTGTATAATGGAGTGACGACAATGAAAATTTGCGCCGCGCCTTGACTCGATTCCGGAATACCCGCTTTTCCCGAGCGGTCACGTTACCATTAAGCTATCCGAGCATGCATCTCAGTCACACCCAAACTGCTGGTGCGGCCGAGCGGTTCTAGGCGCTTCAGTCAGGAACCGCGCGACCGCTACGGTAGCAGGTTCGAATCCTGCCACGGGTATGGAAGTGTGTGATGTTCTGAGGTTAGTTAGATTTAAGTAGTTCTAAATTCTAGGGGACTGATGACCTCAGATGTTAAGTCCCATAGTCCTCAGAGCCATTTGAGCCACACCCGAACTTCCATATGTCGTCAAGTATGCGACCACAAACTTCACTTGGACATGTATATTGCACATTTTAAACATTTTTTTATACAGGGTAATTTTTATTCGTCAAATTTGCATTGGCTCGAAATATTGCGCTATTATAGAAAATGCGAAAAGCGATCAGCGCTGTTTCAATAAAAATGCCGACAGAAACGAGCCACAAACACGTGGCATAAGAATTGGTACTTCATTCCTGAGACCTGCCACCGTCTATCGTAGCTGAAGGTATGCGTGTATGTGCAGTGTGCAACAATTGCCCCGCCTGTTCTATTTATTTTATTTACTTATTTTTTGTCATCAGCTTCTGGCTGATTTGATGCCGCCTGCCCGGCCGACACGAATTCCTCTCCTGCGCCTATCTCTTCATCTCAGAGCAGCACTTGCGACGTTCCAGTCTACAGATTTTACCATCTAAGGCTCCCTCCAGTAAGACGGAAGTTTTTTCGTGATGTCTTAACAGATGTCCTATCATCCTGTCCCTTCTTCTTGTTAGTGTTTTCCATATATTCCTTTTCTCATCAATTCGGCGGAGAACCTTCTCATTCATTATCTAATCAGTCAACCTAATTATCAACATTCTTCTGTAGATTCGATTCTCTTCTTTTCCGCACCAAATGTAGCGTGGAGATATTTTTACGAAGTCATGTGCCATTGCAGTACAATGCTTCATTTGCTTTAATAGACTGAAGACTTGGCTGCCATTTATACGAAATAATAAAAGAGGTAGGAAATTACGGAAACAGTAATAACTTAAAAACTTAGCGACAGTTCTTTCAGAGCAATCAATAAAAACTACGTAGCTGATATGCTGTTTACATAATATGTCTTTATAAGTTTGTAGGCCTTAATAAAATAGAGTTCTTCAATCTCAGTTTACACCTTTTAGCACTGACTATTCGTAATGCCGAAAACGGTGGTATGATACAGCATAATTTTTGACTGGAGTTTCAAAAATTAGAAACAGTAGAAGAATACTGATGATGATTTTTTTGTAGCATTCAGCCACTTGTAATTTTAGGAGAGAGACAACTAAGGGTAGACGCACTAAGTTTGCTTTTAGTTGCCTGTATAACTCAATATTTTGATTATATGTATCGTGAAACTGAGTTCTACCTATCGTGAAAGAGTCAAAATTTTTCAATATTCGTGCGATTTATAGATTATTACAGGGAATAATAGAAATAAAAACACGAAATTAAACTGGCGTAGGAAAAAAAAAAAACAAAAAACAAAAAAAAAAACACGATTAACCGAAAACCGTTTGTTTCAGCGATAACGGCCATCCCTGGAGCGGCGGCGGGTAACCTCCGCACTTAACAATCAATTTGGAGGAGACAGGTGACGAGAGACCGCGGACCAATCTGATCCAATTAATCCGCCGCGTGAGACGTCGTCTGCACAGGAGCAGTACGCTGCCGCCGCCGCCGCCGCGGCGCGTGCACACGCCTCGGTGCGCGATTTAATTATTGCCGCCGGACGGAACAATATTTGCTCTGGTCGCGCCGCGCAATCCGAACGGCAACAATGGACGCTTGTCGGCAAACAGGCGATCCGCCGCGGCGGGCGCGCACAGCGCCGCGTCAACAATGGAGCGACCAGCGTGCGCGGCACGCGGCCGGACTTCTGCAGGTCATCCTTTGTACTGTGCCGGTGTATATCAGGTCAGCTCTGTGTGCCTCTCCGCAGCAACCTCGAAGTCCCGCCGACCTGCATACGAACGCACTTCCCGAACTTTATATTAAAATTGTTATATTGCTTCTGGAGGTTATTTGCTTCCACGACTCGTACCTTTACCAGAATGTAGCGCTGATGAAATAGGGTACTGGAAGCACAGGTACTGTTTGTGTTCGTGTGTGTGTAACGCCCAATAACATTACAAAAAACATTTATGGTAAACAGCACAAGACATCGAATGTTTGTGCATTTTTTGTGTTCTGTAGGTCAATTGCGGCTGTTGATATTTGCTCAAGTCCTACCATAGCGCACGATCTTAATCAACACACTAACTGTAGTGTATTGGGTTGCATCTAGGGAGCAACTCCTTTGTTTAAGTTTTCGTCATAGCCACACGATATTATAATGTAGAACTTTTTACGACCATAATATCGCTATGTTGTTGCTGTTACTTTTGTGCTCTTCAGTCCTAAGACAACAATAGTTTTATGCAGATCTCCACGTTATTCTATCCAGCCTCTTCACCTCTGAATAACTACTGCAACATACATCCATTTGAAATTGTTTGTTCATCCCTTCATATTCCTCTACAATTATTCCCCACCACGCTTCCCTCCATCACCAAACTAACATGTTTTTGATACTTTAGGATGTACTTTGTCGGGTGATCGCCTCTTTTACCCAAATGTTACCAAAAATATTGTCATATCGTTCAGAGACCGCAGTGCCACACAAAAGTCGCCAACGCATAGCGATGTCACAGATGTTAGCGAGGGCCTAATGCAATCCGCAACGACGAATGGGAGGCGTTCCTGAAGGCCACACCTCCACTTAAAGCACACCAGCGTCCTCGTACCATAAGGCACTGACAGTTGGGCTTTCGTAAATATTGCACTTTCTACTGCAAGACAATAGTTTGTTAATAAGTGCATCAAGTGATGCTTTCCTAGTCAACGACAGTTGACAATTGTCAAGCTATCCTGCGGCAAAGAAGTGTGTCAAAATTAATTAAATCTTTTATTCATTTGTGTAATAAAGTGATCTAGTATTACATGTGTTCTAGTTTGATGAGCCTTCTCCAAGCACAATCAAAGAACCCACAGTTATGGCCAGAAGAAAGTAGCTTCATCTGGTCACAAAAATACCTGATTTTCCCAATTCGATTCAGTCCATCCTCATTAGTTACTCTACCTTCCCATCTAATTTCCAAATTCTTCTGTATCACCACATTTCAAAAGCTTCATTCTGTCCTTATCTGAACTATTCATCATCCACGTTTCGCTTCTGCAAAAGGCTACAATGAATCAAAACCTCTTAAAAATAGACTTCCTAACACTTAAGTTTACATTCAGTGTTAACAAATTCGTCTTTTTAAGAAATGCTTCGCCTGCTACTGCCAGTTTGTATTTTATATGCCCTGTACTTCTGCCTTCATCAGTTATTTTTCTGCTCAAATAGCAAAACTCATATACTGCTTTTAGAGTTTCATTTCCCAATCTCATTCCCTCAGCGCTACATGGTTCAATTCGACTACATCCCGTTACTCTTCATTTACCTTTGTTGATATTCATGTTGTAACCTCAATTAAGGACATTCTGTTGGTCTTACAGATCCCTTGTCGTCTCTAACAGTATACCAATATCATCAGTAAACTCGAAAGTTTTTATTGCTTGTTCTTGAAGCTAAATTTATTTTGAAGCGTCAGTCTTCTGACTGGATTGATGCGGCCCACCACGAATTCCTCTCCTGTGCCAACCCCCTCATCCCAGAGTAGCACTTGCAACCAAAGTCCTCAATTATTTGCTGGATGTATTCCAATTTCTATCTTCCCCTGCAGTTTATATCCTCTGATGCTCCTAGTACCATGGGAGTTAAAAGATGTCCTATCATCCTGTCCCAGCTTCTTGTTTTATTTAAAAAAATTATGCTGTTTAAACATATGTGTGTATTGGGAAGGGAACAGAAACGTTTATTTTTTTTAAACAATTGGGGGCAGATTCAGGCTGCAGATCGATGTGAGGCTGCCGGCCACATCAACACACCACTGTCTCCCAATCACCACAGCACTGTCACTGACCAGCCACTTCTGCTGCTGTAGTCTCCCCACCACTAGCGGCCAGACACTGCAACAGATCCAACTCATGTGAGGTAGGGTGCAGAGTCAACGACTGCTTCATCATCCTAGGTGGCCACCAACACATAGTGAGAGGATGTGTCAGGCGTCTTCAGCCGCTCTCTAAAAATGCTCACCAGCAGTTCTGAGTAGTCAGTAATCCGACAACATAGTGAGACGCTCACTAAACCCGCTGGGCAGAACAGGTGGTTAGGATTGTGGAAAGGGCCAAATAAGGTTGGGGTCAGTTTCACCTTAAAATTGTAATTTAATAACACATTTACAACCAAAGCGGCACATAGCCTAACTTTTACAACTACGAGTTTGAAAATGCAATTCTTTCATGGCGAAGGCCTCCAAACAGGAAATCTTAAAAATCAACAAGATAAAAATGTAGTTAAAATAGCAAATAAAATAATTAAAATATATATGATATCACAGCTGTGCTAGAAGCCTCAAGGCAAGGGTGGACAGACAAACATAAACAAGATGCATTACAAACGGCTTATAGCCCACAATCAATTTTTCAAGATTTTTAAATAAATTACCATAACATTTCAAAGGCAGAAGGCGCAATATTTACGCTTGAAAGGTAATTTTAAGAATAAGGTTCCAAGGCTGAAGGCCCACGATTAATTTTCCAAAATTTAAAAAAAAATATATAACCATAAGCCTTAAGTTTTAAGTAGCCAAAATCAGACTAAAAGTAAAGTCAACACAATGGCAATAACCTTTCAGCAAATATCCACTTGCCAGTATTCAAACTTACTTACATAAAACATAGTAAAAACAAGATTTTTTTTACCATTGGCTATGATAGATTATACACCGTCAATTAAACACCGGTGAGGAAGACAGTAGAGACAACAGCACTCAGAAGCCTCCAGGGGGTAGGTCTGCCCTCGTTCACTTAGGTGAGACATGTGGTGAGCCCAATTACATTTAATCCGTCGGAACCCAACCAAGGGACAGGCACGGACCAACCGACAAACGACTTGCTTGCTCATCGGTACATGAGAATTCAAACACAAAATGTTACGTGCGTGATTATCCACAATCAATATGTGCATGCATTAAGCTGTCAAAACTACACACTGTGTTGGACAGCGACAACAGATGAGGAAAGAACAGCCTGAAATTACCCTCAGTGACCAGTGCAGGTAACCGGAACACTAATGGCCACAAGGCAGACAATTCCGCTGGTGCACTTGAATTGTAGTCAACCAATATAGTTAATCCACCGCATTGCAGCTAAATTTCAGCAATAGAAACACTCAGTGTTGCTCACAGGAAAACCTCCCCAACAGCGCACTACCGAAATGAACCACCCAACACGAATGCACGTGCCTTGGGTACTTGAAAACACTACTCAAATTTGACGTCCTGGGTCGTTGAGCCACGAAGCTCATAGCGATCGGACAGCTCCACACACGCTCTGACACTGCACAGGGACCGCCAGCGGACCAGCTGACTGCACCGCGCTAAGATAACTTCCCTGGTCCGCAGCAACCGACCGACTCCTCTAAGAATGCCGACGACATCTAAAATAGTCGTCAGTAGAAATAACGCCAACTAGACACACAACCCGGCAAACACTTGCAGGAAGGCTTGAACGATACCCAACAGTAACTAAGCACACACGAAAACTAATCGGGAGTCGATGCACACACACACACACACACAGACGACTCATGAACGATCGGCGACACAAAACGCGTCGTCCAGCAGGACGACCGACCGACGATCCACAGACCGTGGCCCGGCTCAAATGATGGGTGGCGGCAATGGTCGGGCAATCCATGTCGATGCAGACCTCACTGCTGCTCCAACCCGACTGCACTAATGCCGCATAGAACTCCCCGACTGGCGGATCCGGACTGCGCTCCAGACACGTTCCAACTGACTGGCAGCCCGAACTCGCGACCGAAAATGCCTTATGACAGACACCGACCGGGAAGTAATAAGAGCAGTCGAGAGGGGATATATCGATAAGCGCTGCTAGCGCCGGTCAGTCAGGCAAAGCTGCAACTCAGTGGCAGTAGTAAATTAAATTAATGTAGTGAGGTGGAAGTACGTTAAACACAGGGTGTAAAATACATGATGGCTGGAACACATGCCACACACGACTCACATAGAAATGCACCCTTTCAAAAATGGGGTGACATCGCTGTTTCTGAAGCCTGTTTATAAAAATATACAGCAACAAGCTAGCACTAGAATGCATATGATTAACTGTTAGCCGTGGTTATTTTCTATCAACAGAAATGCTGAAACACACTAGAGGTCTATATCAACGCTATTTATAGCACCAGATTGCGTTTCAGTAACTATTAGTCATCAGGAATGTGATGCTCTTTCTAGTACGCAAATATTCACTGTTATTTCTAGCCGAACACTAGGTTTCTGTTCATCTTTCTAGAGAAGGATTCCAAAAACGACTACCCATCATCGTAACCCATTGAAAACATTAAATAATCCTGTTTCTTTGTGATAATTATAGATAAAAGTACCAGAGTGCACTTCTATTAAATCAGACATCTCAGATATTGTTCATTGTTTAGTGTAACCCGTTCTTAAAAAGTTTCTAATGAGGAAAGCGTTTTCGTTTTAAAAACACGGACAAAGGTGGTCATAATTCCATAATAAATGGGTGGAATAGTAATTTCAGCACTGATCCATCTACAAAGAAGGAGGTCTATAATTTATGGAAACGTTATGAGAAAAGTGGATGTGCACGGTTATTCAGAGCCATAAACGTCTGCTTCTAGGCTTCATCACTATATCTTGTGCGCAGAGAGTTTTGCTTTACGTCATATTCAAGCACTATATACCTTGTCTCATACATAGGGTATTCGAAGGTGATCCTTATGATATGGTTCAGTTTTGTGGACAGAATTAAGAGAAGGTGATAATGAGTTGTTTTCTAAGATAATTTGAAAGGATGAGGAAACTTTCAAATTATCAAGGCATGTCACTGAATACAACTGCACCTACTGGTATACAGAGAACAATAGAGTTGTTTTCAAGGGGCAGTTACATCAACCTGATGTTACTATTTGGGGTGGTATCTCATCTCATAGAGTTATTGGGTCTTGGTTGTTTGGTAGAAAAATAACTGGAGAGTACTACCGAACTACCTGAAAGCATTAACAACCTAGCCATTCCGGCACTAAAAATAATCCGCTATGACTTCAGCTCATTGTATGTGCAGCATACTAGAACCCCCACCACTTTAGGCAACACATGTGTTAAAATACATTGATGAGATATTTAGTAGGAAAGTTATTGGATAGCGAGGGTCTATAGAAATGCTAACCACATCTGATGTTACACCAAAGGATTTCTTCCTTCCAGGCTATGTTAAAGTTAAAGGGTAAGATACAAAACTGTGAACAACTGAGGACCCAAGAGAATGTATTTACAATGCTTTTGAATGTATTGATTGTAATAAATGAATGTGTAAAGAAGCATGATTAAGTGTCCCAAGTCATCTGTCAAAATGTAGAAAGAATGTTATAAATAGTTCTGTAGCTTCAATAAACTCTTTAGTTATTTTCTAATTTCAGTTGTTTTTTTTTCAGTTAGGCTACAATGGGTAGTGACTTTTGGTCCACTCCATATACCCTCTAGCTATTTAAACTGAAGGATGATAAAACATCCTTCAGTTTAAATAGCTAGAGTAAACATGTCAACATCAGGATTATTTGAGATGGGAAAAATTAATACCCCTGTGTGTTTTAAAAATAATTTACGTTTTGGATGTAGAGTGATATTTTTCTCACCAAAGTGGATTCATTTTTGTGATAACTCAGTGGTAACTGCAGGCATGTATAGTTAAAGCATTCAGTTTCCTAACCGATATCAATCAACAACAGTCAAGGTGATTTACCAGGAACAGTTAACTACATAATGAGAGAGAAACCTGTCGCTTGCAAGGGCACGTTGGTAACTGTTTAATGTGTGCTAGCTACACCATCCAACCATCCAACATGCTCTTGACCAGTTAATATGCTGGCAGCTGTTGGAACAGCTTTTATGAAAATTAGTAGACCAGGTTAAGAGGACTGTCATGATGAACTGTACATCATCCTGAAGAAGAATGTAGCTCAGTATTTTGATGCATATTTTGCATCTATATCTGATAATATATGCAAATGCAGCACACTACATGTAGGCACGGTGCATATACACATCCAGCTACATGTAAGAGTTAATAACAAAAGTATATACATATGTGTATATTGTTTCTTCTATAAAATCCCATGTATGCTAGGGTAAACACAAAGTCATCACCATAAATGGTTCCAAGCAGTTCATAGTAACTGACTGATCTGAGAATACTAGAGAAAAAAAGAAGAGGAGAAATGGAACATTCTTACCTCACAATATATTTTCGATAATTGTAGGTCCATTGCTTGTGGCAAGATGACAATTATTTTGCCATTGCTAATGCATTCAGATGGAGTTATCTTCGAACTTATGTATGTATTTTCAGAAACGTTATTTCAGTCCAAATACTAGAAATTACAGGAGATACTGCCAGTATGTCATACGTGACATTCAGCAAAAGCAGCGATATCCCACCAACAGAAAGAATAAAGCTGAATATCATATTTATATTAGACAATGATGCAGCGGAAAACCAAGCTAAAATACGGAAATAGTTCTGTTTCAGAAGCCATATAAGTGCAGATGTCGTTTGTTTGACTCAAGCAAAGATTCCAAAGTAGTTGGTGAAGGTTAAGTTTGTTATCGATTAAACACAAGATAATGTAAATTTAAAACACTTTATTCAAGCACAGATAGGAATGGACATGACATTCGATGAGTTTACAACTTCACATAGACGTTGATGAACTCACACACATTGTGGGATGTTTTGTTATTCCAAAACAAGAAAATTAGAAGGTCAATGATACTGACGTAATTTTCTGGAAATCTTTAAAAGATAATGGTATAAATAAACACACACACACACACACACACACAAACATATATATATATATATATATATATATATATATATATATATATATATATATATATATATATAGGCGCAAGTTCTGCCACCTCTCATTCTGAATCTAGTCAGACATGCATTCAGTTTTTGTCCGCAACATTATGCATAATGGTACAGAGATCTCTTTTTAATATATACACTCCTGGAAATGGAAAAAAGAACACATTGACACCGGTGTGTCAGACCCACCATACTTGCTCCGGACACTGCGAGAGGGCTGTACAAGCAATGATCACACGCACGGCACAGCGGACACACCAGGAACCGCGGTGTTGGCCGTCGAATGGCGCTAGCTGCGCAGCATTTGTGCACCGCCGCCGTCAGTGTCAGCTAGTTTGCCGTGGCATACGGAGCTCCATCGCAGTCTTTAACACTGGTAGCATGCCGCGACAGCGTGGTCGTGAACCGTATGTGCAGTTGACGGACTTTGAGCGAGGGCGTATAGTGGGCATGCGGGAGGCCGGGTGGACGTACCGCCGAATTGCTCCACACGTGGGGCGTGAGGTCTCCACAGTACATCGATGTTGTCGCCAGTGGTCGGCGGAAGGTGCACGTGCCCGTCGACCTGGGACCGGACCGCAGCGACGCACGGATGCACGCCAAGACCGTAGGATCCTACGCAGTGCCGTAGGGGACCGCACCGCCACTTCCCAGCAAATTAGGGACACTGTTGCTCCTGGGGTATCGGCGAGGACCATTCGCAACCGTCTCCATGAAGCTGGGCTACGGTCCCGCACACCGTTAGGCCGTCTTCCGCTCACGCCCCAACATCGTGCAGCCCGCCTCCAGTGGTGTCGCGACAGGCGTGAATGGAGGGACGAATGGAGACGTGTCGTCTTCAGCGATGAGAGTCGCTTCTGCCCTGGTGCCAATGATGGTCGTATGCGTGTTTGGCGTCGTGCAGGTGAGCGCCACAATCAGGACTGCATACGCCCGAGGCACACAGGGCCAACACCCGGCATCATGGTGTGGGGAGCGATCTCCTACACTGGCCGTACACCACTGGTGATCGTCGAGGGGACACTGAATAGTGCACGGTACATCCAAACCGTCATCGAACCCATCGTTCTACCATTCCTAGACCGGCAAGGGAACTTGCTGTTCCAACAGGACAATGCACGTCCGCATGTATCCCGTGCCACCCAACGTGCTGTAGAAGGTGTACGTCAACTACCCTGGCCAGCAAGATCTCCGGATCTGTCCCCCATTGAGCATGTTTGGGACTGGATGAAGCGTCGTCTCACGCGGTCTGCACGTCCAGCACGAACGCTGGTCCAACTGAGGCGCCAGGTGGAAATGGCATGGCAAGTCGTTCCACAGGACTACATCCAGCATCTCTACGATCGTCTCCATGGGAGAATAGCAGCCTGCATTGCTGCGAAAGGTGGATATACACTGTACTAGTGCCGACATTGTGCATGCTCTGTTGCCTGTGTCTATGTGCCTGTGGTTCTGTCAGTGTGATCATGTGATGTATCTGACCCCAGGAATGTGTCAATAAAGTTTCCCCTTCCTGGGACAATGAATTCACGGTGTTCTTATTTCAATTTCCAGGAGTGTATATATATATATATATATATATATATATATATATATATATATATATATACATACATATATATGTATATATATATGCATGTCTGACTAGATTCAGAATGAGAGGTGGTAGAACTTGCGTCTATATACTGTTGTTGAAACTAAAGTGGTAATCAATAGAATCAAAACACACATTACGAAAATTCAAATCCTCTACAAAAGAACCAAAATTCATATTACACGAACCGAAACACTGAACAAAGGCTTCAGAAATACAAATTCTCGAGCAGAAAATCATACTCTGGTCATTTTGACATAAGTCAATGAGTGAGTTGCAAGGGTCAGTGGAACTGATAAAAGAAACGAGAGAATATAACTTGTATGATGTCTCATAGTATGTCTAGTGTATAACAGTGTGTTCACAAAACATTAAATTGTTGAAGTTTGCTAGTGTATCTGGGAGAAATTGTAATTGACACAGTCAGGGCGTCTTAAAAGGGTCTAATCTCTCAGAGAAACGTTTAAGCCATATAATGAATCTCTTGAATTACTTTTAAAGGAAACTGATGAAGTAGATGCAATTGACAATTTCGTTAAAGTCACAGTGATAGGAGTAGAGACAGGCAAGGGAAAACCCTGTATGTTGGCTAACAGCCTTTAAGTTCAACTAGGAATGCCATAAACATTGGGGATGGAGACACTGAAAGAACACCAGGGTGCTGACTAATATTCTTAAAAACTTCAAACTTCAACGAGATGGAGATGTGCATGCTCAGATATATTGTATGACCAATGCAGTATCAATGGAGGAAACAAAAAGCAAAAACAGTATTAGATACAGAAATATTATTAAACTGCTTTTAGAGTGTGAAGTTCTTTAACATAAAGCGATGAGAAATACATCTTTTCAATATACATATTATGAGGATTCCTATAGAAGTGTTGAATAACTGAGGCTGCTCATATCGTTGTGCTCAGCTGGGACTACAGTTCATTCAAATGAAATCATTCCACTCGTATCAGAGCTTCTAGAAATATTTATCATCAGTGAAGAGACTCGTTCCACAAACCAGCATGCAAAACGGTCTCATGTAGTCATGTTATAATACATGCTTTAAACGACATACGACAGGCCACTCTTGTACGTATGAGGAAATATTCATGGGAGGATTAACTATATTTTAATGGTCGGTCATACATATACCATATTTGCACAGGTCATAACTGTGATGAAGGTGAGGAAGGCAGCTGTAAAGATGATGGTTCAGCTGTTGCAGATCAAACCCAATTGCTGCCCAGGTGGCAACCAATCTCGGCCCAGATAACCTTTAAGCTGAACGAAGTGGTGAGTTTTATAATATATATTTCAAGACAGAACAGCATGGAATGCAAGACTAATCTACACTGTGCCAGACGAAAGCAAGTAATGTGGAACACTTAAATGGAATTATAAAAACTTGTATGTGGATGAACTTTAACTTTTGTCAGTCATACAAATGGACTGATATGCTCCCACAAATAATTGTGCAGTATAGCCCAACTGCATCTCAAACAATAAAAATGAAACAAACTGGCGTTTGTAATATTTAGCTTTTAAGCAGTTTATAAAGCCATATTAAAATTGTGGATTCGTGATAACAGAAATTTAATACAGGTGATTTAGTCATCATCATCATCATTTTGGACGGTTTCCAGCCTCTGGCTGGGTCGTTTTGGAACATAGGCCCCTCCATTGTCTTCTGTCTTGCCAACATCTCTCCATCTTCACCTTGGTCCACTCTTGTTTCTTCTGGACCCATTTCTCCACTCCTTTCAGCCAACTATCTCTCGGTTTTTCTCATGCTCTGTTTCCTTCCAGTATCATTTCGTGCGAACATGGGTATCCTCTTCTCCTCCATTCGCTTAATATGTCCATACAATCTCAACCTTGATTCCTCTATCTCCTCGTGTAATGGTTCCCCCTTCATTAACTCTCTGATTCTCTCATTTCTTAAACTGTCTATCTTTGTCACTCCAATACCGTTCCTCAAGAATTTCATCTCATAGCTTGTACTTTGCTTTCATCTCTTCCTTTCATAACCCGGGTTTCGGATGCATATTTCGGGATCGGGACATAGTATGACCGGTATATACGCTTTTTTACTGATCAGGTAGCAGCTGTACTAGCTGGTATGCAGAGGATCTCTTTCGCCACTTTGAAGAGTGTGGGGAAGGCACGGGCACTATCCTTCCACCGCGACAGAACGTTATTTTTGGCGTTATCACCCGGGGTGTCCATGTTCTAATATTCCTCAATTCAATCTTTGTGTTTAGAAGGCTCTTCTTTACGGAAGAGGAAAGGGGCTCTCTTTTTCTCTTTTCCTCGACTACACTACTTAGCTTCTGACGAACAGTTTGGTATATGTTTTCTTTCTTCTCTTCACTCAGCACCAAGAGTTCCTTGAAATACGGATAAAAAGCTGTATCTATGCAATGAGAATCCTGTAGTTCCTTAACGACTATCTCTTTTAGGTATGGTTCTACAAGTCCTTTCAGCAATTCAACTACTCAATTGCCATCTTCACTTTGGCGTCCTTTCAGCAACTAAACAACTCAATTGCCATCTTCACTTTGGCGTATATCTGGTAATCTAAATGCACACGAGACGATAAAAGGCAGGGTCGGTTCTGTTCCACCCTCCACGTCATTTGTGGTTTCTTTGGAAGGCTCAAAACGGCCTTGCCGCTGTGGTAACACCGGTTTCCGCAGATAACCGAAGTTAAGTGCTGTCGGGCTGGGACAGCACTTGGATGGGTGACCATCCAGTCTGCCGAGCGCTGTTGGCAAGCGGGGTGCACTCAGCCCTTGGAGGCAAACTGAGGAGCTACTTGATTGAGAAGTAGCTGCTCCGGTCTCGGAAACTGACATACGGCCGGGAGAGCAGTGTGCTGACCACATGCCCTTTCATGAAATCCGCATGATCTGAGGATGACTTGGCGGCCGGTCAGTACCGTTGGTCCTTCATGGCCTGCTCGGGAGGAGTTTAGTTTAGTTCGAAAGTCTCAAGGAATTTCATTCTCCCCTCCATTACATCAGGCGGATACGAAGATTTCATTTCCTGCTTGTGTTTTTTCTAACAGTAAGTTCTCAATTGCATTTTTTTTTGAGAATGAAATGAGTCCAGCATCGTGTAGATGCTATTCCATCTCGTTTCAAACATGTTGATGTAATGTCATTTCTAATCTTGCCACCAAATCGGTGCCATTAATGTATTCTACAGTTCTACACGCCACCTGGATAGATTCACAAGTATTAGGCAATTTTTCACTAAGGAACTTGTCATCCAGTGTGTGCCTTAACGCTATGTGTATACAGTACATTGCGTATGGCAGACGCTTGTGGTGTTGAATATCTTCCTTCATGTTCGGCCCGTGATCCGTCACAGATGTCATTCTGTTTAGTTCCAGAGGAGATTACCTATTTTAGAAAATTTTCATATAAGTCTGTAAGAAGGTTTTCGCTCGTTCTTGAAATGTTGGGAACTTTCGTTGTAAGGAGCACGTTGTTTCTCAGTTCACTCCTGTCCTCAGAGTCTACAATCAAGCCAGATGTGACAGTCAGATAGTGTATTTTGGGATATCCCTCAGTTCAAAGAGCACACGTCATGGAACACTTGCTCTGGTAAATAGCTTTTTTTACCTGAGGCAATATGTAACTTGTTGGCAATCTATTGTATACGTCGAGAGAAAGTTTTCGGAGAAGGCAAAATCTCTTGTGCTCTCCTATCTCGTACTTGGCACCAGTACCTATTACTCCTATGAAACGGTAATAAACCATTGCCCAGTAACGATTTTGAACGGCCGTGGATCCATACATTTGGACACATTTTTACCTGATTGTCTCTTTATCGCCGTTCGAAACTGTTGTAGATGTCGAATGTGTGATACTTTTGCACGCATGTCCTCCCATGTTTGTGGTGCTTCCCTTGTATAGGAATAACGCTTCGTAACCCTCTCTTCGGCATTAGATGTAATCCACAAGATCACACTTATTCCTGTGAGCCATTATTTGGAATTAAAAACGGTAGTAATAAACATCTATTCTGTTGAATACACCTCCTATTTTTTCTCATATCTCTTTACTAGAATCAAGCAAATTTTTCGGAAGCTAAAAGGCAACAAAATGTAAAACCGAAAATATTATGATTATTATTCCCATGATGTCCCTAGTTGAAATCTGATGGACTGTCCCGCCATTACATTATAAATATCATTCAAATCACGATGAAGTCAAAGGAACACATTTTTCAATTCCGTTCGCAAAAAGTATAGCCCATTTTGTTTCGTTTTATTTTTAACAGCGAGTTTCGTCAGTGACTAAGCTTCCCAGCTTTATGCGGAACTGAGTTGAGTTAAATTAGGCTCTGAGCGAAGGAAATGCATCAGTTTTTATAATTTGTAATGTGTGCATGAAACGTCCTGACTATCTGGTATTAATCGTATTTTCTAAAGCTTTGGATTATACGTAAATAAACTTCTCATCGGACTCGTAAAACCACAGCCCAGATTACAAATTGTATCGTGTTAGCGTAATAAAAACAGACTGGATAAAAAAGACGTTATTAGTCCATTAGAGCAGAAGGCACTTTAGGAAATTTAGATTTTACTAACTAGAGGCTCTTTGATAAACTTACATTCAGTGGAGCTGATGGCTCATTAAAAACTGCGCATTCAGGGAAGTGCGTCACTAATTAACACGGCTTCCACATCTACACAGATACTCCGCAAGCTACCGTACGGTGCATGGCGGAGGGTAGCCTGCACCAGTACTGGTCATTTCCGTTCCTGTTCCAATCGCAAAGAGAGCGAGGGAAAAAGACTGTCTATGTGCCTTCGTATGAAGCCTAATTTCTCGTATTATATCTTCGAGGTGCTTAAGCGCAAAGTATGCGACAATAGAATAGTTAGTCAGTCAGTTTCAAATGCCGGTTCTCTGAGTTTTCTCAATACTGTTTCTCGAAAAGAACTTCGCCTTCCCTCCAGGGAGTCCCATTTGCCCTCTGAATTGTTTCGGTGTCTTCCTTCAATCCGACCTGGTATGCATCACAAACACTTGAGCAGTAGTCCAAAATAGGTCGCACCAGCGTCCTATATTCGATCACCTTTACAGGCGAACCACTCTTTCCTAATATTCTCCTAATAGACCGAAGTCGACCATTCGCCTTCCCTACCACAGTTCTCACATCCTCGCTCCATTTCATATCGTCTTACAGAGTTACTTCCAGATATTTAAACGACTCAGCTGTGTCAAGCAGAAGAATAGTAATACTGTATCCGAACATTACAGATTTGTTCTTCCTACTCCTCCACATTAACTTACATTTTTCCACATTTAGTGCTAGCTGCCATTCATCACACCAACTGGAAATTTCGTCTAAGTCGTCTTGTATATTCCTACAGTCACTCAACTTCTTCACCTTTGCGTACGCCACGGCATCGTCAGCAAACAACCACAGACTGCTGCCCACCCTGTCCCCTAAATCACGTATGTATACACAGAACAACAGCGGTCCTATTAGACTCGCCTGGGGCACTTCTAACGGTACCCTTGTCTCTGATGAACACTCGACGTCGAGGACAACATGCTGGGCTCTACTACTTACCAAGTTTTCAAGCAACTCACATATATCCAGATTTGTTCAGTATGCTCGTTTCTTCGTTAACAGCTTGCAATGGGGCACCGTATCGAAGCTTTCCGGCAATCCAGAAATATCGAATCAGCCTGTTGTCCTTCATGCATTCTTCGCAGTGTATCATGTGAGAAAACGGCAAGTTGAGTTTCGCACTAGCTATGCGTTCTAAAATCATGCTGATTTGTGGACATAAGCTTTTCATTTTCGAAAAAATTTGTTATATTCGAACTGAGAATATGTTCAAGGTTTCTGCAGCAAACAGAAGTCAGGGATATTGGTCTGTAATTTTGCGGGCCCATTCTTTTAGCTTTCTTATATACTGGAGTCGCTAACGTTTTTTTGCAGTCGCTTGGGGCTTTGTGCTGGGCGCGAGATTCACGATAAGTGCAGCCTACGTAAGAGTTGTCTTTGTAAAACCGAACTGAGATTCCATCCGCAACTGGTGATTTATTTGCTTTGAAGTCTTTCAGTTGTTTCTCTACGTCAGAGATGCGTGTTACTACGTCGTCCATACCAGGACACTGGCCGGTGGTTAAACGACGGTATGTGTGCACGATTCTCCTGTGTGAGCGATTTCTTGAACGTGAGATTTATATTTCGGCTTCCGTATACGATGACGTGATAATTTAAATCATGGTTTCAAAACATCAAGTAGAAACTGATTTATTTCCAATATTAAATACAAATCGTACCTTCCCTAGGAAGTCTTAAACAAACGAAGTCGTTGCTAAAAGTAAGTAGGAGATCAAATGAAATTCAGTATTACTAGGTTTCTCGGTTAGCAAGTGGAAGCAACTAGCAGCATGAAATACCAAAGTTTAAACTCAGCATAGCGTCTTTGATTCATTTACTCGCAGAGCACATCTGTTACGAGCGCGCAGAGTCCGCATTCGTAACTACAATGGCAAGTAAACTGAACGCTCTAATATTAGCTTTAACCCATCACTGTTCATAAAGCAAAACATTTACGAAAAACAACTTGGGCACTCTTGTTTGAGATGGCTATGAGAGTAAACTTCAGTTCATCTACCGTGAAATTACACAAATTCCTAATAAAATTAAAATAGTACTGCACCTTGAACTTCTCCCGGTTTGTTCCAGGTCTGCCCAGCAGAATGTACGTCCCGTCTGTTAACATTCGCAGAACGTCCTCTTTCGTCGTCATCGCACTGATGCGCATTTACACCTGTGCGACTTTCGCTGCGCACGAGGCGCATGAGGGCGTTGTAAGTAGCGGCAAGGGATCGCATGCAGCGGTACAAAGTTGCGTATGCCTCGAATGTGTGGGAACGTACCACCGTGTGGAGTCGCAGAAGTCTCCCGAATTAAGTCAGGGGGACAGGTGAAAGAATCGTGCGCATGTCCACGCTTTCCCCGTTTATTCGTTTGTTTGACTGTCAGTAACAGTTGAAAGATTCAGTTTTTGGCTTGCGCTTGCGTGGATTAATATCATGGGCTAATGACAAACAGATAGAATTTCTGGGGGTTTATCGTTCCTTTTCGAGTCTGTGGTACGTCAATTCTGCCGATCATCAAGACGGAATTAAGAGAAATGTTAGTTTACAGTGCCTGATAAATAAATACAACAAGCAAACAACAAAGGCAACTCTGGACAATATAGAAAACCTTCCTTCGTATTCCGACGCGTACTTAATCACTACATGTCGAAGAGGAAGAGTGCTTCTGGAGCCCCTGACGTGCCAAAGCCGTCCTGGTTCCTCTATGAGCCGCTTCCCTTCATTCTCGATGGAGGAGAGATAAGGCCCAGTAGAGAAAGTTTCACAATTACATCGGAGAGCGATGTAAGTTTTCATCATTGCAAAACTACGTACATTCTGTCTAAAGCCACCAGTGTCGAAACTCCCCTGTCATTTCAAAGTCAAGTTTAACTTAACAATCATGTTCCCCTAGATTTTGGAAGCTGAATCTAAACGAAAAACATGATCTCTGTGTCTCTCCCTTTCTCCTCTATGTCGAAACATATTTGGAAATGAAGTTTATGTTTGAACAGCTCTGTATATAAAACCACAAGTATTTTAATATCATTGCTTTTTTAAATTAATTGAGTTCATATAAGACGCACACGTAGTGTTGCTTTCAGATATTTATTCATTGCAGAGTAGGCATGGCGGCGACAGCGAGGAGACAGGCTGCTCCATGGGTGATCCTGTCAATGAATGCAACACTGCGTCTGAAGCAACGAAGGGAGAAGAACGCGGAAGTGCAACTGTTAGGCCCCGTATGTTGGATAGCAACAATTCCAGTTTTACTATCGAAAAACATGTGAAGAAAAACATCGCTATAAAGTCGCAGGCTTGCTTACAACGCAAGAGCTGCAAATGACGATCACTTACCCTCTTGCGCTCAGAGAACCACAGTTGCACGAAGCGTAATCACCTAACTTCCTCTGGAGAATATATCTGTGAAAAAAATTAGAAATCTTAGTAGCACACGTCTCCAGTCCTAGCAAAAATGTGGATAGCAAAAAGTACTTTTCGATTTGGAAATGGGATTATAAACTCAAGACCTAACGTCTGGTGTCCCTGCATCCCCGACTGGCTTTTCTTCATCGGCCGCCAATCAACCCATGCATAGTACAGATCCAAACACTGCAGACATTGCTCCCTCTTACACTTTAAAAAACAGATAAACTTCACTACCATCTTGATTTGATGATTTTCAATGTTTTTTAATACAAAGCTTGCTCTTTTTTATAATCTATCATTATGATTAATCGCGTTGTGATACTCGAAATTGCATGTTTTCTTGCATATTCTTGACCTGTTTATTGTAAATACCTGAATCTACCAAATGTTTTGTTCCTCACAGTATGTCTTATAAGTAGGGTTGCCATCCATCCCAGTACATCGGGACCGTCACCGTTACGGACCTTCTTGTCCCGACAAGACCCAATTTTGTCCCAATTTTGCAAAATACTGTTACTAACTTGGTTCAAGTACTGGAGTAACGCCATCTGTTAGCGCAACATGTAAATGCAGCCTCAATTAGTTTTATTTATGTCAAGTTTATGTTGGTAAGGTCCTGTCACAGATGGCATTGGATGTCGTGTATCCTGTACAGACGATGCGAGCACCTGTTAGACCTAGCGCCATCTTTCGAGAAAATACCGTATTTCTCCAATACCAAGGGGCTGGAACTATTTAAGCAGTGCGGGCAGTTCCATCAGATACGACGATTCTTTCTAAACGTAATACGAGCATCGAGAGCAAGTTAGTAATGTTTGTAGTGTTTACGGCGGGTATATAGGGCGTGAAGTGTATAATGACGTGTACTTCGATAACGTGAGTATTATTGTGGACTGTTTACCGTCTAATAAACTTATCATAGCTCACGAAAATGCCTAAAGATGGAAAGAAAAAGTGCCACTTTGCGGTTCATCTCAGTAAGTCACGGAGGCAAGGCAAATGTGAGGCAACACATTTCTACAAAGAATCATGCAAACAGATTCGCGGTAGCATCGACGCCAAAGCCTGTTTCTACAGTCATTATTAAAGAAGATACCAAGGAAGAATTACTCATTGCTGCTGCAGAATTATAGGAGCTTATAAAATTTCTAGCATCATCAGTCCTTCAGTTCTGTACCGTAAAACTGAATGCTGCGATGGATCCCGACTCCAAAGTCGCCGCAAAACAGTCTATAATAGGACCAAAGCTACAGCAATTGTTAAAAATATTCTCGCACCACATTTCGTGTCCGAATACATAAAACAATTGCAAGAAGTTTCATTTTATGGCTTAGGCACCGACGCACCGAACCACAGGGCTGAAGATATGTTTCCTTTAGATGTTCAATACTTTACTAAAATTGGTGGCATCCAACAGGAGGTGTTGAAGTTTCATTCGCTGAATAACGAAACATCGGAGACAACTGTAAAGTTTTGTTAAGACGCTCTACGACAACAGCAAATTCCATTAGGTAAATTAACCGCTTTTAGTGCAGACGATACCAGTCCCAACTCCGGAGGGCTTCATCAACGTGGCCAGCGGAATGTGTTTCAGCAAATTAAAGAAGAACTAGGAAAAATTGTAGAAGGAATTGGATGCCCTGCCCATATTCTCCACAATACTACGAGTATATTAAGCGCCGCTGGAGTCGTAGCTGTCGACATCGAAATAATCGTCATGAAAATATTCGTTATATACGGTAATGACAGAGAAGTTGAAAAATTTCTGCTTATATCTTAATGTCAATCATCAGACCCTTCTGTCTCAATCAAAAACAAGATGGGTGTCGTTAATCCCTGCAATTATAAGAGTCCAGGGGCATGAAAGGGAAGCAGTGGTTGGGAAGGGAGTGAGACAGGGTTGTAGCCTCTCCCCGATGTTATTCAACCTGTATATTGAGCAAGCAGTAAAGGAAACAAAACAAAATTCCGAGTAGGTATTAAAATTCATGGAGAAGAAGTAAAAACTTTGAGGTTCGCCGATGACATTGTAATTCTGTCAGAGACAGCAAAGGACTTGGAAGAGCAGTTGAACGGAATGGACAGTGTCTTGAAAGGAGAAATATAAGATGAACATCAACAAAAGCAAAACGAGGATAATGGAATGTAGTCAAATTAAATCGGGTGATGCTGAGGGAATTAGATTGGGAAATGAGACACTTAAAGTAGTAAAGGAGTTTTGCTATTTAGGGAGTAAAATAATTGATGATGGTCGAAGTAGAGAGGATATAAAATGTAGACTGGCAATGGCAAGGAAATCGTTTCTGAAGAAGAGAAATTTGTTAACATCGAGTATAGATTTAAGTGTCAGGAAGTCGTTTCTGAAAGTATTTGTATGGAGTGTAGCCATGTATGGAAGTGAAACATGGACGATAACTAGTTTGGACAAGAAGAGAATAGAAGCTTTCGAAATGTGGTGCTACAGAAGAATGCTGAAGATAAGGTGCGTAGATCACGTAACTAATGAGGAGGTATTGAATAGGATTGGGGAGAAGAGAAGTTTGTGGCACAACTTGACTAGAAGAAGGGATCGGTTGGTAGGACATGTTTTGAGGCATCAAAGGATCACAAATTTGGCATTGGAGGGCAGCGTGGAGGGTAAAAATCGTAGAGGGAGACCAAGAGATGAATACACTAAGCAGATTCAGAAGGATGTAGGTTGCAGTAAGTACTGGGAGATGAAGAAGCTTGCACAGGATAGAGTAGCATGGAGAGCTGCATCAAACCAGTCTCAGGACTGAAGACCACAAAACAACAACAACAACTTCACATTTCTGCAGTCGAAACTGACCCTCTCTGAAAGAAATATGAAAAGCGTGGAGAAGCATAAAGTCTCGATAATTGAAATAAGAAATATATTAATCGAGACCAAAAGATGTCTGAATGAAAGAAAGACTGCCAATTTTATTGGCACGCAAACCAAGGCGAACAAATTGAAGAATGAGAACCTTAGCCAAGAAATAATTTGATTTCGAAATTTGAGGGAGGTACAATGTCTTTCTGTACCATAGCATTTGATTAATTAGAGAAAAAAAAATGAAATGAGCGTGTGTCATTGTTAGCCGGGAGGCCCCATCGGGGGAAGTTCGGCCGCCGTGTGCAAGTCTTATTTCAGTCGACGCTTAATTGGGCGATTTGCATGCCAATGATGAGGATGAAATGATTATGAGGACAACACAACACCCAGTCCACGAGCGGAGCAAAACTCCAACCCAGCCAGGAATCGAACCCATACCCACTACATGGGAGGCACACACATTACCACTCAGCTGGGCAGGTGGACATTACTTACGGAAATTGGCTGTAAAGAAATAGTGTCAAGTATTTCATTGAATGACGCTATCTGAAACCCTAGGTTAGGTGATGATTGAAAATGCTAAAAATGATATGAAGATTTCAGGTGACAATTGTTTTTGGGAATGTATGTATCCGAAGATCTTTAAGAAATGAAGTGTGACTTAAGAATGGAAGTCTAAACATCCGGAAGAAAGGTGGATTTATTTTCTTAAGGAAACGGAAAATCCTGAACGCAAATGCTAAATACTAAAATTATGCCAGTATTTGTTTTCTGTTCCCGCACACAACCCACTGTGGAAAGAGTATTTTCACAGGCGCCGACTCCATGGAGCCCAATCAAAAATTCGTTTGGGTCGGGAGAGGGGGGGGGGGGGGGGCGGCGCGGAGCCCCCCTATAATTTAAGAAATGGCTCTGAGCATCATGGGACTTAACTTCTGAGGTCATCAGTCCCCTAGAACTTAGAACTGCTTAAACCTAACTAACCTAAGGACGTCACACACATCCATGCCCCAGGCAGGATTCGAACCTGCGACCGTAGCGGTCGCGCCGTTCCAGACTGTAGCGCCTAGAACCTCTCGGCCACTCCGGCCGGCTGATTTAAGAAAATTAATAGTTATATTATGCTTTGTAGAATCACAAAATAATGTTGGAATTTTTTATTTTCCTTTTTTGACGATAGTTATCTTTTAAAATACATTCAGTAATGAGTTAAAAGAAATAATTATTATGGTAGTAAGCAGATTAACTGGTAACGAGCGCTATGAATCATAACAGTGTTATGGTGCTCCGGGCACACTTAGAATTTGTCCCGGTGCTCGAACCTTCGGGTAATGTCTGGAGCCGGCGAGCCAGCGCTGAAGCCGCGGCGACATGTTCAAGGTGAGTGTCCAAACAAAACGAAGCAAATTGCAAATATTATATTTCTTAGGTCTACAGTAGTTGAATTATCAAAAATGTAAGATTGTACTTTACAGAAAATAAAAGTTAACCCACAGAAGATGACACATTGGTGTCGAAACATGTCTGGGGAAATATAAAAATAAACTAGTTGTGTTTGCATAAGGTGGATTTCCGAAATAACCCAGTTTTTAAATCACAAACACGGAAGAACGAGAAGAGGAGTTTCAAACGTTAGTAGAATGAGTATTAGTACTAGTTTAGTACTATATTGCTATATTACTACAGTACTGTATTAGTTATTTTCAAATACTTAAATATTTTTAGGGTGTAAGACAATTAAAACCCGCTGTTTACATACTTTTTAACTGAAAGTATTAGGCATACTGTATTAATTTTATTAACTATATTAAAGCATTAAGTCTGAGATATTGTTTTTATTTAATGAACCCTGAGCCTTATTCAAAGTAAGCTTAAATTCGCTATTTCATTTATTAATCGAAGTGCTACTACTACGCGACAGCAATATTTTATGTTTTATTCTTTTAATCATAGTTTAGGATTTATTTGAATATAATTTCAGTCTTTTCAGAGCTTTATATTCACTGCTCTGTAATAGTCTATAAGCATGATTATTACTGTAAATTAAATTAGCTTTTTACGAAAATACCATACGTGTTTATGTTTTGTTTCTGTTTTCAAAGCCAAAAAATGTGTCAGGTCGAGTTTCCCGCAGTGCCGAGTTATCGAGGGTCCAGTTTTCGGGGTTCTAATGTTGATCATATGACTCTAAAATTTAGAAAATTTCCCGTGGCAAGAGTATGGACCTCCCCCCCCCCCCCTCCCCCTGAGTGTTTTCCTGATGTTGGCCCAGTGTACTTATAGAAGAAATCGACTACTGACAGGGACTGTGGATTCAATCTTACAGTGCCAGTTAACTACAGAATGTGCAAAATGGAAAAAAAGCCTTGCTGAAAATCGTGAAATCTTCCAAAACATATGGCGTACTAGTTACTTCTGTCGCCACAAGTTCCATGTAATTGTGTTGTAAATAAAAACTAACTGTATTAAATAATTTTCTTTACTTCGTTTCTACACCCCCATCCCAGAATGTCCCGACGAGGTCCCAGCTACATATGACAACCCTGCAATGGATCGAATGGTGACGTCCACCAACTAGTCAACAAGATATAATAATGAATCACAGGAAGACACTGGTTGGGCACGTGTTACGACAATAGCAATTGCTGGAAAGTCTCGTTGAAGAGATTGTGTGAAAAATGACTCTCACAGAGAAAGGCTAGGTGTGAATGTGTAGGGAAGACAGCTGATGGTGTGAGATGCCGCTGTTATTCTCAAGTGAAGCCGACAAATAACGGCAATGGAGAACTGCGTAAATCTTGGGTCCAGTGACGGGACAATAACAATAACAACTAGACGTTAATTCAAAAAAATACGCCCAGCTCAAACCGTAATCAGTACATAAGGTACGGCAGAGCAAAACGAAAGGGAAATCCAGTGTTTTGAAGCTAATGGAATTAACTTTTGGAATGTAGTAGAAACAAGAGTCAGTGTTCAGTGGAACTGGCGTCCTGTGTGTTCCGTCCTTGTTTACCACAAATATCGCGCATCTGCTTTCATTTGCACTGTGAATGCAGAGCATGTGAGAAGCCCTAGGTATTTGTACTCTGCCGCATCGAGGCTAAACACACAGATTCTGTTTCTGCACCCACTCGCTGTCTGTTGTAGGAGTCCCTGTGCAGAAGCAGCTAACGTAGGTCGATGGATCCGTGCCTGTTGTTGATGTGAGGC
This sequence comes from Schistocerca piceifrons, assembly GCF_021461385.2. Taxonomy (NCBI): domain Eukaryota; kingdom Metazoa; phylum Arthropoda; class Insecta; order Orthoptera; family Acrididae; genus Schistocerca; species Schistocerca piceifrons. Next base: position 80,907,336 of record NC_060138.1, read on the forward strand.
TGTAAGAAACTATCCAGTGAGTCGGCTAACGCCCCCAACACTAACAAGCGAGCAGTCAGATAATAAACAGAGATGCCGGTGACTCTTTAATGAACACACGGATCACATAACGAACAAAGCCACATACTTTCTTAATGAACACACGGATCACACAGCAAACAAAGCTGCACACTGTTAATTAGCGATGTAATAAATGTTCGGCTATAATGTCACACGTAATGCAGTTAAAATTTGTTAAGTTTGTCAATTTCTTGTTCATAAAACTTAGCAAAAATTACAAACACGTATGAAAAATAAATAAGATGTTAAATGTGCAGCCTTTCGCCTAAACCGTACCGTACAACTGCACTTTTAACAATCGCACTCGACGGATACCCTGCTTCTCTAACAACTGAAGTGGCCAGCCCGAAATACCGCTCAGCGCTCATTCTTGAAGCGCCGAAGGTTCACGAAGTGTATCCTCTGCATTGCATAATACTAAAGTTGTTAAAATGGACAGGAGTCTGAATACTTAGTATCAAAATTCACTACTGCGACCATCATATATACGACACTCAGCAAAACCAGAACTGTTATTGTAAGAAACATTAATGAAGGACTGTCTACACCTCACTCCACTCTCCATCGTACGGCAGATGTGATTCACTTTCTCAACTGCGAATGAGGATTAGGAAAGAATGCTACGGCTCATAGATCCAGAAACGTCACAAAGAACATTTTGGATACTGGTGTCATATTGCAGTAGACGATGACAAAACTGCTTTATGAAATAAAGTTTAATGAAGCATATTGCACAACCTTCACTGCGTTATGAAGCACATACCGTTATACTCTTTTCCAGTGAGTCCCCATCTAGACACGAGGAATTTCAGCGAAATTAAATAACGCTATATAAACCGTTGATAGAAGCAAATATCCAATTTGTCCGAAACAAATATGGCACCCAAAAGTAATACCAGCTTTCATCTGCGGGTCTGCGTTGCTCAAACACTGGCAGAGAAAATGAACAAGCAGCGCCCATGAACAAGCAAATGCACGTTCACAGCAGAACCTCGCTCCCGTCATTTTGCTGGCAGCCACACATTTCCTTTAGAGCAGACGCTGTATCACTAGACCACATAGCGGTTTAGTGTTCGGCGATAATGCAACGTAACTGACGTTTTGTTATTAGCAAAACACTTGGTTAATTATCAGTTCTTTGAATTCTTTTGGCGTTGAAGTTATTTGATATGAGTCCTGTTACTAAAACGAAATTTTAGGTTTTGCGTTATACGGACATAAAGAGTTCGAACTATAGGGATTTTCTATACATGAGTTATCGTCAGAGGGATTGTAATTTTTAAAACGTTTCATGTGCTAGAAGAAGCGTACGAAAGACTTGATTCAAAGCTATAGGCTCTGTATGTATATCTACTATACATGTATACTCTGCTGCATCGCAGAAACCATTGTACCACGTAATTATCTGACTTTCTTCCTGATCTGTTCGCTTATGATGCATTGAGGGCATGACTTCCTAAGCCCCTCTTCACCGGAACGAATAGAAGCGGCCAAAATCGAACGCCCACTCGGAGACAATTCACCAGCGTTCAATACCGTCCGCTTTATCTGTGAACAGGCGTTTACACTAGAGGGAACGGAATAGAACAGGCATAGCCTATCAACACTGTGTTATTGTTTCTTGGCGGTAATAATCGTCACACAGGCGTCAACGCAACAATGCTAGGGCTTCAATGAAAAATTATGATATTCAGAAAGGCTGTACTTCACATGGTGAGCACATTGGTTTTGACCAAGTAAGTGAAATGTGTATTAAAGGAAGAATTTAGGTGGCTCAGTTTCTACCTAAACGAGGAATTAGTTAAGGTAGTGCTCTTAACGCAGAATTCCAGCAGTAGTCCAAAGCGTCGCACATGGTTTGGATGACGCTTTTCGCTGATGGTTCAAATGGCTCTGAGCACTATGGGACTCAACTGCTGTGGTCATTAGTCCCCTAGAACTTAGAACTACTTAAACCTAACGAACCTAAGGACATCACACACATCCATGCCCAAGGCAGGATTCGAACCTGCGACCGTAGCAGTCGCACGGTTCCGGACTGCGCGCCTAGAACCGCGAGACCACCGCGGCCGGCGCTTTTCGCCGACTTCCCATTAGTAGAGGCGGATATTTAAAATGAAATCACTAATTACCGACGACCAACGTAACCCGAAGAAGCCTAGCATTTACACTTGGTAATTAGCAAACCTGAGAAGATTACGTTAATGATTATTTTGCATTTCAACAGCCGCCTGGTGCATGTCTTCTTATTCGACGCCAGTTTGCCGATTGTCGCGCCGATGATGATCAGTTGCTGATGAGGGCAACACGCATACAGTTCCGAGCCATGAAAACACTAGCCTGGCCTGGAATAGAATCTGGGCCCCAGTGATCGAGAGTCAGCAACGCTGAACACAATGTTTGACCCGAAGCTGGTTTTATGAACAACCTGAACTAGTTATCAGATATTAAGACTGATTATTATTTGCGATCTAGACAATTAAAAAAAACTGTAACGCATTTAAAAGTTTTTTGGTGAATGAAGAGGTCAACAAAATACGATTAATTAAATGTGAAACGTAGATACGATTCGTTGCTTAGGCTGCTTGATGACATCTTCTGCAGGCTCCGTAAACGGCAGGTAGTGTGGTAACATATAACCATTATTATCATCAAAAATCTCCAGCATAACATGACGCGTTAGCCATGCAATTACAGATCCCGTGCACGTAATCATCGAGACTTATCATGTCTTTCGCATAGTTTTTATTTTAATCAGTAGAACAGATATATATTAACACTCGTTTACTTTCAAGGAAATTTATTGTGCTTTTCCTTTTGCTTATTCACTCTGTGCCCACTTGACACGAATAATCAGATAGGATTGATAGAGGAAATAGAGTAGATGTAGAGAAGAGCACCATGTTTCATTAGAGGTTCATTTAGCAGTCATAGAGACACTCAGCCTGTTATAGTGGCAGACGCAGCAAGACAGGCGCTCTGCATGACAGTGTGATTTACTGGTAAAATTCTAAGAGTATACTTCCTAGAAACCAATACACAGGGTGTACATAAAGTCCGGGAACACTTTCAATTATTTATCGCACAAGAACTAAACACTGTACAGATCTCATACGTATTGCATTTTGAAGAGAAACCCTGAAAGTTGTATTTACAAACATTCGATATGCGAACCGTGAGTGACCTGGCAGGCGTCAATACGGTAATCGACTTCTTGCCATACCCGTTCCAGCATGGCATCGTCGACTGAGGCAGTCGCTTCCCGTATTCTCTCCCGGTTCTCTGCTACATCACGTGGTAGAGGCGGTACATACACCAGATCTTTAATGTGTCCCCACAGAAAAAGGTCAGACGGAGTGAGATCTGGTGATCGGGGAGGCCATTTCATGAAACAGCTGTCCCCTTCTGTAGCACGGCCGATCGATCGATGCGGCAGTTCCGCGTTCAGGTACCCACGAACTTCACGATGAAAATGGGGTGGAGCCCCATCCTGCTGAAAGATGAACAGAGGGCCCGATTGCATTAGAGGCATCCTTTCAACAGTTGTAGCTCACTTGTTTTTGTCGAACTCCAACACACAGAAAGCTCGCTCCGCATCTCAACTCGCCATGTTTGCGACTAGCGCTAGCTATCGGCAAATTACCAAACTACGCTGTGACGGTAGGCATGAAAAAAAGAAAAGGGGGAAAGTGACACTCGTACGCAAGTACCCTACGCCAAACAGCGTGAATTGCGGAGTATGCATGTAGATGTAGATCTAATGAACTTATCGTCTCTCTCACGTCCCCAGCGGGATCTTTGAGTGCTTCGTAATTTTCTACCGATTATATTTCTTTTCCTTCGAACCCTGGAGCACGTATGATATCTGATTTCTGTCAAACACTGTCTCTTAGAACCATTCCATCGCGCGCGGAGCTCGTATCAACTACAACAAAACGGAGAGGACGCGAACTTCCATTTATGGTTCAGAGAAAAGAGGACAACCAGCGCAACACGAACGAACAATAGCGAATGCGAACCGAATACGAGTGAATACCGCTTGTTCACTCGCGTCTAGCCTCTACACCAGAAGAAATTCTCATTCGCTGTTGCCCGTTCGCTTCGGTGCACAGGCAACTTTCAATAACTCCATGACATCTCTTTAAGTTACTCCAGTCGCATCTGCACGGTCAGTATGGGATCGACACGCAGAAGGCTGTGGTATATATTTGTATTTTACTCTTAAATTTGGTTCTAAAAATTTTATAACTATTGTAAGTGAGTAGCCTTTACGCGCGGCCGGCCGGAATGGCCGAGCGGTTCTAGGCGCTACAGTCTGGAACCGCGCGACCGCTACGGTCGCAGGTTTGAATCCTGCCTCGGGCTTGGATGTGTGTGATGTCCTTAGGTTAGTTAGGCTTAAGTAGTTCTAAGTTCTAGGGGACTGATGACCATAGCAGTTAAGTCCCATAGTGCTCAGAGCCATTTGAACCTTTACGCGCGCGTGTGTGTGTTATCGTAAATACAAACCTGGGAATGCGAACTGACAACTTAAACGTACTACTGAGCCCAAACCGGAACCCCTTACATGGAACTGAAAAGAATCCTGTGAGTGTCAAAACCAATACCATTCATAAGCAAATATACAAGCTAACCAATAATTTCACGCTCGGTAGACTTGGTAAGTGCGAGCTGTTTGAAAAAAAGTAACTGTATATTAAAAAAAACAGGCTGTAATATTGACCTGTATAAGAATGTAACCTGAAACATACGAAAATTTCTGCACTGACAAATGGCCTTGGTAAAATGAAGAAACTGACACAACCTACATTGTGCAAAGGAAACGAAACAATCACGTACTATAAATCTCACCTGCAAAGTGAAGTAGTGGCAGAAATAGCAACACCGCAAGACTCAGTATCACTTAAAAAAATACCGCTAAAAACTAACTACAGTTGGTCCAGGGAAATGGGGTTCATAATCTTGACACAGAATACTAATGAAACACATGGCTCAACCTTTAAGTACTGAAATTTCACTTAGGAAGGACCTTACTAAAGAAAACAATTATAGACTCTAATATGAAAATTGATTTAATCTAATACGTAACTTCCATGGCACAGTAAGTTAACTCAGAAGATCAATCTACAGAATAATTATCAAAAAGTCGAGTGTGACGAGGGTGAAGTGGACCAACAATACAAGTCTATAAACATTTTATCTTATCAAATAATACCTTGTTCTTCATTTCGAAACCTTTTTTATGTCCGTATTCTATTCAACCATTGTTCTGAGTCATCATTCCTCCTCGTAATAAATATCCATCTCATGTAGTACACTGTACACTCCACGAATCCCGTCTGCTGCACACCACAGCTTTCCACTACTGGCCATCAAAGATTCTACAATTCCACAGTGCAATTCCGCAGACACAGTTACTCTTGCCTGACTGTTTCTCTGACCACAGTTCTTTAAATACATCATTTTCCTTTAGAAATATTAACACATCCAATAACATCATCAAAAATGGCTATTTTACACTATGCTTTCGCGAAGTAGTTAACGTTTGCCTTCAAGCGTTCGCCAGAACAAGGTTTTTATTTGTGTTGCGCCCTTCCGTAGGTCAAACAAATCTGCGACCATTCGTGCAGCCAGTACTTGAACACGTTCAGCATCCCATATTGGTGTGGCTCCCACACACCTGAGGAATATTATAGGAACGGTGACACGACTGTAGTCTCCTTTGCAAATTGATAACATTTTCCCACCATCCTACGACTGGATCGATGTCTGCCACATGCTTCATTTGCTACTGATCCTATGTAATCATTTTCATAACATCACACATAGTTTTACCCCGTTTTTCTATGAGCTGCGTGACTGCAGTTGTGACTCGTTGGTATTTTAGTCATAGGATACCACTTCCTTTTCATTTTTGTAGAGTGCAGAATTTTGTATTCCTGAAGCAAGTTGCACATCTTTATACTACTTTGAAATCAATGAAGTACATGAATTGTATTCACATTTTCGAATATGGGGAACCATCAGATTTACAATGGAATGACGACAATGAAAATTTGTGCCACACCAGAACTCGAACCCTTATTACAATCTCATCGCAAGCGGTCGCCTTACCACTAGGATGTACAAGCAGGAATCACGGCCTGGGGCCTTATTCTGTATCTTTTGTACTGATCGGTGCAGTAGGTTAGCTTCGGTAGTGACGTTATTTCCGGTTCTTTATCCGAAGTTCCCATTCAGTAAGCTCCCCCCATGAACCATGGACCTTGCTGTTGGTGGGGAGGCTTGCGTGCCTCAGCGATACAGATAGCCGTACCGTAGGTGCAACCAAAACGGAGGGGTATCTGTTGTGAGGCCAGACAAACGTGTGGTTCCTGAAGAGGGGCAGCAGCCTTTTCAGTAGTTACAAGGGCAACAGTCTGGATGATTGACTGATCTGGCCTTGTAACAATAACCAAAACGGCCTTGCTGTGCTGGTACTGCGAACGGCTGAAAGCAAGGGGAAACTACGGCCGTAATTTTTCCCGAGGGCATGCAGCTTTACTGTATGATTAAATGATGATGGCGTCCTCTTGGGTAAAATATTCCGGAGGTAAAATAGTCCCCCATTCGGATCTCCGGGCGGGGACTACTCAAGAGGACGTCGTTATCAGGAGAAAGAAAACTGGCGTTCTACGAATCGGAGCGTGGAATGTCAGATCACTTAATCGGGCAGGTAGGTTAGAAAATTTAAAAATGGAAATAGATAGGTTAAAGTTAGATTTAGTGGGAATTAGTGAAGTTCGGTAGTAGGAGGAACAAGACTTCTGGTCAGGTGACTACAGGGTTATAAACACAAAATCAAATAGGGGTAATGCAGGAGAAGGTTTAATAATGAATAGGAAAATAGGAATGCGGGTAAGCTACTACAAACAGCATAGTGAACGCATTATTGTTGCCAAGATCGATACGAAGCCGACACCTACTACAGTAGTACAAGTTTATATGCCAACTAGCTCTGCAGATGACTAAGAAATTGAAGAAATGTATGATGAAATAAAAGAAATTATTCGGATAGTGACGGGTGACGAAAATTTAATAGTCATGGGTGACTGGAATTCGGTAGTAGGAAAAGGGAGAGAAGGAAACGTAGTGGGTGAATATGGATTGGGGCTAAGAAATGAAAGAGGAAGCCGCCTGGTAGAATTTTGCACAGAGCACAACTTAATCATAGCTAACACTTGGTTTAAGAATCATGAAAGAAGTTTGTATACATGGAAGAACCCTGGAGATACTGACAGGTTTCAGATAGATCACATAATGGTAAGACAGAGATTTAGGAACCAGGTTTTAAATTGTAAGACGTTTCCAGGGGCAGAAGTGGACTCTGACCACGATCTATTGGTTATGACCTGTAGATTAAAACTGAAGAAACTGCAAAAAGGTGGGAACTTAAAGAGATGGGACCTGGATAAACTGAAAGAACCAGAGGTTGTACAGAGTTTCAGGGAGAGCATAAGGGAACAATTGACAGGAATGGGGGAAAGAAATACAGTAGAAGAAGAATGGGTAGCTTTGAGGGATGAAGTAGTGAAGGCAGCAGAGGATCAAGTAGGTAAAAAGTCAAGGGCTGGTAGAAATCCTTGGGTAACAGAAGAAATTTTGAATTTAATTGATGAAAGGAGAAAATATAAAAATGCAGTAAATGAAGCAGTCAAAAAGGAATACAAACATCTCAAAAATGAGATCGACAGGAAGTGCAAAATGGCTAAGCAGCGATGGCTAGAGGACAAATGTAAGGACGTAGAGGCTTATCTCACTATGGGTAAGATAGATACTGCCTACAGGAAAATTAAAGAGACCTTTGGAGATAAGAGAACCACTTGTATGAACATCAAGAGCTCAGATGGAAACCCAGTTCTAAGCAAAGAAGGGAAAGCAGAAAGGTGGAAGGAGTATATAGACGGTCTATACAAGGGCGGTGTATTTGAGGACAATATTATGGAAATGGAAGAGGATGTAGATGAAGATGAAATGGGAGATACGATACTGCGTGAAGAGTTTGACAGAGCACTGAAAGACCTGAGTCGAAACAAGGCCCCCAGAGTAGACAACAGTCCTGACAAAACTCTACCATCTGGCGAGCAAGATTTATGAAACAGGCGAAATACCCTCAGACTTCAAGAAGAATATAATAATTCCAATCCCAAAGAAAGCAGGTGTTGACAGATGTGAAAATTACCGAACAATCAGTTTAATAAGCCACAGCTGCAAAATACTAACACTAATATTTACAGACGAATGGAAAAACTAGTAGAAGCCGATCTCGGGAAAGATCAGTTTGGATTCCGTAGAAATACTGGAACACGTGAGGCAATACTGACCTTACGACTTAACTTAGAAGAAAGATTAAGGAAAAGCAAACCTACGTTTCTAGCATTTGTAGACTTAGAGAAAGCTTTTGACAATGTTGACTGGAATACTCTCTTTCAAATTCTAAAGGTGGCAGGGGTAAAATACAGGGAGCGAAAGGCTATCTACAATTTGTACAGAAACCAGATGGCAGTTATAAGAGTCGAGGGACATGAAAGGGAAGCAGTTGTTGGGAAGGGAGTAAGACAGGGTTGTAGCCTCAATCTGTATATTGAGCAAGCTGTAAAGGAAACAAAAGAAAAATTCGGAGTAGGTATTAAAATCCATGGAGAACAAATAAAAACTTTGAGGTTCGCCGATGACATTGTAATTCTGTCAGAGACAGCAAAGGACTTGGAAGAGCAGTTGATTGGTATGGATAGCGTCTTGAAAGGAGGATATAAGATGAACATCAACAAAAGCAAAACGAGGATAGTGGAATGTAGTCGAATTAAGTCGGGTGATGCTGAGGGAATTAGATTAGGAAATGAGACACTTAAAGTAGTAAAGGAGTTTTGCTATTTGGGGAGAAAAATAACTGATGATGGTCGAAGTAGAGAAGATATAAAATGTAGACTGGCAATAGCAAGGAAAGCGTTTCTGAAGAAGAGAAATTTGTTAACATCGAGTATAGATTTAAGTGTCAGGAAGTTGTTTCTGAAAGTATTTGTATGGAGTGTAGCCATGTATGGAAGTGAAACATGAACGATAAATAGTTGGGGCAAGAAGAGAATAGAAGCTTTCGAAATGTGGTGCCACAGAAGAATGCTGAAGATTAAATGGGTAGATCACATAACTAATGAGGAAGTATTGAATAGGATTGGGGAGAAGAGAAGTTTGTGGCACAACTTGACCAGAAGAAGGGACCGGTTGGTAGGACATGTTCTGAGGAATCAAGGGATCACCAATTTAGTATTTGAGGGCAGCGTGGAGGGTAAAAATCTTAAGAGGGAGACCAAGAGATGAATACACTAAGCAGATTCAGAAGGATGTAGGTTGCAGTAGGTACTGGGAGATGAAGAAGCTTGCACAGTATAGAGTAGCATGGAGAGCTGCATCAAACCAGTCTCAGGACTGAAGACCACAACAACAACAACAACAACAACAACAAGCTTCTTAGGCCTGTTACCGATCGGTCCTCCTGCCGATTTTTCGGCAACTGTACCGAGAGGTTTTGGATTTCGGTATGGCCCTCTCGTTCGGTTCAGTGTGGCTTATTTACTCCTAGAATTTGTTGTTTTAAACATAATGGGATGTTTTAGCTTCGGATTTAGTGAAAGTGTTAGTGAAGAATCGCCACAATGCGTCCGGGTGGAAAGTGAGTTAATAACAGACTATTTTTCTTTATTAGAAATATGATTTGTATTATTGTTGCTATGAATGTTTTGTTCAATATTCTCAAAATACCTGTTATTTTTGTAATTAAGAGTTTAAAAAATCATTAAATTTCGAAAGGTCAGCTCTGCTTACGTATATCACATGAGTGTTAGCTGAAATTACTAGTGACTTCGCGTACTTTTTTTCGCAAATGGTTTACTTATTAACTATCGAAACGTGTGTAAAGCTTTTAAGTAACAATGCAAAGGAATTTTGTGTAGCGTGATAAAGGAAACCTTCCAAAATTTCATGCATTTACGGCTTACTCCCCCATCATTCGGCAACAAGGTCAGCCTGTGTCTCTCTTGAGGAGAATTATGTGGAATAAAAGGACTGAAGGCATGCGAATTATAATAGCCTATCATACCGCTGGGTAAGAGAGCATATTTTTCCCTCTTCGCGTTTGTAACACATTCTGAGACTTTGTTAATCGTCGAATTTCAGCATTTTTCTGAAATATTCGTTGCTATTTACACATAAGAGCTCGCTTTCTCAGTAACGAGTATCTTCGATTTGATGACTTCCATATGTTCAAGAAATGACAGATGAAATTGCTATGCGTGAAACAACTGACAGTCACATTTATACTTTTTTGTCACAAATAATTCACTTTTTTTCTGAATACGTAGCGATTACCGGGAGTGTGGTCAGACAGGAATCTAAGAGCACAACTTAAATTACAACGAATTAAACTACCAGCAACCGTCTTTATATTCTAGATTGTTACAAGTATTTATCTGTGATCGAATCCTTAACAACAGTAGGCAGAGATGAAAGATGCCCGCCACCATATTTTCAGACTACATCACCATATATGAAACATTTTGATTTATAAGATGCGTGTCCGCCCCCGATAGCTGAGTGGCTGCCGGGAATTCTAAGGGCCCGGGTTCCATTCCCGGCTGGGTCGGAGATTTTCTGCGCTCAGGAACTGGGTGTTGTGTTGTCATAATCATCATCATTTTCATCCCGATCGACGAGCAAGTCACCGAGGTGGCGTCAAATCGAAAGACTTGCACCCGGCGTATGGTATACCCGGCGGGAGGCCCTAGTCACATGACATTTATTTTTATTATCAGATTCGTGGTATAAACTACAACGAAATTCTATAGCTGCACTCGCCACACGCTCTTGAAAATGAATTCTTTTTTTTTTTTTTTTTTGATTTTGTTGTTATGAACCAAATCGTTGATGTATCATGTAGGGAAGTAGGCAATTTCGTGATTTGGATCTCTAGGAGCAAGTTACAACGACATTCTATGCATCTTCTTATTCTTTGACTCTCTCTTAAACAATTTTTAGGGTTCGTGGAGATGTGTTCCGTCAGTGCAACTAATTAAAGGCAGTTTGTTTATTGGCATACGCGTTTCTCTTCTTTTATTTTTGTAGCATCTTCACGAACAGAAGAAGCGAAACGCATATGGTGATATTCACGAATAAAAGAAGTGAAAAGCGTACGACAATAAACAAGCTGCCTTCAGTTAGCTGTATAGACGGAATGTACCTCCATGAATTTTGAAGCAACTAAGGAACAACGGAAAACAGAAAAAAATGACGAATTTTTCAGGTGTTTCTATAGATGTATTTGTACAATGTGGTACTACACTCCATTCCTAACTCATATTCCTAAACGTAAAATCCAAAACAAGGCGTCGATGCGAATGAGAATAAAATGACATAATGTGACATTTATGACAGTTTCCAGAACACAGTCAACATTCTATCGTTATCATGCATTCGTGGAAGCACGTTATCAACGAAATTTGAAAAATATTAAGTACTCTAACCACACTTCTCGGTACTGTGAAGAATAGCGTGCCCTTGTCGGCTGCTAGCCATCAAGTTCGTGCCGCTGTGGCGCTGCAGTGCGTATGCACGAATCTGAGGCAGACTGCTTTTGATTGGTTGGCACGAGGAGAACTGCCAACAACGTTTGGGTTCCCTAGGACCGTTCGGCATCGCTTCCGAATTGCTTACAGAGTAATGTTCTTCGAAAACAACACCGCTCTGTACCGAACCGATCGGCAAAATGGCGGGAAGATACAGAATAGGGCCTCAAGCCCAAACTTCCATAAGTCGTTAACCACATATCAACAACCTTCACTATTACACTCATTATGTATATTTCTGTGCAGGGAGGCATTTTTATTGAAAATCGTGTGTCACTGTTGGCAGATAAATACGAGTCTGCAGTGCTTGTATAGTATACACATCCGAAGGAACTTTGCGCCGTACTTCTAAAAAATACAGGTACTGCAATATGGTACTTTAAAATCTTATCAAGATCTGACTGAAAATTTGTGCAGAGTTCTTGATATGGTACTTCATTACAAATGTTTCATTAAAAAAACTCAGTATATTATCTGGAATGTCTGCCTCACCATAATTATAAAACATTAACAGCAAGGGCTCCAACACACTTCCTTGAGGCGCTCCTAACATTTCTTCTACATCTGTCGACGACTCTCTTCCAAAATAACATACTGTGTCCTCCTCACCGAGACAATCATACTCTAGCTACAAATTTTCTCTGATGCCCAATACAATCTTACTTTCGGTCTGGTACTGAGGCAAATACTTTATGAAACTCAAGAAGTATTTCATATGACTGACTACTTAGATCTATGGCTTTCTGGAAGTCATGTCAGAATAGCATCAGTTGGGATTTGCATGACATGTATTCGGACTCCATGCTGGTTGGCATGGCGGAAGTAATTCTATACATGATGCTTCTTTAGTTCTACAAACGTTTTTATTAACTGTGCGGATTTCTAGGTATGTTGACATCCTCCTGGTTCTGCATGTACAGTCTACGGTAGGAAGGGTATAGATATTGTTTAATCAAGCCCATAATGAGCAGTTTTAGACATCATTGCTACTCTCTGCCAGGCTCTTACGTGTGAATTTCTGGGTAGTCATGTAGATGTAGATGTAAAAATGAGAGATAATGGATATAACGTCAGTTAACTGGCAGGATAAACCTCACTAAAATGGACAGAATAAGGATTGAGTCGGTGAGAGAAGTAGTGAAAGAGAAGCTCGTGCAAGAGGCCATAGAATAGACGATGTTAAGATGGTGTCGGCATGTTAAAACAGTGTGAGATGGCGGGACCTGAGACAGATACATTAAATGACAATAAGATGTAGAAGACCTAGAGAAAGACCTAGAGATACAGATCGTTGGAGTGAAGTAATGTTTGACGAAGAGAGACTAGGACACAGCAGAGAGAGAAATTAGGTAGGAAGACAGCAAGATGTTCCAAACGGAAGATGATGATTACGATGGTGTTAAATGGACCAAATTACAATGTGGAGGAAGCAAACAATGGGGTCAGGTATCGAGAGTGAGTCGCAAAACGGTGCAGCATTCTGCTAAAGACAAGAGGGTTGATGGTGTCCAGACCATTTATAAACTGCACTGCACTGCACGATTTTGAAACGTCACAGTCCAGCTCTGTTCTTGAAAGATCCAAGCGCCAATTCTGCGCTAATCAGCGTCCACTATTATCGATTTCAGAACGACCGTAAAAAAGCTAGACTGAACACTGGCCAGAACAACTTGTGCAAGAGCGATAATTTAGATGAAACGTCTTTTGGGCCATTCATATATGACTATCAGTTCTAAACATTTAAACCAGCTTTCATCTGCGGACTTGCGTTGCTGAAACACTGGCAGAAAAAATCAACAAGCAACGCCCATGAACAAGCACACTATTTGTTTAGTCACCGCTCATCACAAGCTCTCCATCCGTATAACTATTCCTAGCTAATGTCGACATTAATCTCACTAATATTCAACGTAAAAGGTGCTCCTCTCGAATTATCATTGGTTTGACAAGGCTCCAGTATTCACTGACTTCTTGAATAACACGCAGCGTTGTCAGTGAAGCTCATTTATTAGCTGTTTTCCATGGGACAGCCACTAAGTCAAGTGAATGTAGGCCCCAGTACTCACGTAATTTGACGTACTCGCGGGAAACTAGTTAGAGTATTTCATAACCTGAGGCACCCAGCTTGCGATGTCTTCTGATTAGGAAGCAGAGAGGCTGGAGTTTAGGGGCTGGTAGTACGAAGAAATAACTGTCGCAAGAAGAGTTGCGTTAGCCTGAAGGACTGGCTCTCTACTGCTGTTTGACCGTCTATACAGACGTCTTGGAGCAGCACCGCCCGTGGAATGTATACTAACTGTGTAAGTGGGCTACTTCTGTGTTCAAATGGTTCAAATGGCTCTGAGCACTATGGGACTTAACTTCTGAGGTCATCAGTCCCCTAGAACTTAGAACTACTTAAACCTAACTAACCTAAGGACATCACACACATCCATGCCCGAGGCAGGATTCGAACCTGCGACCGTAGCGGTCGTGCGGTTCCAGACTGAAGCGCCTTTAACCGCTCGGCCACTCCGGCCGGCACTTCTGTGTTCGCAGCGCTGTGTAGCGCTTTGCATTTGACTGCGCTTTCTTTGTAAGAGACTCCGTGGCTCGTTGGACTTGTTGTTGGAAGTTAATCGCCAGTGGTGTTGGGCAGTTGGAAGTTAGTCGCCATCAGTGAAGGAAGTACTGTTGGGCAGTTGGTGAACAGCCAGCAGTGATGGAAGTTAAATGTGAGACGTTAGCATTGATGGAGGGTAGAGGTCTGAAGTGTTAGCGTAGGCTAACGATCTGTACATGTTCGACTTAGAGATTGAATATTATTCATGGTTATATATCTTTGTACTGGATGTCAATGACGATTTATATTCGTGTTTGATCTGGATGTCTCATTATTAAGGTAAGAAAATATATTATTTGGAAAAACTTTGAACATAGCTGCTAAGGTTCAGTGACCGTGTCAGAATTATATTAAAACAAATAAGCCCTCGGTCACAAATTTAAAAAAAAATGTGACTTGTAAGTACTGCATCTCTTTCCAGTCAGTAGAAACTTTAATTTTATTAATGTATTATATACCTAATATGTTTTAGAACAGTTACTTTAATTCTGAAGACGACGCTCATTGTAGCGTCGAAACCTGGTCAATTTTGATTTAATATTTGTGACCGAGGGCTTATTTGTTTTAATATACATCATTTGGTTTGCAACAAAATCTTTCCTTTGCTAACCACATGCCTATTAGTAGTTAGTGGCTTTAGTAGTTAGAAACTTTTATTTAGCTGGCAGTATTGACCCTCGCTGTATTGCAGTAGTTGGCGTAATGAAGATTTTTGTGAGGTAACTGCTTAATGAAATGTATAGGTTATTGTTAAGATTTCATTTTAGTCAGGGCCATTCTTTTGAATTATTCATTTGAAGTCAGATCGTAATTTTTTTTGAGCAGTCACATTGCGTTGCGGTAGAATGTTGTGGGTCAGTGTTGAGATTGTAAAAAAAGGAAACGGAAAGTAGGCTGAGTACATTGTTTTACTCAGCTGGTTCAGAATCAAATAACGTAGAAGTTTTATCTTCTCAGTCATTATGCAATTTAATTACAGACACACACATTTAAATAAAGAAGTTTCAACTGGATTGCGATGCTCGCCATCATTCTTCGCTGCATACGATAAACAAAAGCTACCCCTCCATTGTTCGCAATGTCGCTCTTTCACGCTTTTGTTTCGGTTAAATTTTCGGTTCTTATCGTTTCGGGAGTGAATTCGAAGCCAACGCGTTTTTTTTTTTTTTCACCTTACGCAACACGCATTTTCCCACAGTTGGTCCTCATATCAACTTGAGTTTGACTGTACCAATCTTAAAAGCAAGGTTCTCTCCCCATTCTCGCATGAGAATTATTGTTCGAAATTTACTCATGTTCAGGCATATTAGCCAGTTACTCTGGTTGTCTAGAGTGTAACGTATTTTCCCATGCCCCCCCCCCTTTCTCCAACCCCATCCCTTCCCAATCTCTTCAGCGCTTAGTAATTATTTATCTAGAGAACAAATGTTTGAACTGAAGTTTGTTAGTTGTCTTGTTCCTCTCGTTTTCAGCTTCCTACCCACATGCTCCAGGACACTGAACATTAATTAGCATTGGCGAATCACTAGGTCGTATTATTGATGGAATGCGTTAGCATTACCTGCTGCGCATATTGGACAGTTTGCTTGCTTTCTGAGTACCAATAAATTTGATGACGAGCGATAATAACAATGAAAATAATCATGCACCGTCCTTTTATCATTGAAATGCAAAATGAATGTCCGACTGCCAGCGAACTTTGCTGTGGTAGATACGGTACGCTCACAATAAACAGATTACTAATACACTCAGTGAAAAATACTACTTGGAAGCTATGACTAAATAATGTTACGTGCCTGATGGTGAGCCTCCAAAACTCGAACACATACTCCAGCTTAGCGCGTAATTTGCAACTGAAGGTGGATTATTTCGGACCATATCGCACATATTTTTGCTGTATTTTTTGAGATTAAAGTAGAATACGTTACTGTCCGACCAGCGCTCATAAATGCAGACAGCAGAGTGGCGTCCTAGGTCAAAGTGATACACGCGCCACGTTTGGCCAGCCGGTCTGCCGCAGAGGGTGGACGGCGCACTTGTTGCTGGGATGTCCGACCTCGCTCACGAGTCCCACTGTTGGGCCACCGAACGTTGACGTCACAGGGCAGAACACGCTGCCAGCCCCTTGCGGACACTCGGCTGCGGTCATTGGGAGCGCGGCTTCTCTGCGGAACGGGCGGCTCCAGTGTAGACGCTGCTCTAGTACTGTATACGGAATAGTGTTTCGCTCCTAAGAGTCATCAGGAGTTTCACCTCCGGTGTTTTGCTATTATTTGCAATTTAGTTTTTCCAGTTATAGAAAGAGTCGGTCCAAACAAATAGTGCTAATCACATGTCTCATGAGACGACCATTGTTAACAGAAAGCGTCGGTTTGTTTCCCGTTACAAAGAAAATGATTTTTAAAGCGGAGTTTTAGGTTTCCACTTGATCGAGTGGTCCCAGATTTGTGCGAATAGTGTTAGTAGCAACTAAGTAATAAATTCAAACGTCTTGCATGATGCGGTAGTTTCTCACGCATTCGGTGTTTATGACGTCGTATCTTCTAAGTTAAGTGTCGTATAACGATGTAACTTTTCTGGTACATTCAGTAGTATATTTGAATACTGTCTGCAAAATGTGTCATAATATAGTAGGTAGTAAAGAAATAATAAATTAATACGTCGTAAGCCGGCCGGAGTGGCCGCGCTGTTCTAGGCGCTTCAGTCTGGAACCGTGCGACCGCTGCGGTCGCAGGTTCGAATCCTGGATCGGGCATGGATGTGTGTGATGTCCTTAGGTTAGCTAGGTTTAAGTAGTTGTAAGTTCCAGGGGACTGATGACCTCAGCTGTTAAGTCCCACGGTTCTCAGAGTCATTTGAACCAATACGTCGTGCTTCATGCGGCAGTTTTACTGCATGAATAGCGAAAATGTATTAAGTAACAAACTTTTTTCCTTTCATTATTCTGTGGGGGTCATCGGTGTGAAAAGTTTCATATAAGTTGGAAATTGTGTGTAAAGTTTGTTGTAAGTCTTTGAGAGCTCCCATTCTCAAATACTGGATAACTGAAGTATGAGTACTGTAGCATCATGGGCTAAGCTTCTGTTTCACTCCGACCCCCACCCCTTTCATAGATGGATGGTTCTTACCAGAATAAGTATTCTTTCCAGACAGTAAATGATATGTGTACCATGGTTGGTTGACATTGGTTTAGGAGGAGATGTGGAATGTACCAGGTGGTTGTAATTAAACTTCCCCATTTGACACGTTATAACATGGAAACTAAGTAACGTACGAGTACCAAACTTGGTAGCTTTAATGTCTTCCCCATTTGACACGTCATTACACGGAAACTAATTAACCTACGAGTACCAAACTTGGTAGCTTTAATGTCTAGATTACGGGGCGCGTGATTTCCTTGCGTCACAGCGCCACCGTCCAGTTCCAACTACGGCCACCAGTTGCCGCGACCAGCCAACGTGATTCATGGTCTCACACATCTGACCTGTCGCAGTGCACTTGTTGACGTGTCAACATGAGCTTGGACAAGAGGAGCAGGGCACTATTGGTGAAGCTCTATTATCAAAACAACAGTAATGCTGCAGCTGCGATTTGAGAATATCACGCCTGAAAGGATCGCGGAAGGGTCCTCTTTCTCCATCTGCTGTGCGAATTGACTCGACCACTGGGCGTCGCTCCGGTAAGAGGCCGACGACCGGTTGCACCACAGGTAGTTCATGAAATCCTGTTGCTATGGCAGACAACGCTGTGCGCAATTCCCAATTGTCACTCAGTGTACGTGCTGTGTTACGACAGTTGAACATCCCGAGGTCCATTGCAAGGAAGGCGCGTCCAATCATTCTCAAATGTTATCCGTACAAGATCCATACCATCCAGCAGCTTGAACCTCAGGACGCACAGCGACGTGTTGACTTCGCTCTCCACTTTCTCTCAAGGACTAACGTTGACGAGGTCTGGCTTTGGACCACCCAACGGACAAACAAAGCTCACTTTCCTCTGACGGGTGAGGTGAACATGCAGAATTGCGGAATGTGAGGATCTTCACCTCCAGTCACTGTGCATGAAGTTCGTCGGTATGGTGAACGTGTCACCGTATGGTGTGGCTTCACGGTTACGTTCATCATTGACCCATTCTTTTTCGAACAGGTTGGTGCTCAAGGACCAAAGACGTGCAGTGTGACTGGCGTTACTGCGAAAGCTTCGCCAGCATGTCATACCTGCCCTACAGGAGAGAGACGCATTGAAACCAACAGTTTTCATACTAGATGGAACCCCACCGCACATCACTGGTGAAGTTCTTCGAAACACATTTGGAAACGATCGAATTATCAGCTCATCGTTTCCTAATGTTTGGCCAGCACGATCACCTGATCTCACTCCCTGTGATTTCTGGTTGTGGGGCTACCTGAAGGACAATGTTTACCAGGGTAACATTCACACATGTCCTGATCTGAAGCGGAGCATATCAAGAGAGGTAGCTAACATACCTACGGACAGCTTCGTTTTGCTGTGCAACCCTGCGTTTTCAGACTCTTCTGGACACTGATGGGCGCCATATTTAGCCCTTTTTGTAGCAGTAAGGTTACCGGTATGTAATGTTATCGTGTACCGTAGCAGCACATTAAAAGAGTTTCAGTTTAATAGATTCTGCATTATTTGTGTTCCCCATGTCCTTGGCATTAATGCTACTAACTTTGGTCGTCGTACGGCAATTAGTTTCCGTGTTAGAACGTGTTAAATAGGGAAAATTTAATTATAACCATCCGGTACATATATACATGCGCACGTACGTCTATTTTTATAATTTTTATGGATACTTGTTACTATCGTTAAAATGTATGCAATGTCCAAAAACAAAATGCTGGACAAAGAGATGTGCGTCTTTAAAAGCCAGGACACAAGAGTAGTCTCTACAGAAAGCGGCAAGACCGCTTACAGGCAGCAAGATAAACGGTGTAATATTTAAAAATCTCCTTAATGTCATGGTTTTATCTTCCACAGAATTTTTCAAGCATTTATGGAGGTCGACGTAGTGTAAGTGAGATATGTCAACTGGGGTGATACATTGCAGCCACTGTGTGTGTGTGTGTGTGTGTGTTTGTGTGTGTGTTTATCTCGTCGCTTTTCGGCTGAAACGTCAGTAATAATGTACACAGCGGACGGAGTGCGTTGAATGACGGACTGCGAGATCCACGCAACGAGATTCGCAAACGGGTCAGCTTGCAACAGAAACCGAGAGCGACGCAATCCACTTCCGGCATGTACCCTTGCACTGACATGTCGCATCCTGGGCGCTGACAATCCCCATCCAATTTTCGTTACCGCAATGGCCGTAAGAAAGTGTAAAAGAAACTCGTGGAAGGATTTCTGCCATTCAGTCGTATGCTCGCCAGTCAAGGTTTAAATCACGCCCATTTCTGCCGCCCCCTCCGCCCCCCTCCCACTTACACACACAGAGGACAAGGGGCATGTTGGCGCGGTGGAGATGGTATAGGTAAGAGGAGGCGGTTACGTGGTCTTCCATCACCGACGTAAGCCATAGCAGATGCGACGGCCCAAAACTGAGGATTTCGGGTCACGAGACACATCTAACAGCCTGTAGAGGGAATAATTAAAGACTTTGCGGCATTTATTACATTTGCACCGGTAGCTGTAATTATCTACGGCCAGAAGAGGTCTCTTGGGTAGCGTATTTTGTATGTGGCCACGAAAAAATTCAGACAACAACATTAAGTAAGTGAAAATCACCACTGTCATGTAACTAACACGATGTAATCAGCGCACAGCAGAAAGGTGTGTGGAGGCATGAATGTTATATGTTGCATATAGAATTGGCGTAATGATGGAAGCACATCAAGATGTAACTATTACGTTTACAACTACTGTAAATATTGTTTACCAGTTATGGGAGTATCGTGTGTGCGTGAATGATTCAGTATGTATCGGAGGGTTGGGCTGTTTTTGGGGGAGGAGATCAGACAGCGAGGTCATCGGTCTCATCGGATTAGGGAAGGACGGGGAAGGAAGTCGGCCGTGCCCTTTCAAATGAACCATCTCGGTATTTGCCTGGAGCGATTTAGGGAAATCACGGAAAACGCAAATCAGGAAGGCCGAACGCGGGATTGAACCGTCGTCCTCCCGAATGCGAGTCCGGTGTGCTAACCACTACGCCACCTCGCTTGGTGTATCAGAGGTACAAAAGGAAGAAATCACGCATGATGTTAGTGTTCAGGTCTAGTTGCACCACACATCTTATGAAGCTTAGTACGCACTGTGATGCATTGTTGAAACCCATTGCCGCAGTTCTGTGTTGTGGACTCCTTATGGCAGTCGTCTTCGCCGTACCACTCAAAGAATCATGTCCACATCTATCTTTAATTCCAGAAACGTTTTGTATGTAAACGTTGCAGAGTTGCTCAAGCAGGTTTTCGGAAAACGTTTTAATTGAAGCATTAAAAGTAAAATACATCGTACTTTGAATTCGCATGTTTTTTCGCTATAGAAGAAAACTGTTGGTTAAAAATATTTTTGATTGTTTGAAATTGTAGACTCACATGACATTGTGAGGTGGTTATCTTTCTGTTATTGGTCATATTTATGCAAAGTTGAGTAACTAACGCACTACCTGTTATTCGAAGAATTTCCACTGAATTGAAAGTGCGAACTGCAATTGCTAAAGTAAGAGAACCAGAAACTGACAATCTGAAACTGTCGTTATATTTCGAAAAGCGTCCCTTAACAACCTGTAGAAGTATTTCGAAATCTTGTGCATCCATCGGCAAGAAATTTCTGAATCCCATTCAAGACGACCGTGCCAATGTCTTCTTGATCTCAGAAAGATGTAAATCTCTTTCTTGTCAGCAGATATTCGTTTACAAGTCTTCTACATAATTTCAAAGAGAATCGTGTTCGCCTATATGTTTGATTCAAGAAATGCTGAAAGGTGAGATATATGGTCCGCTCTTATAAAACTTCCTTTATATAAACGAAGATAAGCTACATACCATGCTGAATAAGAAATAAGGAACTGAAAACCGCAGTTTTTGGATTCTGATCTGATTTTCTCGTAACATGTGCGGCGACAGCTAGACGACGCCAAAGTATTTTCTAGCGCGTTTATTCTTTGAAATAACAGAGATGCATAGATGCATTCTCCATGGTTGTGAGAGTGGTAACTAGGACAGCTTCTGGAGTAGGGATTGAGGGATTTACGTAGTTCTGAGAGATACATATTCTGATTTTCTTCTCGCTAAATCGAGCGAATTAACTTTTGTGCCACTAGCGGTTTGTTTGAATAGAAAGACAGTGTAAACGGAAAATAATTAAGACGTGGAATCACCGGAGATCTGGACATGTAATGGAGATGGATTTAATACACAATTTCCTTCATAAATAAGGTTTGTGACTTTTTGTTCCGGAGTGAATGAACGAATGAGTTTTTTTCTGAACCATTTGATGATCACGTTGGTCCTGTAATTAGTGGGGAAGTTTCAGCTGTGTCGAAGAGAGCCTGCAATCACTGAGTCTGTGTTAAATCGTCCAAAAAGGCTTCGTACACATCTGGAATTCGCAATCTTTCGTAAAAGGAACAAATTGTCCACACGATTGATCCTCCCGACTGAATACAGTGTTTAACAGTAATAATAAATGTAAAGATCTCTTACAGCAAGCCAGCCGCTGATTACCAAGACAAAGGACTCCACCAAAGATCCTATTTGGCTGATTTCACGTAATGAAATATTATATTAAAAACTGTACATAGATAAAGGAGAGAAAGAGAGAGAGCGAATGAAAATAGAGATAATACTAATAATCCTCCATTAGTCTAACTTTTCGCCTGTCTTATCACGGATCAGCCAAGACACGGGAGGCCCTTACATTACTGTATAGATTTATGTGTGAAGGTGAAAGGGTCTTAAAGGCAACAGATACACGTCTATACAGAGAAGACATTACACAAAGTTAGAGGCTAGCTGCATTCATCATCTATTCATAGAGGAAGAGACGACAACTTATTATTATCATGTTAAAATGGCCAATCCGTGACAGGACACGTTTTTGGACATTGCTAAAATAATTTTGTTCTCTGTTTCATGTCAACTACGACGAGCGAACGTAACTGACGCTTGGAAAAGAGAGGAAAGACTCGCAGGTGATATAATTGGATCTACAAATAAACCCGAAAGACAGCACGCTGGGCGCAGAGAAAAGGCCAGATCTATATTTTTATTATTATAACTTGCTAGTATAGGTGAAGTATACGCTTTCTGTTTAGTGTTATTTGATAGTTGAACATTGATTAATTGTGTTCATGTTAGATGTGTGTTGATTACCTGTCCCAGTTGCATTTATCTGTATATGTACATTAAGAAGGTAGGCACAGAAGTACTTTTGTGTGAACGGAGATACATATAGTGACAGTAAAAGGGAGTTATATATAGTGACTGTAGAATATTTATATGGTTTTAACTAGGGAAATGTTTAGGATGAGTCAAGCAGAGCAAAGCAGCACGCAACAGCCTTCAGCTGTTAGCACTGATAATAATGACGTAGTAAGAAGTGTTGTAGGACCGATGGCTACAGATAGCGCAATAGAACGCCCTGTAGACACGGCTGGAGGTGTAACAGCAAGTACACAGCAGGGATTAGATCCATTGGTAATTATCATGAGACAGATGCAGATGATAATCGAGAGCATGAATACTTTGAAAACCGATATTAACGCGAAATTAGCCTCAGTTACTGAAGGGCAAAATGATTTGAATACGAAATTAGCCTCAGTTACTGAAGGGCAAAATGACTTGAATACGAAATTAGCCTCAGTTACTGAAGGGCAGGAAAATCTGAAAACCGATATTAAAGCACAATTAGTGACAGTCACTCAAACTCAAGAAGAAATTAAATTAGTCCAGACTGAGATTAAGCAGCAGTTACAAGACAGTTTTTCCGAATTAGAGCAGCGGATAGAGGCGAAGACCAAGGAACTCAAAGATCAGGCCGAAGAGACGGAACGAAAATTAACTGCACAAATAGAATTGGTGAAAGTACAATGTGAGGAATCTACTCACCGCGTACGTGTCGAAATGAAGGAGTATGTGGCTATTAAGATAGATACGTACGGGAACAAGTGGAAATGGTTCCGCAGTTAGTACAAAAGCAAGATGCCCTGTCATGTGCAATTGCGCAACTTCCTGAATTGGCACGTACACAGACTAACCTAAAGGAAAGCGTTGAACAACTGACAGAGCGTCAAGACGTTATAGATCACCGAATAACGTATTAACGGGTAAATTATCCGAAATCACATTAGAAAACAAAAGGCTAATGTGTGAAAACGTTGAGCAAAATGTTAAGGCAGTATTCCAGAGTTTATCTGGCAAACAGGAAGAAAATTTGTTTGCGAAAGGACTTGAGGAGGTGCGACAGCAGTTAGGTGCTGATTTGGAGCATTGGAAACAAACGATAGAAGAGTCGATTCGCGCTTCACAACAAAGCTCAGAACAAATGAATGCAGGGCAGCAGCAGAAGTTGGCAGCGACTATAGAGCCAGTTACTGCTCATTCGCACACAATACCGACTTGTGTAAGTAATTCAAACATTAAATTGCCACAAGCGGGCTGTTCGCGTGAATTCTTATCTAACGGAGATTACGGAAGCCTTTGCCATGCCGAAGAAAAATTGATAAAGCATAAGCAATTCCAGATTTTTAACCCTGACAAAAGGGGGGTCCATCCAATTGTTTTTATTCGAAGTTTCAGAGGAGTGCTACCCAGAAATTGGTCGGAGTGGCAGAAGATCAGTTTTGTTACAGGATATATACAAGGTTCGGGGGCAATCTGGGCCTCGGACATGACTTCTGTTTGCTCGACATATGACGATTTTGAGAAGGCGTTTTTAGCAAAGTTCTGGTCAGAAGGGTACAGGAGCGCCTAAGGCAGGAGGTGCTCTACCCAGAGCCTTTCTCCTTTTCGAAAGGAAGCCTTAGAAAGTATTTCGAAAAATATATAAATAAAACGAGATACTGGGACAGACCTATGCCTTTGCCAGACATAATAAACATACTTAAGGGAAGACTACCAACTAGCATCCGGAATCAATTGATTTACGGCAACGACAAAGACTTGGAGTCGTTCCTCACGACGTTAGACCATATAGATATTATCCAAGAGAACAAACAGAAAGCCCGTGATAACAGATTCCAATACAGGGCGATAGAACCTCCGCCAAACGGTAGGCAAGGTGGAAGTATGTGTTATGCCAATGGTGATCAATCGACACTTAGAAGGAATGAACAGAGATCGTTAAGTAATGGAGAAACCCGTCAAAATCTCAATAGTAATCCCGGCAATGGTCTTGCGAGGGGCTATTCAAGGAACAACAGGAACGGGAAAAGATACAATCCCGTGTGGGGGAACGAAAGAAATTTCAGACCCCAAGCGTGGAATAATAACGATAATAGGAAGTGGAATCAACCGGGAGGAATGAATTCAAATAGCCAACATCAGTGGGGACGGACATCTACGAATCAACCGGTAATTACCGAAGTGACGGATGCTGTCAACCAGCAGACGAATCAAAATCCAACAAACTTGTAAGGACCCACTCGTGCCCCGGAGGAGCGGTCAACAATTGGTTGAGGGGCAACAGGATATGTGTACCCATGTTAACGTATAATGATGGACGATTACTGGCAGATGAACTGACCGAGGACTTAGAACCACAAGATGAGGATAAGGAACAGGTGGCAGTAGCCGAAGTGCAAGTCATTATGGAGACCGTACCTATAGTGGCGGTTTTAGACACAGCTGCAACCACAAATGTTATTTCGGAGGCACTATTCAACAGGATCAGAAATATAAGAAGAGTACCAATTTTTCCAGTCCAAAATTGCAGAATAATAGGCACCGTTGGGGCTCGATCGGCTAATGTAAAGGTGCAGTCACTACTTGGTGTAGAAGTCGGAAATGTAGCAATATTAAGCACATTCCTTGTTGTGAAAAATTTGGTGGTAGATTGCATTATCGGAGTCGACAGCCTACGGCAATACGGATGCAGAATAGATTTTAAAACAGGAAAAATTTGGTTGAATGTTAATAAACAAGAAATTGAGTTGGAGTTGTTGAGAAAAAAAGCCTTACGAGAAAATATAATTGTGGGATCAGTCTGCAAGTAATCAGGACGGCCCAAAATTCTAAAGAGCACATAATTAATGAGTCAAAGAAGATTTCGGTCATTGCTAATTCTTTTGGAATGAATGTTGCATGTGAAATCTGGTATCCCTGTTCCTTCTACTCTTCCCATTGTGGGCCGCGTAGAAGACCGACTACAAATGTGGACGTCGGGGACATGCAAGATCCGGGGGAGTTTCAGCATCGCAAGATATTGTCCTGGGAACAAGATTGTAAAAAAAGAAACTCGAGTTATTTATTGTAAATTTTTTTTATTTTTTATTTTATTTTATTTTATTTATTTATTTATTTATTTTTTTTTGCTATAGGCACAAATCACTCTTCTCCAAATCGTTATATAAATCGATCCCTATCTTTCCTTTAGAGATCAATTTCAAAATTATTTTTTCTCTTCTGTAGGTTTTCCTATCTTCTATGTACCGTAGGCTGGGGGTCTAGGCTTAAGAGGTTTTCCAAGGTATCCCTGCTTAAGAAAGTTCCGGAACGGGTAGATCCTGATAACAGTCTCATGAAAGATCATCTTCCTTGGTTATGCACAGCAAACGTAACACCTTGATGCACGTAAAAGCAATACAGCCGCGGTACCTGTCTCTTCATTTCTTATGTTTCCAATGTTTATTTTCTTCGTCTGTCTTAAACATAATTAATCTCTTTCAGTCGGAAGACTGACACTCATCACTTCCGGGTTACCCACACTAGTAGATAGCTCGCGAAGTGTGTTCCGTAAATCAAAATTAGGCTCACAAACTTCGCTCGCTGCGAGGGGCATTGTAATGTACCCACAGAAAATACCCTCTACCACGCACCAATTAATCATTGTCAATCAAACCATCCACATTCATTCACTTTGGAAAAGTATCTGATCTGATTTTCTCGTAACATATGCGGCGACAGCTAGACGACGCCAAAGTATTTTCTAGCGCGTTTATTCTTTGAAATAACAGAGATGCATAGATGCATTCTCCATGGTTGTGAGAGTGGTAACTAGGACAGCTTCTGGAGTAGGGATTGAGGGATTTACGTAGTTCTGAGAGATACATATTCTGATTTTCTTCTCGCTAAATCGAGCGAATTAACTTCTGTGCCACTAGCGGTTTGTTTGAATAGAAAGACAGTGTAAACGGAAAATAATTAAGACGTGCAATCACCGGAGATCTGGACATGTAATGGAGATGGATTTAATACACAATTTCCTTCATAAATAAGGTTTGTGACTTTTTGTTCCGGAGTGAATGAACGAATGAGTTTTTTTCTGAACCATTTGATGATCACGTTGGTCCTGTAATTAGTGGGGAAGTTTCAGCTGTGTCGAAGAGAGCCTGCAATCACTGAGTCTGTGTTAAATCGTCCAAAAAGGTTTCGTACATTGATTCTCCCGACTGAATACAGTGTTTAACAGTAATAATAAATGTAAAGATCTCTTACAGCAAGCCAGCCGCTGATTACCAAGACGAAGGACTCCACCAAAGATCCTATTTGGCTGATTTCACGTAATGAAATATTATATTAAAAACTGTACATAGATAAAGGAGAGAAAGAGAGAGAGCGAATGAAAATAGAGATAATACTAATAATCCTCCATTAGTCAAACTTTTCGCCTGTCTTATCACGGATCAGCCAAGACACGGGAGGCCCTTACATTACTGTATAGATTTATGTGTGAAGGTGAAAGGGTCTTAAAGGCAACAGATACACGTCTATACAGACAAGACATTACACAAAGTTAGCGGCTAGCTGCATTCATCAACTTATTATATCTTGTTAAACTATGAAGAAGGCATACAGAAACTTGTGCCACTATATGGCAAGTGCCTACAAAATTTCGGAAGGTATGTAGAAAAGTAGTTTAACAGTTCTAGATTCTTTTACAATACGTTTCTGTACACGTGTATTTTATAAAACCAAATGGAATTTACTTTGTGGACATACCTCGCAGATGATAATCGGTCGGAGCCAAGTCTGGAGAATAAGCCACACGCCCTAGTATTTCCCAACTAAACGCCTCGATCGTTTCCCTGGCTCATTTTGTTGTGTGTGATGGGGCTTTATCATGGAGCAATATGACGTTGTGTTGCCTTTTCCAATATTGCGGTCGCTTTTCAGGTAATGCTCAATTTAAATCGACCATTTGCTATTGGTAGTGGTCAGTGTTAAGGGTTTCACCAGGTTTTAGCAGCTCATAACAAATGACACGCTTCTGATCCCACCAAACACAGAGCATTGTCTTCTTTCCAAAGCGATTTGGTCTTGCAGTGGATGTCGATGGTTTGCCTGGATTCATCCATGATTTACGACGTTTAGGATTCTCAGAATACAGGGTTATTACAAATGATTGAAGCGATTTCACAGCTCTACAATAACTTTATTATTTGAGATATTTTCACAATGCTTTGCACACACATACAAAAACTCAAAAAGTTTTTTTAGGCATTCACAAATGTTCGATATGTGCCCCTTTAGTGATTCGGCAGACATCAGGCCGATAATCAAGTTCCTCCCACACTCGGCGCAGCATGTCCCCATCAATGAGTTCGAAAGCATCGTTGATGCGAGCTCGCAGTTCTGGCACGTTTCTTGGTAGAGGAGGTTTAAACACTGAATCTTTCACATAACCCCACAGAAAGAAATCGTATGGGGTTAAGTCGGGATAGCGTGGAGGCTATGACATGAATTGTTGATCATGATCTCCACCACGACCGATCCATCGGTTTTCCAATCTCCTGCTTAAGAAATGCTTCTGCTTTAGCCTTTTCCGTAAGATTTTCCAAACCGTCGGCTGTGGTACGTTTAGCTCCCTGCTTGCTTTATTCGTCGACTTCCGCGGGCTACGCATGAAACTTGCCCGCACGCGTTCAACCGTTTCTTCGCTCACTGCAGGCCGACCTGTTGATTTCCCCTTACAGAGGCATCCAGAAGCTTTAAACTGCGCATACCGTCGCCGAATGGAGTTAGCAGTTGGTGGATCTTTGTTGAACTTCGTCCTGAAGTGTCGTTGCACTGTTATGACTGACTGATGTGAGTGCATTTCAAGCACGACATACGCTTTCTCGGCTCCTGTCGCCATTTTGTCTCACTGCGCTCTCGAGCGCTCTGGCGGCTTCAGCCGAACAAAACTTTATGAGTTTTTCTACGTATCTGTAGTGTGTCGTGACCATATGTCAATGAATGGAGCTACAGTGAATTTATGAAATCGCTTCAATCATTTGTAATAGCCCTGTATATCTATTTTTCATCACCTGTCACTTTTCTAAAGAGAAACGACTTTATTTTGTATCAGGCGAGCAGCACTCCACAAGTGGTCTTTCGATTTGCTTGCTGTCTTTCATTCAAATCTTGCGGATCCCATTTTCCCACTTTCTGCACATAGCTTTCAACCGAAGAGAAACGGCTTTCTGCGTCAAATTCAGTTGTTCCGCGATTCCTGCTGAGTATCATCTTCATCCAATAGGGCCTGCAATTCATTGACTTCGAACTTCTTCCCTGGTTTCCCGCGCTCGTCATTTCTCACGTCAAAATAAACACTTTTGAATTTTTTGAACCACTCGAAACATTGTGTTTTCTCAAGATCATGTACGCCGGAAGCTTCCACAAGCATTCGATGCGATTCTGCAACAGTTTTCTTCAAACGACAACAGACAGACAATACCATCTGCTAATGGTAGTTCGTAGGCACAAAACTCAACATGTTCCCGTGTTTGAAACAGAAACCGATATATGGAAATTGCGTTGCAGTGTGTTGACATTCATCGTCAGGCGTTACAGGAAGCAGATGGCGCTGCAGATGCGGTCTCACGTGCCCTACACTGACGGCTAGCATCTTCTACAGCGAAATTCCGCTTTTATACTTCTACACCTGGTAGCTGGTAGCGGAGGCACATACACATGATCCTTAATGAACAATCGAAGATAAAAATCGCATGGCATCACATCGGCTGAAACTGAGTTATGCCAGCGAAGCAGAACACAATCGCCGGCCGGGGTGGCCGTGCGGTTCTAGGCGTTACAGTCTGGAACCGGGCGGCCGCGACGGTCGCAGGTTCGAATCCTGCCTCGGGCATGGATGTGTGTGATGTCCTTAGGTTAGATAGGTTTAATTAGTTCTAAGTTCTAGGCGACTGATGACCTCAGAAGTTAAGTCGCATAGTGCTCAGAGCCATTTGAACCATTTAGAAAACAATCTTGCTGCTAAAGAAAGTTCTGTGGTTCAGTTTCTTAGAATTGAGGAAACACCCATAGGTCCATCGCATCAAAATAAACACCATTTATAGTTGCTTCACCGAAAAAGAAAGACACATACGCTTTCCGCCAGGATATGACACAAAAATATTTAATTTAGGGCAGACTTGTTGCGACTGTTATCATCTTGTGGAGATTTGATGGCCCCCAGATGCGAACGTCACGTGCGTTCACATTTCCTCTTCAGTGAACTGTCGGTACTTCAGTGAAGATGACACGATCCAGAAGATCTCCATCAGTATGCAGGAAGATTTCGTTTGCAAAGTTGGCACGAAAACCAGAGTCCGTGGGCTTTAGAGCTTGTAACAGGTGCTACAGTAAGGACGTAGTTGTAAGCGCCTCCTTAAAGGTATCCACACAGACGTCACTGGAACTAGCATTCCAAACTGATTTGTTAGTATTTTCTATGTCCTCCTATGTTCTTCCCTCTGGAAAGACTGCCGGTGGCTTGAAACAGATGATACCATCCACGGATATTGTTAATACTTGGATCATTACAGTGGATCTTAATACGGAACGCATGTAGCACTGTAAACAGAGATTCACTCCTTGTAAACTGTAGAACACAAAAAATTTCTGATCTCTGTTGGCCATCTCTGCTACAAGTGCTGCGTAACGGAAGACACAGAATATAGTGCAGGCAGACAGGCATACAAACCAAACTGGCTGTGTTTCTGCTTCATTTGATGTATTATTTATAATTATAATTTGCATTTAATAAATGTTTGAAAGCCTTAAAAGACCAATATTAAATTATAAACAGTAGTTATTCAGCAGAATTGTTGCATTTCTGATATACACTCCTGGAAATTGAAATAAGAACACCGTGGATTCATTGTCCCAGGAAGGGGAAACTTTATTGACACATTCCTGGGGTCAGATACATCACATGATCACACTGACAGAACCACAGGCACATAGACACAGGCAACAGAGCATGCACAATGTCGGCACTAGTACAGTGTATATCCACCTTTCGCAGCAATGCAGGCTGCTATTCTCCCATGGAGACGATCGTAGAGATGCTGGATGTAGTCCTGTGGAACGGCTTGCCATGCCATTTCCACCTGGCGCCTCAGTTGGACCAGCGTTCGTGCTGGACGTGCAGACCGCGTGAGACGACGCTTCATCCAGTCCCAAACATGCTCAATGGGGGACAGATCCGGAGATCTTGCTGGCCAGGGTAGTTGACGTACACCTTCTACAGCACGTTGGGTGGCACGGGATACATGCGGACGTGCATTGTCCTGTTGGAACAGCAAGTTCCCTTGCCGGTCTAGGAATGGTAGAACGATGGGTTCGATGACGGTTTGGATGTACCGTGCACTATTCAGTGTCCCCTCGACGATCACCAGTGGTGTACGGACAGTGTAGGAGATCGCTCCCCACACCATGATGCCGGGTGTTGGCCCTGTGTGCCTCGGTCGTATGCAGTCCTGATTGTGGCGCTCACCTGCACGGCGCCAAACACGCATACGACCATCATTGGCACCAAGGCAGAAGCGACTCTCATCGTTGAAGACGACACGTCTCCATTCGTCCCTCCATTCACGCCTGTCGCGACACCACTGGAGGCGGGCTGCACGATGTTGGGGCGTGAGCGGAAGACGGCCTAACGGTGTGCGGGACCGTAGCCCAGCTTCATGGAGACGGTTGCGAATGGTGCTCGCCGATACCCCAGGAGCAACAGTGTCCCTAATTTGCTGGGAAGTGGCGGTGCGGTCCCCTACGGCACTGCGTAGGATCCTACGGTCTTGGCGTGCATCCGTGCGTCGCTGCGGTCCGGTCCCAGGTCGACGGGCACGTGCACCTTCCGCCGACCACTGGCGACAACAGCGATGTACTGTGGAGACCTCACGCCCCACGTGTTGAGCAATTCGGCGGTACGTCCACCCGGCCTCCCGCATGCCCACTATACGCCCTCGCTCAAAGTCCGTCAACTGCACATACGGTTCACGTCCACGCTGTCGCGGCATGCTACCAGTGTTAAAGACTGCGATGGAGCTCCGTATGCCACGGCAAACTGGCTGACACTGACGGCAGTGGTGCACAAATGCTGCGCAGCTAGCGCCATTCGACGGCCAACACCGCGGTTCCTGGTGTGTCCGCTGTGCCGTGCGTGTGATCATTGCTTGTACAGCCCTCTCGCAGTGTCCGGAGCAAGTATGGTGGGTCTGACACACCGGTGTCAATGTGTTCTTTTTTCCATTTCCAGGAGTGTATATTGCAATTTTAGATGCAGAAAACTTTTATAACGTTCTTGCTACAGCAGTAGTTCCCAAACTTCCTTAGACCACTACCCCTGAGTGCAGTCAGATATCAGCTGGTGCCCCCGCCCTCTCCCCCTCCCTCCCTTTCATCTGTTGGCTCCCCCCTCCTCCCACACTATCACCAACTTTGGCACCTAACTAAACTGTAGAATGAAAGACTTTTCTTGGAGTACTTAGATTTTTTGAATAATTAAAGATGAATGATATTTAGTTTGTGTGTATGTATGTGTCTTTGTTAGATGAGCGATGAAGGAATTCTTACTACCCGTAAGTCCTTCACAGATAAGAAAGCTAGCTATCCACCGTAAGGGTAGACACTTGTTACAAAACATACTTCCCCAGCATTACGCCTCTCGACTGCGGCATTCTCTTGACCTGGACACTGCAACCCCATTTACAATCAACCAAGTTAAAATGTGTGTGCACCGGCCACTGTGACCGCGCGGTTCTAGGCGCTTCAGTCCGGAACCGCGCTGCTGCTACGGTCGCAGGTTCGAATCCTGCCTCGGGCATGGACGTGTGTGATCTCCTTAGGTTAGCTAGGTTTAAGTAGTTCTAAGTCTAGGGGACTGATGACCTCCGATGTCAAGTCCCATAGTGCTTAGAGCCATTTGAACCATTTGAAAATGTGTGCGCTATATATTCGTAAATCATTTGAATGCTGCACCCCACATCTGAACTGGCGGAAACTGGGAGGCATCAGACTAATAATGGTTTGTGTCTGATCACAGTCACTAATAGAAATTAAAATACTGTGTAAAACTCTGTAGTAGCCCTTACATAGTTACTGCTGTGTCACTATCAATTAATTCGTTCATCTGTTTGGAAGCGAGTAACGAAGCAATTGCTGGACTACTGGGGGTACTATCTACAACTTGGCGAAGACATTTTCTTCAGATATTTAGCATTTGCAACGTATATGTCTCACTTTTATCGTCAGCGACGTAAGGGACAAAGCGCAACTTACATGTGTAGTGGGTGCACTATGTGAGGGGCCTGTAACCTCCACCGCGTTAATGCTACTACTTGAGAAAACATGATAAGTGGTAAATGATAAGCTATATAATCAGTATTAGAGTCTTACAAAATTGTGGTAATAGTTATCATCTTTTGTAAATAACTTAGTTTCGTGACTGGAACAAAATCAAATTGTTTAGTTTTTACCACTCATAAGATTTCATTTTACCCCTCAAGGGGTAATTATCCCCAGGTTGGGATCCACTGTTGCGGAGGAATACGAAGATGAGAGGGGCGTCGGAAATGTCAGTACTGATGAGACGAATGGAAGCGGTGCACATGCTGCATGAAGGTTAATGGACGCCCTCGTCATCCAAACTGGCCGCAATAGGAAGAAAGAACAGTAAATATCATTAAAACTTTTAATACGACGTTTCCTTTTTTGTTCTAGGAGTAGCACAGAATGACTGTATGGATTTAGGTGAATCGAATAGATGGGCGTCGGCTAAGTAAAAATCACCTGAATTGTTACGTGAATGTGCTGATATCAGGCGGCGGCGTGTTTCAGGTCTCTCTCCTCATATTTTATCCTAATTGCGTGCTTAATTTGCGTACGAGATTCTCTTGCTTCCGATTCGCGTTTTCCTTGTCGAATTTTCACATGTACAAGTGCACTGATTGCATGAGTGGTTAGCGGGCGTCTTGTAGCAACCTCACTCCTCTGCAACTAATCTAACATTTCATTCCTGTAGTACTTTCTGGAACAAACAGCGATCACAGGTATATCAATCAAATTTGCTAAAAGAAGTCCTGATCGCATAAGTATTTTACTTAAACTGGTGACAGGTTTCGACCGATTGTACTTAGGTCATCTTCAGACCTTATACTCTGCAAAGAGAGTAGTGAACCAGCTTAGAGGTAACAAATCATTATAATAATAGTGCGAAACTGTTATACAATATGATTACTAATAGTAGTATACCCACGATGGTGACAGAAGCTCGTATAGCTGAGCAGGTTGTTCTAGAGATTGCTCACTGTGGCTCAGCAGCTCGTGGTTAAATAGTGATAGCCCCGCCCCCTGCCTCCAGCATGGCACCATTACCGGCTAATGGCTATGAATCGTCAGTATAATTAGTAAAGGGTACTCCTAAAATTCCCTGATTTTGTCCATTACAGAAGAAAACGAGAGCAGTTATTCATTTTGAACTAAAATTTCATTTATATCAGTTAAAATATAGATAAAAACTTCGTTAGCTATGACCGTGATCGTGTGAGCGTTGGCTGTACTCTATAGGTGACACTCAGATGGTGGGACGCCACGTTGTTGCTTCTAAGCTGGTTCACTACGCTATGTGCAGAGTACAAGGTCTGAAGATGATCTAAGTTCAATAGATCGAAACCGGTCACCAATTTAAGTAAAATACCTATACGATCAAGACTGTTTTTAGCAAATTTTATTGATATTCCTGTAGTAGTCTTTCCCATTAAATGAACCTAGTCTTTACAAGAGGAATTCCTTTCCATCGGGACGAAAACATGAGGAACTTTCGCACGCTCCGGAAGAGCTGGCCGTCACTCAGAAGCCAAGTCCCACACTAGCGACTGTCAGGGATCATCCTCCTGGCTCAGCTTCCGTGGACAATGAGAGGTGTAACGGAAGACTGGTGTCCTCTATAACAGAATCAGAAACCTCTGGTGTGGTGGAAGCTGTGCTAACTCTGCTTGTTAGTAAACTTTGGGCGGAGTCCTCAGCTGTCCACTTGCCGCCCATCCTGCTGCTTGTGGTCTCCAGACACGTTTCCTCACACAAAAGTTTGCCCTCCCCGTGCGAACGTTGTGTGAAGCCCACCAAAATTTCCAGACTTTCCTACAGAGAAGAATGTATGTGGGAACGGGGCGACACTCATTTCCTGTCTCCATATACAAGTGTCTCAGTGGCGGAGACGCTTTAACTTTATGGTGGGAGCTACGGAACAGACTTCCAGGTCCCTGACTGGAAGATCGCTTAGGCCCTTTCTGTGATTGGCTGCAAAGATTATGCTGGGTGCCTTTCCAAAGTCTGAAGGTAGGCTATGAAAATTCGTTTTCTGATTCGAACTTCCACTTGGTGGTTCTACTCTGGACTCCACTCCCGTACGTATTTTCCATTGAATTCGGCCTCCTACCAAGACTTCGAAGTCTCGCTTTGAACTTACGCGCATCTGCGACTAGTATTCAGGAGGAGGATGAGATCCGCGATTCGCAATGACATCGCATCGGCTCAGCCCAGCAGCAGTTAACAGTGGCCGCAGTTCGGATCACCGCCACTTGTTGACAGCGTCCTCGATGCTAGTCACTCTAAGACCGCATTTGCAATACGCTCTCCCCGGCTTTGAAAATCGCGATGTATTGAAGGGAGAGTCATTCATTCCCAGTTTCTATTTGTAGTATCCATAACCTGGTCTATGCGCCTCACGGACTAGTACGCACCTTCCCCTGTAATCCAATCCTTGCTTCAAATGGGATTTTTCCATAACCGCTCGTGTTTTGCTCCGTTATCGAATTCACTCATTGGAGCCTGGTGATGCTTCTTTCCGATTTTTCCGTCATTCACTGATCTGCTGTGAGCTCTGTTCGGGTTCATACCCTTTTTGTGTAATTATGTCGTTTCGCAACCACGACTGAAAACGTAATTTGTGTCCATTTGTGTCTGGGCATCATCTCAATCTTAATTGTCCAGCATCATGCTGGTGGCGACCCTAACAACCATTAATTTTTGTATCACTGTTCTATTTTAATTATGTAAATTGATCCTCAAATTGTTTTATAAACTCAGCTGTTATGTGACCTGAGTAATTTTGCACATTGTTCGAAAAATAATTTTTAACCTGATCAGACTCTAGGCTGTTATTCAGCAACCATTAAAATAAATTATTCAACGGGAATAGCTAGGCCATCCATCCATAAGGAAAAGGCGAGGCCTCTGAGAAGTTCAGGAACTTCTCACGTAACGTTCTGCGATGTGTGCGGCAGTTAATTTTCCAAATAGCCTCTTAGTTTCAAGGGGATAATCTATCATTTCATATGATCTTGGGTGACAGATCCAGCATCAGTCTAGTCTACATACCCTCGGAGCATCTGATGGGCAAGAGGTCGTGTTAACAGCACATCCGGCTTCTGACTTTGTATTTATAGGTTCAAAATATTTTTTCGGAGCAAATTCG